>NW_028234414.1:34334050-34336550 GCF_977035675.1 Penaeus japonicus
TACTAATTAAAAGTCGGTAGAAAGAAAAGGAAAAGTGGGTGAGTGACCACAGCAGCCTTCTCGGTACTGCCTGGGAGTGCTGGTCAGCGGGCAATTACGTAGGGCATGACTGCCGCCTTGTTGCTGTTGCTGCTGCCTGCTGCTGCCGCCACATCAAGCCCCTGCTGCTATGAGGAAAGGTTTTCAGGCCCCGCCACCTTCACACTTAACCACAATCGCCAACAGGATCATGGTACTTGGGAAATCTATGTAGGCTACGTCTGTACCCCGTTCGAGTTACACCAGTATTTGCAGTTCGACAAACAATCCACACGCTTAGGCCTATTTTATATATTTATCTTCTCTTTTGCAATCACCCAAGGAATTGTATCAAGTCTATCAAATATATCGCACAAGCACATTGGTGATATTTCCGTCCCGTGCTGTCCAGCTGATGTCTAGAGGCGTTCAACACCGCACTAACCACCGCCGCCACCACGCAATCTAAAATCTCTTATCGTGGGAACCTACAGGGTTATCTTTCTGTCACTATCTCACTCGCATATCTTCACGGCCCGGGCAATCATACTTGAACACATAACACTTTTCCCTGTCACTGTCTACTACTCGAAACCGCCACTCTGTAACGTTGGCGTAAGATTTGTAACCCAGCGTGTAGGTCTATTCCAGTTTTCTCTAAATAATGATCTTCAATTCGTGCTTCCCATTCTATTTTCTAGTTATGTATTTAAGTTTTCTTTTGCATTCAGTTACTGAACTCCATGTCAATGGCAATCCACAAGGCGTCCCCATACAAGACGGACATATTGTGAGAGCTTGGGCACAGCTCTTCGCTCCCCACCACAGCTACCTCGGCACTGGCGAACCAAAACAATTTGCTGCGAGGCTCCTCTCCATGCTGGCAACCCTCAGTTACCGCAACAAAATTAAATGTAACCTCTTTCCATGCAGCCTAAACCTTGCGCGCGCTTATGAGAAAAACAATCTATACTGGGATAGAGTGTGCCATTCCCTTATCTAAAAAATGTTTACCAAATTCCAGTAAGATAAGTTAAAGCCCATGATAAAGTGATAAAAAAGGCAAACCGGCAAGTGGCCGCCGAACGAGCGCAGTGTTGCCATCTTGCCGGGCAGCCACGCGGCGGGCAGGTGGTTGGTGGCTGGCCCGACCGCCACGTTTGAATGGCTTACTGCACATATATGTGCACATACGGCCCTTACACTGGCTATCGCACGGTTACCGTTACCCTATCGATCTACGGGAATGGATGGCCATAGCAGTTCCCTCCTACAGGCTTTTGTTTGTTCAGAAAAAATACGTAAACGTCGAACAGACGGAGTGATAATTTTGGCGCAATGAATGGATGACTGATTCTACGATTCTAATAAACAAAACTTCAGCTGAACACCAAGTCCTCACTGTGAGGCATTCCCCACTTTTAAAATATTGCTTAAATACCTATATAAGCCGAAGTGTGATCCATGATTAACATCAATCACTTAATTCAAGGGCTTTAAAATTCCCCGCATATTACCAACCCGTGGAAGATGAATGAGGATGAACCTCATTTCATTCAAACCCAACCGAATGAAGTTCCAACTCGAGCGCCGTGACAAACCAACTCGATAAAGACGAAACAGAAGGAAGAGAGACTGGAAGAGAAGCAGAAAAGGGGAGACAGCGGAGAAGAGAATAAGAAAGAGAGCAGGAGGTGCTCGACAGATGTAACAGCGGATTCCAAGGGTGACAAGGTCGCCTATTTTCTCCGCTTCCGTTCCCAGGGAAGCTCCAGGCCACGGCCTCTCGATGCTCCGTGCCTGGCGGCGGCGGCGGCGGCGCCCCTCGCCCCTCGTCTTCGCCATGCCACGTATTCTCTCTTAGGCCTATATGTGCTATGCTACTTCTTGCTTCAATACTCATTTCCATTTATATGGTTCTCTGTCCGTCTATTCTCGCATTCCTGTTCCTGCCTAGCTGTCTGTTTTTGTCTATCTTTGTATTCATTGTCTGAATAACTATCTTTATAGGCACATACGTTTCCATCGTTTATTCATCTGCGCACACCTCTCGATATCTACCTGTCAATCAATCGGTGTAAAACCAACAGTATCATCACCTGCCTCACCCAACGCACGCCCAGTACACATCCACTCAACTCCGCCTTCCCCAGTTCGAGCCCCTTGACACGCAACCGAAAAAAACCAGCCTACCCGAGCCCTCGCTCAACTATCCAAGAGTAGAATCTGAAAAGCCATGTTCAGAGTCTCAAGGATGCATTTCACAGCTGTCTACTGAATGTGGGAAACGCGGAAGGTTGCAGCGCGCAAGGTGAGGGCGGTTGCAAGGCGGTACTGGAAGTGTTACCTTCTGTGAGTCAGCGTGTGGCAAGCTACTGCCTCTGGTGTTGATAAAAAAAAAGGAAGAAAAAATCTTGCTGGGTGCATCATGGGCGAGTGCGTACTCGGCTCAAGCGGCGACTGCGAAATGTGCATCTATCTC
>NW_028234414.1:34349050-34351550 GCF_977035675.1 Penaeus japonicus
AAAATGCATAGCAGGGTATAGAGAGAACCCATCATTAGAAAGGTAAAGCAAAAGGGAAACATAAATCAATTTCATTATCACCAGCCTCACATGCCAACAACTGTAAATGGAAATGCAATATCTATGTCAAATGATGTATTTCTTAACAAAAACATGTTGAAAGCATAGTGTCATTCACTAAATATCTGCAAAAAATATCATAACCTGAAAAACTGGACCAGAAGAGGCAGAAATTCATAACAGGAAAGTGTTCATGTATGTATTTGTTTGAATGACTGTCCTTTGTCTCGTTCTCATAAAACATATGTACCGAGTGAATAAACCTAATGAACAACACACAGCCCTGATATATTCTACATGTGTGATCAACACTAGATTTTCTTCACAGCGTCATATTTTGTAAATTTCTGTGACAATAATTTGACTATTGGTTTAATTTATAATGAAATTGATGAAATTCAAAATCATATCTAAATAATGCTATTCCAGGTCATCAGATTTGTAAGAATTTTGCATTCTGTCCTCATCAAAAAGCATTTCTCTAAACTGCCTAACTTTGCCTCGGTTATCAAATCTTCAATGAATGATTTTTCAAATGTATAGAACCTTCCATGGGAGCTCTTTAGATACAAACATTAAGTAACTTAGAGCTTCCTATGATGAACCTGCCAGTTCTCAATCACATGCTTACAAGCAGACTATTTTCAGATATTCTAAGCAAATCATTCTCTGTTGGTGATGAGGACTGCCGTCAACTCCATCCTCATATTTGACAAAGAAAAATCTTCAATTTGGGGGTTGTCTATTAAAAAAGAAACCTTAAAGAAGCCATCCTGTGAAAACTGCACATGAATTTTTCTCACCTAGCAATCCTTGTTCGGAATATTCTGAAGGTATCACCCAGCTCCATCTTTTTATATTTTTTTCCAAAGAGCCTAGAACTTCTGGTGATCTACTTCTTCTCTTGTACTTAACCAGAACAATTGTTCTTGTTTTAGAAAATGAAGTCTATCAAAGTTTATTAATTCTACACTAAAACTTATTTCTAAAAAAGCTGATGGTTAACTATTGGATTGCCTATCTCTTTTCCAAAGTATAGAAAACAAAGCACAAAGAATCTTTAAAAAGGTATTTTTGTGTACTTCAACGGTTATTTGTATATTCATTACCCTTTCTCTATAAGTCTGTTATTCTTTTGATAAAATTCTCTTAAAAGTTACAGTATCACATAAATGCCTTTAATATAATATCAAAATTGTATATATATAAAACAGCATAAGAATATTTTAACTACATATACAGATAGTCCATCAAATCCCAATTATATGCATCTATAACACGGTTTGCATACTTAAAAAGCACAGCAAAATAGTAACAAATGTAATGAGTCTAGTTTTGTTTTCAATTCTTAAACACATATAAATACAAAAGAAATCACAAATGGTAACATAAATAAAAAAATGAAGCTACTGATATGGATGATGAACCACATTTCACCCTAACACTATTTCACTTCTGTCTTTCTAATACATAAAGCGGATCTTATACATATGCCTCTACTGTATATTTCATAACCTTTTGCTTAAGCAAGTAGTTTCAGGCAATATTCTATAAACAAAACTGATCAGGTTTTCTGCATTTGAATTTATTTCAAGTACCTAATAAGCTGGAACTATGCAAAGATTGACAAATCACCAATCTCAAGGCATTCATGCCTTAAATCTATTAAGCATATGAAGCAAACATGTTTTACAACCACTTAATTAAGCATGAATCTTGCAATTCTTTCAGCTTTAATGATAAAGCTACATTTTTGCCAAGCATTACTGATAAAAATTCTGATGTAGGCAATAGTTACGTTTTCCTAATTTCATTCCCTAAAAAGATTTTGCCCTGCTTTATAAACCTATTGATAGGTTAACATTTGTTTTAGATTTTCATAATGAGAAGCATTTAAGGTCTTGCTAAAACTACCTGATCCTTTTACAATCAGTTTCATGATAAATAAACTTTGCTGCAACACTATATCTGTACTATCTCACATATATATTTCTCCTTAACCCACACAGGACGGTGTGTACACATGTGTGCCGCAATTCAAAAGCAAGCCAAGTTGCGGGCGTCACAGTATGCAGCCATTGATTTCAATTGATTTAGGCCTAATAATTCGAACGCCCCGGCATTTGGACATTCTAGGCTAGAATTCCCCCGTCGGGAATGGGTTAATACTAGGTACTCTTTTGTATTTTCAATGTCATGGCGATCAAAATGTTTCCAACAGGCATCAAGTGGATATCCCCTTCCTGCCAGACCAGAATGTTGAAACTGCCATGATGTGTATAGTGGTCACCTAACACCAAGGTGATGTCAGGGACATCAGTTAATATTGATTTCTTTCAAGTTCTGAAATTTGTTCAATTTTATGGTATCTAAAATTATGAATCAGCTGCTGAGGAGATTGTCAAATCTTCCCCTTCAATTTTAAAAAACAATAATTCAA
>NW_028234414.1:34356550-34361550 GCF_977035675.1 Penaeus japonicus
ATTATTATTATTATTATTATTATTATTATTATTATTATTATTATTATTATTATTATTATTATTATTATTATTATTATTATTATTATTATTATTATTATTATTATTATTATTATTATTATTATTATTATTATTATTATTATTATTATTATTATTATTATTATTATTATTATTATTATTATTATTATTATTATTATTATTATTATTATTATTATTATTATTATTATTATTATTATTATTATTATTATTATTATTATTATTATTATTATTATTATTATTATTATTATTATTATTATTATTATTATTATTATTATTATTATTATTATTATTATTATTATTATTATTATTATTATTATTATTATTATTATTATTATTATTATTATTATTATTATTATTATTATTATTATTATTATTATTATTATTATTATTATTATTATTATTATTATTATTATTATTATTATTATTATTATTATTATTATTATTATTATTATTATTATTATTATTATTATTATTATTATTATTATTATTATTATTATTATTATTATTATTATTATTATTATTATTATTATTATTATTATTATTATTATTATTATTATTATTATTATTATTATTATTATTATTATTATTATTATTATTATTATTATTATTATTATTATTATTATTATTATTATTATTATTATTATTATTATTATTATTATTATTATTATTATTATTATTATTATTATTATTATTATTATTATTATTATTATTATTATTATTATTATCATTATTATTATTATTATTATTATTATTATTATTATTATTATTATTATTATTATTATTATTATTATTATTATTATTATTATTATTATTATTATTATTATTATTATTATTATTATTATTATTATTATTATTGTTATTATTATTATTATTATTATTATTATTATTATTATTATTATTATTATTATTATTATTATTATTATTATTATTATTATTATTATTACGTGTGTGTGTGTGTGTGTGTGTGTGTGTGTGTGTGTGTGTGTGTGTGTGTGTGTGTGTGTGTGTGTGTGTGTGTGTGTGTGTGTGTAACGCACATTATTTATTACTACTGCTGGCATGATTTTGACATTATAACGAGTGCACTACGTAGCATGATGCCGTAACACATCCATGACAACTCAACAACAGACTAGCATCGGATCAGATGGAGACAGCATTATCCTTCCCTCCGGTTTTTCTCATACGGAACGGGGAAAGAGGTAATTACAAGATGAGAAACGCCCCGGGGAAAAGGTCAGCGGTAACCTTAGTCTCGAAAGGGAACGTGATCTTAGAACAACAGGGGGAAAAAGGTCAGCGCAGAGAACGGATGTCGCGCGCGCATACAGAACACTAAAAATAACAGATCCAGAGAGAAAAGGAAAGAGAGAAGAATAGAATGGGGTGGGCCTTTGCTACTGAAAATAAAAAAGCCTTCCTTTCTTTCCATTGGAGAATTTTTCTTCCTACAGTACACCACTCCATCCAATGGAAAATAAACGTACTATTCTATAACAGATCCTTCCTTTCTATAGCACAACTTCCCATTCTATAAAAGATAATTTCTTTCCATAGCACAACTTCCCATTCCATTTCCCCCTTTCATTCACCCCATAGCAAATCCTTCCATTATGCAACAGACCTTCCCGTTCCAAAGTATAACGTTCTTCTATGCAATAAAACCCCCCTCTTTAACTGGCACTCCTCTCCTTAAGTTGCATAGCAAAACCTTTCATTCTTAATAGAAAGTAGTGTAAGTTTACCGTTTTAGGTCTGGAAGAAGTAAACTGAACGAGAAATAAAATAGTGAATGAAAGTATGAATGAAAACCAGAAGGGCAGGAGGCATGAAACTGAGAAAGGATACAAAGGGGGAACTGAAGGATTTGAGTGGAAGCGGGAGAGAGAGGGGGGAGGGGGGAGAGAGAGAGAGAGAAGAGGAGGAGGAGGGAGAAGGGAGAGGGGGAGGGAGAGGTGGTGGAGGAGTGGAGAGGGGGAGGAGAAGTGATGGGAATGGAGTTGAGAGAGGAGAGAGAGAGAGAGAATTGAGGATTGAGAGGAGAGAGAGAGAGAGAGAGAGAGAGAGAGAGAGAGAGAAAGAAAGAAAGAAAGAAAGAGAGAGGGAGGGAGGGTGGGAGAGAGAGTGCACAACGTTTATCGTGAGGAAGTCCTGCGCACACAGGCTATTTTGCATGACATAGCCTAACTAGTCTGCAAAAACGCCGATAGCCATGTACTCTAAGCTAGTCGAGCCTGAACCTAGATGCACGAGTCCAACGACACATCCCTTGCCCATGACCGCCTCCCCCACTTCCCCGGTGCTGGAGAGAGATAACAGACACGTTTGGATGAGTGCATGACGAAGCCCTGAGATATTCACCAAAGATAACCACGCTCAGACGCTGTGTGGGAGGGGGGCCTTGCACGCGCGGGCTCTATGGGGGGAAGTGTGAGGGGAGGGGGGTGTCAGACTCGATTTTCATGGTGTTTCTGCGGCCCCTCTCTTTCTCTCTCTTTCAGTCTCCCCTCCCCTCCCCTCTTTCTCTCTCACTTTACATTTCTACGTATTTTCCCCTACTCTCCCTGTCACTATCCTCACCACGAAACAAACACATCAACAACAACAAGTACACGCCCAGTAACATCTAATGGGGTGGGGGAGGGTAGAAGGAGAAAGGATAATCCCCCCCCCCTAAAAAAAATACAAAGTTATGTCAGGGCAAACTAGGGCGAAATGCATTACCTGCAGATAGCTAAGGGGCCACATTAATTAGGGCGGCATTACTCGAGAGGCCAGTGTGGTGGGGGAACCAGGAAGGGGAGTGGGGGTGCTCAAACCGCGGACGGTACTTGAGTCTTTGAGAAGGGAAAGGGGGTAGGTAGGTAGGGAGAGAGGGAGGGAGGGAGGGAGGGAGGGAGGGAGGGAGGGAGGGAGGCAGAGAGAGAGAGAGAGAGAGAGAGAGAGAGAGAGAGAGAGAGAGAGAGAGAGAGAGAGAGAGAGAGAGAGAGAGAGAGAGAGAGAGAGAGAGAGAGAGAGAGAGAATGAATTTGAGGCATAGCCCATATGGCACAACAGAGAATGGGTCATATGTTACAGTTACAACAATTACTGGCACTAATTTCCCTGGGTTACACAGCGATAATTATGGGTGTGGATATCATCGGAGTTATTTCAGTCTCTTCCCCCAGTCTCAAGGCACACAGCACTCGTTTTACCAGTCCTGACAGAATAACTTAGAGCAATTAACAAGCATGCTTAGCGTAACTTCTAACTGAATATCTGAACCACTATCTTACGGTTCGATTACCTAATACTGTGTCAGATCAGAGCGTGCCACTTCATGTTAACAGTTTATTTGAAATGCCAACAGCGATTACGATTAATATTATCACGATATTACTAATATAAAAAGTAATCATCTAGGGTATTACTCTCTCTTGCACCAGACTGCAAAAAATAATTGTCTATGTGATTCTCTTAAAACGAAGGAAACACATTATTGCACTATTTTTTTCTATATAAACCTTATATGCAAAATTTCCCGACTATGCATGTGTATCATGGACTTCAAAATGTTTATGTCAATATAAATATTAAGAAAAGACATGATTGCGTGGGGGTAGGGTTACTTCCAAGTAACCAAAGAGTATAATAATGTCGCTATTGTTCATTCTGGATGAATTGAGCATTGCAAAATGTAAGAGAGGGTGGGGAGGGGAGAGAGAGGGAGAGAGAGAGAGAGAGAGAGAGAGAGAGAGAGAGAGAGAGAGAGAGAGAGAGAGAGAGAGAGAGAGGGAGTGATGAGAGGAGACAGGAGAGAGAGAGAGAGAGACGAGGAGAGGATGAAGAGAGAGAGAGAGAGAGAGAGAGAGCAGAGAGAGATGAGAGGAGTGAGAGAGAGAGAGAGAGGAAGAGATGAGAGAGTGAGAGAGAGCAGAGAGCGAGCGTGAGAGATGAGAGAGAGAAAGGGAGAGACAGAATGAGAAAGAAAGAAAGAAAAAGGAAAAGAAAAAGAAAGAAAGAAGGAGAGAACAGAGAGAAGGAAAGAGGTGCGAGAGAGAGAGGAGAAAGGGAGAGAGAGTGAAAGAGGAATGAGAGAGGAGAGAGGACGTGAGAGGAGAGAGAGAGGGAGAGAAAGGGGGGGGAGAGGGAGGTGTGAGGGAGAGGGATGTGAGAGAGAAGAGAGGAGAGACGAGAGAGGGAGAGGGAGAGGAGAGAGAGGAGAGAGAGAGAGAGAGAGAGAGAGAAGAGAGCAGAGAGAGAGAGCGAGAGAGAGCGAGGGGGAGGGAGAGGGCGGTGAGGGAGGGGGGGAGAGAGGAGAGAGAGGAGAGAGAGGAGAGAGAGATGAAGAGAGAGAGAGAGAGAGGAGAGCGAGTAGAGAGAGAGAGAGGAAGAGAAAGAAGAGAGGAGGAGGAAGAGAGAGAGAGAGAGGGAGAGAAAGGGGGGCGGAGGGAGAGAGAAGAGTACGAGAGAGGGAGAGAGAGAAAGAGAGTGGAGAGAGTGGAGTGAGAGAGAGGGAGAGGAGAGAGAGAAGATGAGAGAAAAGAGGGGATGAGAGAGAGGAGAGAGGGGATGAGAGAGAGGAAGAGAGAGAGAGAAGGGAGAGAGAGAGAGAGGAAGAGAGAGCGAGAAAGAAAGAGAGAGAGAGAGAAAAGAGAGAGAACGAGAGAGAGAGAGAGCGAGAGAAAGAGAGGAGAGAAGAGTGGAGAGGATGAGAAAGAAAGAGATGGAGAGAGAGAAGAGAGAGGCAGAGAGGAGGGGGAGGAGAGAGAGAGAGAGAGAGAGAGAGAGAGAGAGAGAGAGGCAGGGAGGGAGGGAGAGAGAGGCAGGGAGGGAGGGAGAGAGAGGCAGGGAGTGAGGGAGGGAGGGAGAGAGGGACGGAGGAGGGAGAGTGGGAGGGAGGGAGGGAGGGAGGGAGGGAGGGAGGGAGAGAGGGACGGAGGAGGGAGGGAGAGGGGGAGGGAGGAAGAGAGAGTGAGAGA
>NW_028234414.1:34369050-34376550 GCF_977035675.1 Penaeus japonicus
TGGTAATGCTGAAAAAAAATCGGCCAAAAAGCAATAAGCACCCCTTCAACGTAAAAACAAACAAACAAAAAAACATAAAATAAAAGAAGGAAACCCTTGGCAAAGACTGCAACTCAAAATAATCAACATGATCCCTCATCACACTGAGTAAATCACATAAATCACCGATCTCAAAGGCAATCAAAGCAGCGAAAGAAGATGACTTGTTCCGCAAAGTATTTCTCCTCTTCTTCTCATCTTCCTTCTCCCTCTCCCTCACCCTCACCCTCTCCCTCTCCCTCTCCCTCACCCTCACCCTCACCCTCACTCTCTCCCTCTCCCTCACCCTCACTCTCTGCTTCTACCTCTCCCTCACCCTCACCCTCACCCTCCTCACCTTCACCCTCGCCCTCTCCTTCTCCCTCATCCTCTCCCTCACCCTCACTCTCTCCTTCTACCTCACCCTCTCCCTCTCCTTCTCCCTCACCCTCTTCATCTTCTTCTCCTCCTCCTCCTTCTCCTCCTCCTCTCATGGTGCCCTTCTCTTCACACGGTTTCATTCTTAGGCAATTATATCAAGGCACATCCAATAAATGTACGTATACGTGTGCAACATTAGGTCTCGTATTTCTTTACTTTTAACTAATCTTCAAATCTAGATATACTAACGCAATATTATGAAAATTTAACATCCAGTCTCGTAGTTTGCTCTGACGTTTTTCCTCCGCTTCCAGCCATGACGTAAATCCGCGCGCGGGGGCCCCTTCTTTCTCACGGCCGAATGCAACCGACTCGCCTCTCCCTCCGACCCTATCCTCGTTTCCATCTCCCTTATCTACCTCTTCTCTATCAACATTTACTTTCCACTTGGCTTGTTTGTATCACCTAGGAAGATCTGCCCCATTTACAAGACGCCTTCGAGAAATGTTTTGAGAAATGTTAAGTGAATCCCACGCTTGCAGCCCACGTGCATAAGCTCGCTTGCTCCCCCTCCCCTCCCCTCTCCTACCCTACTCCCGACGCCCTGTATACCCGACACCCTTGTGTCTGAGACGACCCAATACCCCCTTCCTCCAAGCGGGCGACCCCCCCCCCACCTCCTCCTACCCGACGCCCACACCACGCCCACACCTCCTCAAAGCCGTAGATGATTCCGCCTGACGCCTGCGCCACCCACGAAAATGGTCTACATACACCCTCCACTCAGCCCACCCATTCTCCATCCATTAAGGAAAAAAAACGCCCATCTTAAAGGCCCTACGCCCATCTTTCTTACCCCTTTCCGCCTACTCTTATCCTTCCGAGATCCATATCAGTATTTCCCTACTATATCTATGTTATCTGACAACCTATACAACGCACAGGCCGCCCACGCCTACACACACAGGTTGCTCGCCTGACCTTTCCAGCGGGTTTGGAGCGGCGGGTGTTGGATGTGGGAAAAGCTAGTTGGGAAGGGAGGTAGGAAGAGTAAGGAGGGAAAGTGAGTGAAGGGGGGGAAGGGGGGGTGGGGGGGGGGTGGGGGGGCCAAAACGACCAACAACAAAAAGCCAACGAGCCAACACGTTCAAAAAGACCAGTTAGTGAACACTACGCCTACCCCCTTTAAAAATTTATTTTAATTTCTTCTTTTTTTTTTTTATTATTTTTTATAAAAAAAAAAAAAAATCGCCACATGTCCGCATGCCCATGCCCCCACCATTGTTAAATTGCAGCGTGATGTAAGAGGAAGCTGAAGAACTCGACTGGACGCGTCATTTGGCAAGCACGATAAAATTCCAAGACAAGAGTTACTCCGACAATTCTCATCAAATAGTCACTCAGCTACGGGATGTTACCACGAGGGGATTCCCACTTGTTACTACGTGCGGGTGCTGATGATGCGTGCGTGAGTGCGTGCGTGCGTGCGGGGGTGACACTCGGGTAGGCACTGAGTAACCGTGATGAGGTAATACTTATAAGTTAACTATCATGACGTAACCATGATGAGTTATCTGCAGCGACCGAGGTAACGATGATGAGTTACTTGCATTGAATCAGGTAACGGCCATGAGGTAATCCTGATGAGTTAACTTCATCGACGGACGTAAATCTGATGAGTTACTGACATCGACAGATTTAACACTGGTAAGCTTACTGCATGGCATGAGGTAACCATGAAGAGTTGCTTGCATCGAATAAGGTAACTTTGCTAAACTAAGTATGGTGATTGCTTGTTTAACTGTCCATAGCTTACGTCGACACCAGAGCGAAAGATGTGAAAAAAATCAATAAATAAAAACGAGAAAAACAGAAACAAAAGGAACTCATCAGGAAAGGTAGATCTACATCCCATTAGAAAATATGTTATTGCATCATTCTATCGCACCGTGATGACGTAACCACAGCGAGTTACCGTGATGAGTTGCCGACCGCGATAACCATGATGAAGTCGCCCCGTGATGTTGCGCGCCTCGAGTCGGATGCAACTGTGTGCGCGAATCCCATGCGTCTCCGTGACACCGCGTGCTAATGGTGGGAAAAATGCGGAGAAATGTGTTGCATGGGTGACGCACGCACGCACGCTAAAATCATTAGAAATCTCCGTGTGCGTGCGTGCGTGTGTGTGTGTGTGTGTGTGTGTGTGTGTGTGTGTGTGTGTGTGTGTGTGTGTGTGTGTGTGTGTGTGTGTGTGTGTGTGTGTGTGTGTGTGTGTGTGTGTGTGTGTGTGTGTGTGTACGTGTGTGTGTGTGTGTGTGTGTGTACGTGTGTACGTGTGTGTGTGTGTGTGTGCACGTGTGTGTGTGTGTGTACGTGTGTGTGTGTGTGTACGTGTACGTGTGCATGCGCCTGTTTCTTTGTATGTGCGGCTACACGTGCACGCACCTCAACGAATACCTCAGAAAACTGTCCCCTTTGCAATGGATCACGAGAATGTTCTGGAAGCACTCCTGACTATTTCTCTTCTAAATTCATCATAAGGCCAAACGCCATCGATCCCTGGCGGATGGCCAGGATTGCTTCCGCCCTCGCGCCTCGGGACCTAGGCCATCCTTCAGGGCCAGGGGGGGAGGGAGGGAGAGAGAGAGGGGGAGGGGGAGGGAGGGAGGGAGGGAGGGAGGGAGAGAGAGAGAGAGAGAGAGAGAGGGAGAGAGAGTGGGAGATAAAGAGAGAGGGAGATAGAGGGATATATATATATATATACTATATATATATTATATATATATATATATATATATATATATATGTATGTATATTATATATATATATATATATATATAATAATATATTATATTTATATATATATATATAGAGAGAGAGAGAGAGAGAGAGAGAGAGAGAGAGAGAGAGAGAGAGAGAGAGTATTCTTTCCCCTCACATGTTCTTTCCAACCCCTACCCCTACCACCCGCCCCCACCCCCCACCCTCTAACCAGACAAGGATCATGTTACCGAGATGAGCGGAGGAAACGGCACTCCCTGGACGCGAGTGCCAGGCATGCGGGTCGAGGCGGAAGGTTCCGAAAGAGGAATGTCAGTGCCAGGTAGGTAGACGAGGCAAGGCTGAAGGACCTGGCTATGGACGGCCAGTGACAGCTGTTTCAGGGCCTGTGTAAGGAAGGCCAGTGTCAGGTAGTCGACCCAAAGCTGAAGTGCCAGGGTGGGGGAGGTTAGTACCACTAAGGTCAGCACCAGGCGACCGAGTCTGGGATGAAGGGCCAGGCAGAGGAAGGTCAGTGCCACGATCGCAGAGAGATGCCACTAAGGGTCAGAGGGCGGGCAAACATTTCGCAAGACTCGACCCAATTGCGTTTGCTCGATTGCACGACGAGCTTTTATAAAGGAAGGAAAAATACATATCAGGCAATGTAGTCATAACATTGCTCATAAGACTTGATAATGGATTGGCGGGAGAAAGGGAGAGTGGGAGGCGGGGAGAGTAGGAGGAGGGGGGCAGTGGGAGGAGGGGGACAGTGGGAGGAGGGGGAGGAAGAGAGGAGGAGGAAAGAGAGAGGGAGGGGGAAGGGATGGGGAAAGAAGATGGTGAGGAGAAGGAGGAGGAGGAGGAGGAGGAGGAGGAGATGGAGGAGAAGGAGTAGAAGAAGAAGAGTGAGGAGGAGGAGAGGGAGGATGGGGAAGTAGAAGAAGAAAAAGAAAAACAGAAAGAAGAAGACGAGAAAGGAAAGATGGAATAAATAGAAGACGAGGGAGTTGAAGGAGGGGAAGCGACACCACACAGAGACCTCAGTCAGCCGTAGTACATTCCCGCCTGTAGGTATCACGTGACCCGCGTTGACCCCTCCATGAGAGCCAAGACCTGACCTGCCAACTGAGCCCCCCCCCCCATTCCCCTCTAGCGGCACATGTGTTTAAATGCTCTGTTTCTTGGGGGTATATTTTCGGCTTCCTTCTGCGAATAGCTATTAATATCTCGGTTTTCGCCAAGAGCGGCAAATGTTAAAAGCGAATCAGTTTTGCTTAAACATCTTAGGGTTTAATCAAGATATTTAGAGCAGCGTTGTGCGCTCGCTCAAATTTTTGTTTGCTTGTGTCGCAAACCACAAACCAAATGCCGCCATTGTGTAACAGTGACGATTTAATTTTTGTGTGAATTCAGCTTTTCTTACTTGACAGTCATGCACTATATACTCTGCTTTTGATCTCATCTGCAAAAATCTACAGATTGTAATATTCATCATCGTTAAAATCCTGTTCCTTGGAAAGTTCATTACCGCCCTCTTCAAAAAAATCAATCTTGGCTTGGCTCACTGAACTTTTGTGTAATACTTTAATACTATAATTCTTTAATACTCTCTCTCTCTCTCTCTCTCTCTCTCTCTCTCTCTCTCTCTCTCTCTCTCTCTCTCTCTCTCTCCCCCCTCCCTCCCTCCCTCTCCCTCTCCCTCTCCCTCTCCCTCTCCCTCTCCCTCTCCCTCTCCCTCTCCCTCTCCCTCTCCTCTTCCTCTTCCTCTTCCACTTCCTCTTCCTCTTCCTCTTCCTCTTCCTCTTCCTCTTCCTCTTCCTCTTCCTCTTCCTCTTCCTCTTCCTCTTCCTCTTCCTCTTCCTCTTCCTCTTCCTCTTCCTCTCCATCTCCATCTCCATCTCCATCTCCATCTCCATCTCCATCTCCATCTCCTTCTCCATCTCCTTCTCCTTCTCCATCTCCATCTCCATCTCCATCTCCTTCTCCTTCTCCTTCTCCTTCTCCTTCTCCTTCTCCTTCTCCATCTCCTTCTCCATCTCCATCTCCATCTCCTCCTTCTCCCACTCCTACTCCCACTCCCAATCTTTCTCCCCTCCTATACTTCTCCTTCTTCTCCCTCTCCCTTTGAATATCAGTGTTATCTAAACACATACTTCCTTCTCCTTCTCCTTCTCCTTCTCCCTCTTTAAATTCAGTGTTCTTATCTAAAATACAATTCAGTGTTATCTAAACACATACTTCCTTCTCCTTCTCCTTCTCCCTCTCCTACCCTTCTCCTTCTTCTCCCTCTCCCTTTGAAATTCAGTGTTATCTAAACACATACTTCTCCCTTCTCCCTTCTCCTTCTCCCTCTCCCTTTTAAATTCAGTGTTATCTAAAAACATACAGCAACAATTCATCTATCCGTACCGAGTGTCACCTAGTTCTGGCATCACTGTTGCGGATGTTGCTGCTGCATTGCAAGCGGCGATGCAGAAAGCGGATGGTTTCTTGGGGTTCATGGAAGACCAACTTGACCTCATCGCATTCGGTCGGGGGAGGGGCTGGGGAAGATAGGGAGAAGGTAGGGAGGGGGTAGAGAAGGGGAAGGAAAAGAGAGCAAGAGAAAGAGAGAGAGGGAGAGAGAGGGAGAGAGAGGGAGAGAGAGGGAGAGGGAGAGGGAGAGGGAGAGGGAGAGAGAGAGAGAGAGAGAGAGAGAGAGAGGAGAGAGAGGGAGAGAGAGAGAGGGAGAGAGAGAGAGAGAGAGAGAGAGAGAGAGAGGAAGGGAGAGAGAGAGGAGAGAGAGAGAGAGGAAGGGAGGAGGAGGGAGGAGGAGAGGGAGGAAGTGGGAGGGAGGGAGGGAGGGAGGGAGAGAGGAGGGAGGGAGAGGAGAAAGAGAGGGAGAGGGGGGGAGAGAGAGAGAGAGAGAGGAGAGAGAGAGAGAGAGAGAGAGGAGAGAGAGAAGAGAGAGAAGAGAGAGAAGAGAGAGAGAGGAGAGAGAGAGAGAGAGAGAGAGAGAGAGAGAGAGAGAGAGAGAGAGAGAGAGAGAGAGAGAGAGAGAGAGAGAGAGAGGGAGGGAGGGAGGGAGGGAGGGAGGGAGAGAGGGAGAGAGGAAAGGGGAGAGAGAGAGAGAGAGAGAGAGAGAGAGAGAGAGAGAGAGAGAGAGAGAGAGAGAGAGAGAGAGAGAGAGAGAGAGAGAGAGAGAGAGAGAGAGAGAGAGAGAGAGAGAGAGAGCAACCGACAAAAGGAAGAAGAGGAAGAGAGGATAAGGTAACCAAATCCTACCTCTTTGTAAGGCGACCCGCGACCCTATAAATATTCCAACCTCGTAAAGACCGCGATTGGAAGCTAAAATAACCGTCCATATCATGCGGTTCGAGAAGCCTTGAGAGAAAGTGATCTAATGATGCTTTCCCCCCCTCCCCCCTCCTCTCCCCCCTCATTAGGAGAGCCTATCCCGCCGCCCGCAACAAGCAGCAGAACAAAACACGAGCAATTTGGTCCTATTTCAAGTTCTCCGGTAATTAAACATTACAGCTAGTCGTCGTTTACGGCGTGATGACAAGAGACAAACTTAGAATTCGTGTCTAGTATGATAGATGTCTACCATCATCCATACCTTCTTACAGAGATCACGTACATTCACGTTGCAACGCATTATCGCACCCTTTAAATTTCACGTTAAAAAATCCCAAAGCCGGTTCAAGACGCACCCACGTATCTTCATCTGCTTATCAGTCTAACTCTTCCTATCAAATAAAACAATGATCATATCAATTCCTTAGTCCTTAGTCCGCCTGTATATGTCTGTTGCACCTGACGTGTCGCCTAACAATAAACTCAAATCATGCAATTCAAACGACTGAAACCTTTCTTTCTTTACAATTTGTCCTTATTCTAATGGCAAGTCAGGATAGAGTCCATTAAATGAAGGCTAATGCTCAAGCTCATGTTATATATAAAAGAGAAGCATGGATAAAGAAAAAGTCTAGTTGTAGACAACTTCTAACTCGGATATTCTTCGTGCGGGAAGTGGGAGTCTTGAGAAGGAAGACGAGGGGGAGAAAAAGAAGAGGAGGAGGAGCGGGAGGAGGAGGAGGAGGAGGAGCGGGAGGAGGAGCGGGAGGAGGAGGAGGAGGAGGAGGAGGAGGAGGAGGAGGAGGAGGAGGAGGAAGGAGAAACAAACAAGAGGAGAGATAAGTTGAGACAGATCCTGAAGATCGGGATCATCAAAAACGAAAAAAACAAGCTTTCAGCCAATCACCCTCTCCCTCCTCCTCTTCCCCCCACCCCCAACCCCACACCTTCAGAACCGCGCCATGACGCAGACGAACGTATAATGACGCCCAAGAACACACA
>NW_028234414.1:34381550-34384050 GCF_977035675.1 Penaeus japonicus
TCTTTTGTTTTCCTTACATGTACGATTTTCTCGTTTCTCTCTATTTTTTAAATCTATTTCATCTTCTTCTAGTCTATACCTTAGTTTTCCCTCTAAATTTGTTTTTCTTTTTGACTTTCCTCTTTTTCATCGTTTCAAACACCTCCATTTCTACTTGATCTTCTCCATTACTTCAAAATAACATAAACAATGTGACGGAACAACCCATTCTCTTTGTCTTCACTTTACTCCTCCATCAGACACAGAAAACAAACTTCAAGAACCAGAGACAGACAAGACACAGAAGCCACCTTGAACCCTCGCTTCCCATAACCACGAGTTTCCAGAGAAATTCACAGCGAATACCGTTGCGTTTCAGATCTTTTTTCCCCTCCCTCTCTCTCTCCATCTCTTTTTTTTTCTTTCTTCTACTTCCTCGTCGTCTTTTTCGCCAAGAAACTGTGCAACAGCCTTGTAAGAAGCAGAACCGTTAGTTTCGCACGAGTGTTCACGTCGTAGCCCCCTCTCCTGGCAAAACAAGTGGCGATCGAGATAAAAATGTTGGATGTGTTTCGGCGATTTTCGGACGTAAATCTTAAATTTTTGTTCCAAAACACAAACTAATCAAGTTAATACATACATAAATATGTAAATAACAAATAAATAAATGTGCAATAAAATGCAAATCAATGCATTTCAACAAGCATTCGCATATTGCTATCTTAACTTTAGCCACTGATAAGACAGGTTCAAGTCGTGACTGTCTCTTGTCAGTAACATTTGACGGTCGAAATAAAGATGGTGGTACTGTTTCTCGCACGGATAATAGTTTCTGGGTAGAAAACAACAAATAGATAAATAAATAAAACTGTGAAAAAATACATATCTGTCTACATTATCACAGACATTTCGCAAACATTCGCCTATTGTCATCTAAAGTTTACCCATTGATAAACTTTGTAGAGCTGTTTTTACAACAAAACTTTTCAAGTCATTTTTAAATCAAAATAAAATCACAGACGTAATACAAATAAAAGCAAACGAGAGAATTAGAAAAAAATGATATGAAAAGAAGATAAAAGAAGAACAGACTTAATAGAGGGATGACAATAACGATAAACAAAAAAAGAAAGAAAAGAAAAAACAGACCAAAGTAGTAAAAGGAACAATAGAAGAAAGAAGAACACGAAAACAAAAGCTGAATGGGCAAGATAACCACAATCAGAACCCGTTATGAAAAGGGACTACTTTACCCACGAGAGAAGACCGTGCGAATTGAGATGCGCGTTGCAACACTCACCTGCAAAGAGAAAATAACATGAGTAATGAAACTGGCAAAATCGGACAGGAAATAGTTATGCATGGACAAAACAGAGCGATTGTTGATATTGGTCTATCTGTAGAAAATATAATATTTCAGATCTTTTTCAGTCTATTGGGCATGTAAGGGAGAGGGAGAGGGAGAGGGAGAGGGAGAGGGAGAGGGAGAGGGAGGGAGAGGGGGAGAGGGAGGGAGGGAGGGAGGGAGGGAGAGAGAGAGAGAGAGAGAGAGAGAGAGAGAGAGAGAGAGAGAGAGAGAGAGAGAGAGAGAGAGAGAGAGAGAGAGAGAGAGCAGGGGGGGGGGGGGCAAGAAATGCAACACTGCCGCATCAGAAGACGAATGGCCTCAGATGGACTAACATGCAATCAACAGGTCTCACGAAGGCTTCTACATTTGCACAAGTGTCTGCGTGCGTGCCTGTACATTTGTGTGCATGACTGTACGTGTGTGCGCGTTTTAGTGACTTATGTGGTGTGTGTGTGTGTGTGTGTGTGTGTGTGTGTGTGTGTGTGTGTGTGTGTGTGTGTGTGTGTGTGTGTGTGTGTGTGTGTGTGTGTGTGTGTGTGTGCATGCGTGTGCGTGTGGATGTGGATGTGCGTATGCTTGTGCGTGTGGGCGTGCGTGTAGGTGTGGGTGTGTGTGTGCGTATGCGTATGCGTGTACGTGTGCAAATGTGTGTGTCATTTGTACAAATCCGTGCGTGTTCGTCAAGCAAAGATGTAGCTCCGATTGGGCTGGCCAAGTGGAACCCAAAAAGTCCCCGCGACGTGAGGGTCTCCGCCGACCGGGTCCGCTAGCGAGTCACGTGCGAACACACCGCGTGGGACGGAGCCTTTGGACTCGAAGTTCGTTTTTGAACTTTTGGGGCTGATCGCGAGGGGGTGGGGGTGTCGAGGCTAGGGAGGCGGTGAATAAGAGAGAGAAGAGAGAGGGAAGAAAAAGAAAAGGAAAAGGAGAAGGAAGCAAAGGAGAAACTTGAAGAGGAGAGCAGAAGTAGAGGGTCGAGGACTAGTAGAGCTCTGCCAAATGTACCAAGTTTCTCACCAACTTCTTGAAGAATAAAATACAAGTCCATCTTTTCTACTTAACGCTCTCTCTACTAATACCCTTCTTCGCGGACTTTTCAGTACATGGCATAATTGCATAATTACCCCGGGGGAAAAATTGCCGTGCCAAAACGGAGCACCGACAAGCAATCAT
>NW_028234414.1:34391550-34396550 GCF_977035675.1 Penaeus japonicus
GGGGGGGGGGGGGGGGGGGGGGGGGGGGGGGGGGGGGGGGGGGGGGGGGGGGGGGGGGGGGGGGGGGGGGGGGGGGGGGGGGGGGGGGGGGGGGGGGGGGGGGGGGGGGGGGGGGGNGGGGGGGGGGGNGGGGGNGGGGGGGGGGGGGGGGGGGGGGGGGGGGGGGGGGGGGGGGGGGGGGGGGGGGGGGGGGGGGGGGGGGGGGGGGGGGGGGGGGGGGGGGGGGGGGGGGGGGGGGGGGGGGGGGGGGGGGGGGGGGGGGGGGGGGGGGGGGGGGGGGGGGGGGGGGAAAAAAAAAAAAAAAAAAAAAAAAGAGAGGAGGGGGAGAGAAGGGGAGGGGAGAGGAGAGAGGAGAGAGAGGAGGAGAAGGAGAGAGGAGAGAGAAAAGAGGAGGGGGGAGGGGGGGGGGAGAGGGGAGAGGGAGAGAGGGGGGGAGGGGGGGAGGGGGGGAGGGGGGGGGGGAGAGAGAGAGGAGAGAGAGGGGAGGAGGAAAAAAAGGGGAAAGAGAGAGAGAGGACGAGAGAGAAGAGAGAGAAAAAAAGGAGAGAGGAGAGAGAGAGAGAGGGGGAGAGAAGGAGAGGGAGAGGGGGGGGGAGGGAGGGAGGGAGAGGGGGGAGAGAGGGAGAGGAGAGGAGAGAGAGAGGAGAGGAGAGAGAGAGAGAGAAGGAGGAGGGGAGGGGAGAGAGGAAAAGAAGAGAGAGGGGAGGGAGAGAGGAAAGGAGAGGGAGAGAGGAGAGGAGAGGAGAGGGAGAGTGAGAGGGAAGAGAAGAGAAGGAGAGAGGGAGGAGAGAGGGGAAAAGGAGAGAGGAGAGAGAAGGGGAGAGAGAGAGGAGAAGAGGGGAGGAGAGAGGGGAGAGAGAGGAAGGAGAGGAGAGAGAGGGAGAGAGGGGAAGAGAGAGGGGAGAAAAGAGGAAAAGAGAGGAGAGAGGGGGGGAGAGGAAAAAGGGGAGAGAGAAAAAGAGAGAAATTGAAAAGGGAGAAATAGAAAAGAGAACGAGAGAATAGAAAATTGAGAGAGAGAAAAGAGAAAAGAGAGCGAAAATAGCACACGAGAGAAAATGGGAGAAAAGAGCAGATAGAAAGAGGGAGAAAAAGCGAGAAAAGAGAAGAAGAAAGGAGAAAGGGGAAAAAGAGGAAAAAGAGGGGGGAGGGGGGAGGGAAAAGAAAAAAAAAAAAAAAAAAAGAGACGAAGAGCGAACGAGATAAACCAGAGAAGAACGCAGACCATGATAGAAGATGATAATGTAAACAAAACCGGCAATCAAGAACCAAAGTGTGAGAAAATTGTGATTGCGGTGCTGTTGGTAGGATTGTGATGGTGTTGGTGGGGGTGGGGGTGATGGTGGTGGTGGTGGTGGTGGTGGTGATGGTGGTGGTGATGGTGGTGATGATGGTTAGGGTAATGGGGTGGTGCTGGTGGTACTAATGGGATGGTGATGATGGTGACGATGACGGTGATTTTACAGATGAAGATTATAGTAATGATAATATTGCAATGAACAAAAACAGGCGTGGCGAGAATTTCTTAAGTGACAAGACGAACCGTGGGAATTAATGTTGACAAAACTAAAAATTAAAAAAGAGAGGAGTAGTATGAGGAGGATGAGGAGGATGAGAGGCAGTCCTCTCTCCTTGATCGGGTCAGTCACTCCGCCACGGGCAAAACGGACATTGCAACAGGCATTTGCTCTTTTTTTTTCTCTCGATGTTTTTCCAACATTACTTTCCAAAACAAGCTTCAGGACCGAAGCTAATTAATCAAGTCATGACAACGGTCTTCCCCCCTTCCCCTATCCCCTCCCCTCCCCCACCTCCCGCGTTCCTGTCTTCCAAAATCGATCCGGGAACGACCGAACCGAAGGCATAGAGGAACCATGGCGGCGAATCTCTGTCAAGTCATCAAATCTCCATTCACTTCTCTATCTCCTATGAACGACATTCTGTTCATCACTGTTCATAACGAAGTCTTTATTTATAAATACAACCGTCTTAGTACGACCTTCCGTCTCAACACCACCTCCAATAGATTCAAACAAACGCCATCTTGCCAGGTTGCACACTATCTGACAAGAGCCTCTGACAACCTGGCAACACGCGCCATCTGACAGCTCTTCCTCAGGTGGCCAAGCAGCAGCACCTGACAGGTTTTGCTCCCCCCTCTCCCCCTCACAGATGGCAGCATGCAGGCCCCCTACCACCTACTTCTGCTTCGCCCAGCGCAGGTAGCAACATTTAATGAAGCTCCCCCATAAATCGCAATAACAGTCCAATGTATTTCTCGATGTCGCAATCTCTCTCTGTCTCTGTCTCTTTCTGCTTATTCGTCTGTTTGTCTATTTCTCTTTCTCTCTTTATCTCCCTTTTTCTCTCTCCCTCTCCCTTTCCCTCCCCCTCTCTCTACCTCCCCCTCTCTCTCCCTCTCCCTTTCCCTCCCCCTCTCTCTCCCTCCCCCTCTCTCTCCCTCTTCCTCTCTCTCCCTCCCCCTCTCTCTCCCTCTTCCTCTCCTCTCCCTCCCTCTCCCGCGACATCGGTCTGCACAAGCGCGCCCCGGAGACGCAGACAAACCCAACGCCTCGCCGACCATGCAAACAAGGACACCAAAGACACAACAGACAAAAACAAACGGGTAAAGAGCAGCCACGTCACCTCCGAGGACGCCTCAACACGGCCACCCTCGCGAAGACGACCTACACACGACCAGTGCTTGCGTCGGACGCTTTGCCGCCTCTGTGCTTGGCTCTCTTTCTGTGTCTAGCCTCTGTCTATACGGCCCTTTTCTTCTGTGTCCTAGCCTCTTGTCTTGGCTCTCTGAGCTGTGTCCTACCACTGTGCTTGACCTTTCGTGTCACCTCTTCTTGACCCTTTCTTGTCAGTCCACCGTGAACTTGACTCTCTTTCTTGGTCTAGCCTTTGGCTTGACCCCTTTCTGACTTGGCTCGTGTAGATTTTTTCCTTCTGTATTTGGCCTCTGTCACTGACTCTCTTTATGAGTCTGGCCTCTCTGGTTGGCCCTCTTTCTAAGTCTATTGTCTTGGCTTCCGTGCTTGATTCTTTTTAAATGTTTGGCCACTGTGAAATTTTCCCCTCCGCCCGCGTCTGGCCTTTTGCGCCCTTTGGGCCCTTTTTTTTTTTGTTTCAGGCCCCCCCAAGTGTTTTTTTTTTTGGGGTTTTTTTTTTTTGTGGGTTGGTCTCTGTACTCTCTATGTGCTGAAGCTCGTGCTTGGCTATCTTCCTGTATTTAATCCTAGTATTTGTATATCTTTGCTTGGCCTCTGTGCTTGACTAATTCTCTAAAACTAGGCCATCTTTCTGTGCTTGAGAGAGAGGGAGGGAGGGGGGAGGGAAACAGAGAAAAAAAAAAAAAAAAAAAAAAAAACCCCCCCCCCCCCCCCCAAAAAAAACCCAAAAAAAAAAAAAAAAAAAAAAAGGGGGGGCCCCCCCGGGAAAACCCCTTTTTTTTGGGGTTTTTTTTTTTTTTTCCCCCCCCGGGGGGGAAAAGGCCCCCCCCGGGGGCCCCCCCCCCCAACCCCTTTTTGGGGGTTTTTTTTTTTTTTTTGGGCCTTTTTCCCCCCCCCCTTTTTTTTTTTCCCCCTTTTTAATTTTTTTTTTTTTTTTTTTTTGGGTTTTCCCTTTTTTTTTTTTTGGGGCCCCTTTTTTTCCCCCCCTTTCGGTTTTTTTTTTTCTCCCCCCCCTTTTTTTTTTTTTTTTTTAAAAAAAAAAAAAAAAACCCCCCCCCCCCCCCCCCCTTCCCTTTTTCCCCCGGGGGGGCCCCCCCCCGCCCCCCCCCGGGGGGCCCCTCTTTTTTCCTTTTTTTTTCTTTTTTTTTTCCCTTTTTTTTTTTCCCTTTTTTCCCCCCCTTTTTTTTTTCCCCCCCTTTTTTGGGGGCCCCCCCCTTTCCCCCTTTTTTGGCCCCTTTTTTTTTAAAAAAAAACCCCTTTTTTTCCCCCTCCCCCTTTTTTCCCCCCCTTTTCTCTCTCCTCTCTTTTCTCTTTTTTTTCTCCCCTTCTCTCTCTCTCTCTCTCTCTTCTTTTTTTTTTTTTTTCCCCCCCCAAAAACCCCCCGGGGGCCCCCCGGGGGGGGAAAAACCCCCTTTTGGGGTGGCGGGGGGGGGGGGGCCCCCGGGGGCCCCCCCCCCCGGGGGGGGGCCCCCCCCCTTTAAAACCCCCCCCCCCCTTTTTTTTGGGGGGGTTTTTTTTTTTTTTTTTTTATTTTTTTTTTTTTTTTTTTTTTCCCCCCTCTCTTTCCTCCCCTCCTTCTCTTCCCACGGCCTTTTTTTCCTGTTCCATGTTACGTACTCTCCCCTAATCCCTCTCCCCCTTTTCTCCTTTCCGATTCTTCTCTTTTTCCTTCCTTTCCATTCTTTCTTCCTTCTCCCTCCCTTTTATATTTTATCACTCTTCCCCTTTCTTTTTTCTCTCTCTCTCTCTCTTTTCTCTCCCCCTCTTCTCTCTTCCCTCTCTCCCCTTTTTCTCTCTTCTCTTCTCTCTTTTTCTCTTTTTCTTCTCTTTTGTTCCTTTTTTTCCTGTTCCCTGTTCCCCCCTTTTTTATTCCTTATTCCCCCTTTTTTTTTCCCCCCCCCTTTCCCCCGGCCCCAAAAAACAGGTGGGCCCGAAACAAAAACAATCGAGCATCTGGAAAGCGCGCGAACCTCCTTCTACGTAGGGCTATATCCTCCTGTGTGACATCAAAGCCATTCACGTGATAGAATGATTGCGGAATAAAGATAGACCGATTGATAGAAAAATAGATAGATGGGGTGGAAGACAGAGAAGGATAGAGGGAGAGGGAAAATGAAGTGGGAGAGATGATGGATAGATTGAGAGGGGACAGGAGAGGGCGAAAGGATGGGAGAAGGGGAGGGGTGAGAGGGAACAGGAAGAGGGGGGAGGGTGGAGGGGGGGAGGAAAAGGAAAGGGGGGGAGGGAGGGAAGGGGGGGGAGGGGAAGAGATGAGAGAGACAGAAAGAGAGAGGAGAGGGAGAGAGGAGATCAAGAAAGAAG
>NW_028234414.1:34399050-34404050 GCF_977035675.1 Penaeus japonicus
AACACACCCGCACAAACGCACACACGCATTCCGAGAAACCGCACGCCGCCGCGACCGCAAGCGTCCTCCCTCGACCTAGAGTAACCCAACACTAAACGCCGTTTTGCACAGGACATTTCGCCGATAAAAAACACCCTTAAATGTTCACGCCACAAGGGTCAAGATGCCACTTCCTTTCCATCATTTGCTGGAGTGTGCGCATGTCGACTCTCGCCCCCCCCCTCTTCTCCTCCGCAGACCCCTCCCCCTCCTCTTGTAAATGGCAAACCCAAATTTTCTGACATTGACTGCATGACCGCAGCCACTGCACTTTTCAGGCTTACAGATAGGCCTTAGTACTTTTCTCTCTGTCTCTGCCTTTGCCTCTGACTCTCCCTCTTCTCCTTCTTTCTCCTTCTCCCTCTCTCTCTCTCTCTCTCTCTCTCTCTCTCTCTCTCTCTCTCTCTCTCTCTCTCTCTCTCTCTCTCTCTCTCTCTCTATTCCTCTGTCTCTGTCTGTCTCTCTCTATAAACTCTCTCTCCTTCTCCTTCTCCTTCTCCTTCTCTCCCCCTCCCTCCTCTCTCTCTTTTTCTCTCTCCTTCTCCCTCCCTCCCTCCCTCTCTTTCTCTCTCTCTCTCCTTCCCTTCTTCTCTCTCTCCCTCCCTTCTTCCCTCTCTCCCTCCCTTCTTCCCTCTCTCCCTCCCTTCTTCCCTCCCTCCCTCCCTCCTTATCTCCCCCAGTCTCCCTATCTCCCCCCAGTCTCCCTCTCTCCCCATCTCTCTCTCCCTCCCTCCCTCTCTTCCTCTCTCCCTCTCTCCCTCCTTTCCTCCCACTCACCCACCCACCAATCCCTCCCACCCACTCACCCTTCCTCCCTCTCTAAATATTTCCTTCATTTTGGGCGCGTGTGTACGTTTGGCTATGCATGCTCAAGCGGCAGGTGTATACGGCTTCCATTACCTTTTCCCGCGAAGACAAGCATTATCCACAAGAGGCGATTCCTCTTAATCACCACAAGCCAAAAGATCAAGTTCGCGAAGGCACTAAATCTTCGCGTCTCTCCAGGGATTCTTGGAATCCCCCCCCCCCCCACTATCCTCCACTCTTTCTCTTCCCTTCCTCTGTCTCTGTCTTTCTCGATCTGTCTCTCTGTCTCTGTCCCTCTCCCTTTTCCCCTCTCTCCCTCTCCTTCTTCTCCCCCTTCTTCTTCTCCTCTTTCTCCTCCTTTTCTTCTCTTTCTGCTTCTCCTTCTCCTTCTTCTCTTTCTGCTTCACCCTCTCCTTCTCTTTCTCTTTCTTTTTCTCCTTCTCCATCTCTCTCTTCTCCCTCAAGCCTCATGCAGCCCAGCGTCCCTTGGGTCGCCCCCCAGGGTGATGGTGGTACAGAGGATATCATCATCACAACAGGTACACGTGTAATTACCTGAGCCACTCCATCACCCTTGAGCGGGACGACCACCACTGCCACTGCCACCACTGGAGCACCATACCACTACACCCCCTTTGTCATAGAGCACCATCGCATCCGCCTGCTGTTACTACCACTTTTGACAACTCGATTTCGATCACAATCACTAGGTGCAGCAACTAATGACTGATTCTTCTTTTTAAAAATGTATTAACGTCGATCTGTTGCTGTACCCATGAGAGAAAATATCTCCATCAAAGTTATATCAACAATATTATAATATCATTATGTTGTCATTGTTAATGTTAATACCATCACTATATTTTTTTTCGAAATCGGCTCTGAGCAGCTTTGTATGAGTCGCCCGGGGAAGGGAGCTACGTATGCAGATGAAGGAGAAAATGTAGCTATTCGTAGGTGTAGAACGGGTAAACATAAAACAGGTGATTCGGGGGATGCTTTGCTAAAGGTGAGCACGCACGACAGGCGAGTTTTACACACGCGAGTTACAGAGCCTACCGACAGGTGAAGCAGCGCAGGTAAGACAGGTCTGAGAGATAGGCCTAGCAGCAACAGGTAAGGGCGGACCCTATTCGGTTTCCACAATGTGTCATGATCAATCAGGGTACCATGATGACCTTAATCAGTTGATATCCCCGTCGACCTTTCTCCTCTCTCTCTTCCTCTTTCTTTTCTCCATCTCTCTCCTTCCCTTTCTCTTTCCTTTCTCTCCCTTCCCCTCCTCTTTCCTTCCTACCCATCTTCCTCCTTCCTTTCTTCCTACTTATCTTCCTCTTTTCCTTTCTTCCTCCATCTCTACCTCCTTCCATCCTTCCCTCCACCCTCTTCCTTTTACTCTCTCCTCTTCTTTCCCGTTTCCGCAGCCTCCTCCCTTCCTCCACTCTGCCCTCCTCACCCCCGTTTCTCGTCCACAGAGCTCGCAATCATATACTTTCGTGCGTGCGCGGCCGACAGGAGCGGGATCATATAACAGGCTATAGAGCAACATCTTAATGGCGGATTCCTCTTCAAAATATCCCACTCGCGAACTTCTTCATATTCAAAGTGTCACATTACGAGCCGCCATGTCACTGTCGCGGCACGATTAATAAAACGAAAGCGCTGCCCTCGATCGCCAGGGAGATACCCCGACCCCAACGAGCCGAACAACCTATAATGGCCATTCAAATCGCGCATATAAACAAACATCGGAGTGTAACCGATCTCTCGCTGTCTTTCCAGGCCTGATATGGACGGAGAAGGCGTGTTGGGGACCGGAATCGGGAGGTGGGGGAGGTGGGGGAGATGGGAGGGAGGGCATGGGGGTTGAGATGGGGGAGAGGGGGAGTGTGGAATAGACGGGAAGGGACGGGGAGAAGGGGAATAGAAGGAGAGGATGAAGAGATACTAAAGTGAGGGGGGTTGCACAGGAGAATAAAAAGAGGGAGAGGATGAGTGCTGAAAAAGAGGGAGATGACAGAAGAAATGGTATTGGTTCTGTTGCTGGTGCTGATGGTTGTGATACCGATTGTGGTAATAATGGCAATGATGATTACGAAGACAAAAGTCGCTGTGGCTCCATCAGAGCCGAGAGGGATCCCCGCCCCTTCACACACTCACACTCACACACACTCACACTCACAAACACACACACACACACACACACACACACACACACACACACACACACACACACACACACACACACACACACACTCACACATAAAAAAAGGCCCGATCCTCCGGCCCCAGCAGCATCGAACTCCGCGCCAGGCCATTCTGACCCGTAGCGTCGCCGCCGATGTTATCCGCCATCATAAAGTAAGCAGCACGCACCCCCTCCCCCTTCCCCTCCCCCTCCTTGGCCTTGTCCTCTCACACCCCGTGAAGCTTATCTGCATGATAATAACATAGGAGTCGCCAGCTATCAGGTTTGCCGTTGATCCACTGGCTGGACGGAGTTGGGGTCCGCGCGGGGTCGCCTTCTTCGCCTTTGCTGGGGTCCCTGTGGTCTTGAAATCTCCCTCGGGGCTTCCTCTTAGTCGTCTCCTTTTGATATATCTCTTCCTCACTCTTCACCTGCTTCTGTTCTATCTCTTATGTCTTATCTTCTCCGTCCTTCTCTTCCTCCTCCTCCACCTCCTTTTCTTCTTCTTCCTCCTCCTTTTCGTCCTTTTCTTCTTCCTACTCCTCCTTTTCGTCCCCTATCATTTTCCTACTCCTCGTCCTTCTCTTCTTCCTTGCCCTCGTCCTTCCTCCTCTTAGCTTTCCCCTTTTCCATCTCTCCCACTTTTGGGATAATTTTTCCATCTGTTTTACCTGATGTTTTTCTCGCACAGAAAACAAGGGCAGAATGACCTATTCGCCGACATCCAATTACTACGAGTGTTAGTCTTTGGCACACTCGCCTTCTCGCTTTCTCTCTTCTTCCTCTCACGCCTTTGCTCTCTCTCTCTCTCTCTCTCTCTCTCTCTCTCTCTCTCTCTCTCTCTCTCTCTCTCTCTCTCTCTCTCACACACACACATACACACTCACACTCATTCACTCCCTCCTCACAAAACATCTCATAATAAACGGTAGGCCTATCCAACTTACCATGAGGGGAGAGTGTGTGGAGAATACCCTCTATGCCCACCCCCTCACCTTCCTCCGCCCACATGTCGTCCCGGTGATGTATGGGCGAGTTCCTACGCCGGCAACAATTCAATCACCGGGATCAGGACTATTTCATGTCCCGTGTAATGAACCCGCGCCCCCACGCCCCCTTGGTCCTTACCTGGACAAGGATCTCTCACTCTGTCTCTCTGTCTCTGTCTCTGTCTCTGTCTCTGTCTCTGTCTCTGTCTCTGTCTCTGTCTCTGTCTATGTGTGTCTCTCTTAGACACACACACACACACACACACACACACACACACACACACACACACACACACACACACACACACACACACACACACACACACACACACTGTTCTTTTCCACGAACATAAAGATGGAAACGTATCCAGGACAGTTGCAGAATAATGTATAATGGCAATGGTGACATAAAATACATATCAGGACAAGCGAGACATCAACAACAAAAGCAACAATGCCAATGCCGAACAAAATAGCAAACAAGTGTTGCAGCTTCACACCCTGCCTTCAGAGCTTATGCAACAAAGGGCCACATCGCGACCTCCCGCCTCGCAGGGCCTTCCCTGCCGCTTGCGCAACGAGTTCCGGGGACACTCGAGAGCCACCCTTCCGTGCAACTTGCGCATTCTGATCGCACGCAGCCGCCTTGGGACGTGACAAGCCTCTGCGACAAGGAGCAGGCACCGGACGCTGTCATCACCATCGCCTTCATCACCCTAAGTGTAATTGTGTTGAATCTTCATCTAAGATGCGGCTGGTAATTATGTGTTGCTTGTCAACAATAACCGCGGCTTTAAGTCTTTTCTTTTCGCTTTCACTGCTATCATAAAACGGTCAAAACATTTTCACAAATTCTTACTTAATTCTCTCTTTTTATGTTACTCACGGTTACAATAAAAAGCGTCAACGAGCGTCACTCTAAAAAACAATAATAATAAAGTAACGAGAAGAAAGGAAGAAAAAAAAAAAAATTCGCT
>NW_028234414.1:34419050-34421550 GCF_977035675.1 Penaeus japonicus
GAAAGAAATATTAATCATTATCCTGGGGTGATATCTTCAGGAACTGTCACGGTGATTTAGCGTTACCATTAAAGCTGAATCAATTTATCTTCCTCGTAAATCTTTTGATCGCGATGCAGAGGGGTCTATATATCTACATATTCTTTGTAATTAACGATTTCCTACATGTTCTTTTTCTTACCAATAGCGTCCACTACGCAGAAGACTTTAATAATCTATAATTTGTTTTCATAAGAGCGACTTCCCAAGGGTTCATTAAGTCTCTTTCATTGCTGTCCCCACTGAATCAATGATAAATTTCGTATGATCTTCATCACGACATATTCATCTGTTTTCTTCTCGTCTTGCCATTTTTGCATCGTTGATCTCAATCTAAATAATCGTCAAAATTACAACACACTTCATAAGGGATTTTCTTGCCGTTTGTCAGCTGATTATGTAAGCCATCAGCTGATCGGACTGCCTTAATCAGCTGATGAAGACTTGGTTGACATGTAAATAAACCGCCGAGCGTGGCGTTGACTCGGCGAAAAATACCAAGCTTCCCCGGTTACTGGAATATTATTTTTTTCTTATAGGAAAACAATAAAAGTAAAGAAAATCTCCACTGCATTATTTTTTTTAAATAAGCAATTATATATATATACATATATATATAAATATATATATATATATATATATATATATATATATATATATATATATATATATATATACATAAACACATCCTCTTTCTAAACAACAAACTGCGAAAAATAAACAAAAATAACATAAATCACGCGAGATAAAATATCTTTCACAGTAACGAGTAAGTCCGCGATTGGGCCTTTACCGTTGCCATCTTTAGACGCTACAGCTCATGGCGTGCTCTCTTCCCTCTGCCTGCCTGCCTGCTGCACAAGGTGAGAGATACGCACTTGGGATTAACAAGGTGGCGGGAAATCAGGATATAGGGGAGGGAAAAAAGTGGAGAGCAAAACGAAGAGGGTGGGAGAATGAGAAAGAAAGGAGTATATCGATAGATAGGGTGATAAAAGACAGGGTAAGGGGAGGCCGAAAGAGTAAGAATTATGTTATGCCAACAAGAATTACGCGACCCGGATATCACAGCCTCATTCATTTGGCAATGATTTGAGGATGCGTTTGTCAGCGAGGGGAGGGGGGGTAGGTACAGGGGAGCGGCACAAGCCCTTGTTTGACTAAGAACACCTCGTTACTGATGCCACCCGCCGCATCAATTATTCCGCGGGCGGCGCAGAGAGAATTACGAGCCCTCCCGTTCGGCGGGCGTTTGTCTTAATGGCGGTGACGGCGAGCGCGGGCTCTTTCAAGGGCGGCCAAAAGGCGATCGCTCTCCCTCCGACGTGCGCTGGCGACCAAGTCAAAAAAGCGCGGCGCAGAAGGGGCGTCCGAGCCTCAGTCTCGTCCCCTCCTCGGTGGCGAGCGAGTGAGTTACCGCGGCCGAAACGCCGTCGGAAGCAATTACGAACGCGGGACGAATGCCCGATGAGCTCAGAAGCGATGTATATGTCGCGTGCGTGTGTGTGTGTGTGGAGGAGCACGTACGTGTGAAGCGATGGTTGTGCGGACGTGCACTTGCTACGCGTTCGTGGATCACGGGAAACGGGTCGGAAGATCTGACTTTTAGTCGAAGGACAACATGGAGGTTCAGTAGTAAGTGTGACTCGCCTTTGAGGACAGCTGCTTCCGCCCTTCCTCTCCTTCTCCTCCTGCTCCTCCCTCTCCCTCCTTATCTCTCCCTCTCCGTTTCCACGTTCTTCCCTTTTTCTCCTGCCATTATCCTCGCTCTCTCTTTCTCCATGTCTCTACCTCTCTCCTACATTCTCCTGCCCCTACCTTCCCCTCCCTCTTTATCTTCGTCTCCACCTCTTTCCCCCTTTCTCTCCGTCTCCATTTCTCTCTCTCTATCCCCGTCCCTCCTTCTTCCGTCCCCCCTTCGCCCTCCTTGTCTCTCTCACGCGCATACGCATGGCCTAACTGCCCTTGAGCGGTTGAGCTGCCGTCGTCGCCGTGAACAAGCGCACGAAAGGAAACAGGAAACGACAATAATAAAACTGTCGTAACATCGCATTCCCCTTCTATAAACATGAAAGCTACGGGCCCGCTACGGCGTACTCAGCATTGCCTTTTCAATAATGGCGCTTGTACTGGCGGCCCCTTTACGTTGCATTTCACGATCGTTGACGGCAACTTCACAAAGGGTGGGGGTGGGAGCGAGAATGGTGGGGGTGGGGGGTGGGGGGGAGTATGACCCCAAACGCCGATCAGAAATGAGCAATTAGTCATTCATTGCAGCTCCTGTGGTCGATAATCTGGCCAATTTATTCCGAGCAGCTTCCCCGGGATGAGACTCAAGGCCCACTGACCTCTGACCTCGGCTATTGGCGTGTCTTTTAATAATTACGGTTATCGTGTACCTTGAGCTATGTATGCGGATCACGTCTCCTTTTTCTTTTCTTTTTTTAGTGCGCAGAATAAA
>NW_028234414.1:34431550-34434050 GCF_977035675.1 Penaeus japonicus
CACACATATATACACATGCACAAATGCACGCATATTCTCAAAAGCACCAAAAAAAATAAAAACAAATCGAAAAGAAAAGAAAAAACCTATCGCATAATCGATCCAGTCCTCACCCAACGAGCCATTCGCCACCCCCCCACCCCCATCCCTTGCCCCCTTCCCCCAAAACAAACACTCTCCCTCAACCCCATCAAATCAACGCCCCCCCCCCTTAACCCCCCCAACAACAGTCCATCCATCGCTCACCCTGTCAATCAGACCGCCCGTCCCCCGCCTACCCCCCTTCCTTCCATGGTGTTTTCTTCCCAATTTCCATGGTGTTTTCTTCCCAATTTCCATGGTATTTTCTTCCCAATTTCCATCGTGTATCAAAGCAAGTGTTCATTCTTCTACGCAGCTATACATCTGCCTCTCACTCTTTCCCTCTTTCCCTCCCAACAGGTGAGTGAATGAATGAATGAATGAATAAATGAATGAATGAATGAACGTTTCCCCACCAAACCGCCCGTCAGATTTTTTTTTCCCACTCTCTGCCCACTTTCCTATCTGCGCAGTTCTTTTGGGGAAATTGATTATTTCGAGTCTGTCTCTCTTTCTCTCTCTCAGTCTCGCCCCCATCTCCCTCTCCTCCTCTCTCCCTTCTTCCCTCCCTCTCTCCCTCTCTCCCTCCCTCCCTACCTCCCACTCCCCCTCCCCCTTCCCCCGTACCCTCCCTCCTTCAACACGTTCGCCTGACAACCTCCCTACCGCTTATTCTGTTGTTATTATTATAGATGCGAAAGGGAGAGGAGGAGAGGGTGACAAGCTGACAGGGGGGATGCGGGGGGGGAGTAGAGATGGAAGAGGCTGGCGTAATTGACTCAGGGAGGGAAGGGCCAGAGGGGGTAGGGGGAGGTGCAAATTGAGGACAGCTGGAGGTTTTGCATTAGGAGCATTTCAGGTAATGCAGCTGATGATGATGATGATGATGATGACAAAAACAATACTGATAACGGGAAAAAAAGATATGGCGAAGATGATAACATAACATTAAAAAGAGAGAGAAAAAAAAGCGACAATAATATTACCATGCCCCCCCAAAAAAACATGATAATAATAATAACAAGCAATAGTAATAGTAAGAATGATAGAAAAAAAACAATAACAATAGTAACAATGTTAAAAATAACATCAATAATGAATAATAATAAAATGATAATAACATAACAATAGTAGCAATTACAATAATCATAATAATGTCATCATCATTAATGATAATAAAGATAACAACGACAGCATCAACAGCACAGCAAAAACACTACGGTCTCCCTCAGAACCAAAGCGGCGCAGCGCAGCTCATACGCAACAGCCACAGGTACGCTAACCAACACCAAAGGAAAAACGCACAGCACAGCCTTGCTCTTGAAGCGTGCATGGGAACGAGCGTGCGGCAACGGGGGTAGGGGTAGGGGGGGGAGGGAGGCGGTGCGGACTGCGCATGTGACGATATCATGACATCATGACTGCAGGATGTGTGACTTTAATGAGATTATGAGTGTACAGAGATTGTGTGTTGGGAAGGGGGGAGGGGGGGTGAGGGAGCAAGGGGGGAGGGGCAATTCAACATTAATGGGCGTTGGGGGGAGGAGGATGTAGCGATCATGGGGCGAGACAGGGAGAAGTGGCAAGTCACACACGACTTTTGGATGAGAGCGACAAAGTGGGAAAGAGTGGCATTGAGAGAGAGGGAAAAGGGGAGGGAAAGTGGGAGGGGGAGGGGGAGGGGGAAGGGGGAGGAAAGGAAAGGAGAGGAGAGGCGAGGGGGAGAGAGAGGGAGGGAGGCGAAGAGGGGAAGGGAGGGAGGGAGGGAAAAAGGAGAGAGAGAGGGGAAAAGGAGAGAGAGGGAGAGGGAGAGAGAGAGAGAGAGAGAGAGAGAGAGAGAGAGAGAGAGAGAGAGAGAGAGAGAGAGAGAGAGAGAGAGGAGAGAGAGGAGAGAGAGGAGAGAGGAGAGAGGAGAGAGAGGAGAGAGAGGAGAGAGTGAGAGATTGAGAGAGAGAGAGAGAGAGAGAGAGAGAGAGAGAGAGAGAGAGAGAGAGAGAGAGAGAGAGAGAGAGAGAGAGAGAGAGAGAGAGAGAGAGAGAGAGAGGGGGGGGGGTACTGATCACGGGAAAAGCTGGCGAATTATGGAAATGGCAGAAGGGGGAAGAGCTACAACTTCGGAATAAATGAGAGATAATACTGCCCGCCTGGCCATCATCGAGGGGAGCGAATGAGGGGAACGAAGGAGAGAGAAGAACGCCACAAAACTATGAAGAAGCGAAGGAAGAAGAGGGGAAAGACAGTGAGAAAAATGGCATTAAATAAAAGAGATGATTCGAGGGTAAGGTGGCGGTGGTGGTGTAGGAGGAAAATGAAGGAGGAAGGAGAAAGAGGTGGAGCAAGAGGTGGAGAAGGAGGGGGAGTAGCAGGTGGAGGAGGAAGATGAAGGAGGTGGAGGAGGAGGAGGAGAGGAAGAATAGGA
>NW_028234414.1:34439050-34444050 GCF_977035675.1 Penaeus japonicus
TTGCAATTGCCTATTTCTCTTCTCTTACCACCACCATCATCACGCAATGTTCTATACCCTCTTTCGAAATCCTCCGCCGCGACCACCCAAAGCGGCCAAGGCAAAATCCGGTCCTGACCCTGAATCCCAATGCAATCACGAGCAGTCTTCAATGGCAGAGAAATGTATACAGGACAAAGGAAAAAATGTATACAGGAAAAGGAAAAAAAACAGGTTTCCTGGACGTGCCTTGATATATGGGGAACTTTGCTCACGAAAATGTATGACAAAATAAAGAATGTAGGAGAAGAAAAAGAAAAGAAAAGAAAAAAAAGGAAGGGCAAGCCTCGCGACTCAAGACTCGCCTGTGCTTCGTACAGCCAAAAAGAATAAGACCAAGGAATAAGAAGAAACAAAAAACAAAAACAAAAAAACACATCGTTCTTAATGGAAAGAAGAAATATCGTTGCAGATTGCAGGTCAGCCGAGACATAATGACATCTTGGGGCGTGATCTCAAGAAGCAATTTCTCCGCCCACCGTTCACCAGGGCCTCGAGTGTGACGTCAACGGACAAGGGTGGTGTCCTGCACTTGGGGGGGGGGGGCATACGTGATTCGTTAGAACATGTTTCCAAATACCAATAATGATAGTAATAGTAATGATGACATAGTAATAGCAATGATATAATTATTAACAACAACAATAATAATTATACCAATAACAATAATAATGACAATAATAATAATAACGATGATAATAGCAATGATGATGATGATGATGATGATGATGATGATGATAATAATAATAATTATAACAATAATGAAAATAAATGACTGGGGAACTGAATGCTCTTTTCCATTAGGAACATTTAGGTACTGTACTTCGCAGTAAATTGAAGTTAGTTGACATAAAAACAAAAGGCAGTGTGACTATATCTAACGCTAATAGTGGAGTTACACACCAGACCTTGAAAATCCATCATGGAAGATAACAAAGAAATAGAGTTGTTATTTGTGATTGCGTTTCCCATTGGGCCTTCCAGCAAAGTCTGGGCACATGCGCAATGACATGACACTTTGATACAATAACAAAAAAATAGCCAGGATAACCAGAAATATACGCTTATATAAGAAGGGGATCGAGGAAGGGCGAAACGAGAGGGAGGGAGAGGGAGGGAGAGAGATATGAAGGAAGGGGAGGGAGGGAGGGAGGGAGGGAGGGAGGGAGGGAGGGAGGAAGAGAGAGAGAGAGAGAGAGAGAGAGAGAGAGAGAGAGAGAGAGAGAGAGAGAGAGAGAGAGAGAGAGAGAAGGAGAGAGAGAGAGAGAGAGAGAGAGAAGGAGAGAGAGAGAGAGAGAGAGAGAAGGAGAAAGAGAGAGAGAGAAGGAGAGAGAGAGAGAAGGAGAGAGAGAGAGAAGGAGAGAGAGAGAGAGAAGGAGAGAGAGAGAGAGAAGGAGAGAGAGAGAGAGAGGAGAGAGAGAGAGAGAAGGAGAGAGAGAGAGAGAGAGAGAGAGAGAGAGAGAGAGAGAGAGAGAGAGAGAGAGAGAGAGAGAGAGAGCGAGAGAAAAGAGAGACAGAGAGAGAAGGAGAGAGAGAGAGAGAGAAGGAGAGAGAGAGAGAAGGAGAGGGGGGAGAGAGAGAGAGGGAGAGAGGGGAGAGAGAGAGAGGGAGAGAGAGAGAGAGAGAGAGAGAGAGAGAGAGAGAGAGAGAGAGAGAGAGAGAGAGAGAGAGAGAGAGAGAGAGAGAGAGAGAGAGAGAGAGAGAGAGAGAGAGGAAAAAAGGTAGGGCTTTAACCTGCCTGCTGAAACGCAACTATCGTCCTTAGGGATTCCTCCAGCTAAGCGAAGGCTGGCAATGGGCAGGAGGTGATGATGAGGGAAGTATAGAGTAAAAGGAGAATGATAGCGGAGAAAGAGCAGGAAGTTAAATGGAGGAGGGTTTACGAGAGAGATAATGGGAAGGGTGATATAGGATATGCACGTGAAAAGAAAGAATGAAAAGGAAAAGCAGAAGTGTGAAAAAAACAAAAACAGGAGAAAAAAAACACGAGGAGAATACTACAATGGCGAACAGCAAGACAAAAGCGAAGAACAGAAGTAAAAGTAAGAGGAGGGAATGAGAAAACGACAGTAAAACGAAGACAAAAATCGACATTAAAAAAAATAAATAAGGAATACCGCAATGGCGATGACCAAGACTCGTTGCTACAGGACACGAACGATAAGGGAAAGGAGGACAATGATAAGGAGTAACTGATTTAAGAAGCAAACGAAAGGAGAGCAATAATAACGAGACAATTCGAAGAAAAAGCACGTCCACGCCCACGTCGACCTCCAGCTCCTCCTCCCCCTCCTCTTCCACCTCCACCTCCTCTTCCACCTCCACCTCCTCCTCCTCTTCCACCTCCACCTCCACCTCCTCTTCCACCTCCTCCTTCTCTTCCACCTCCTCCTTCTCTTCCACCTCCTCCTCCTCTTCCACCTCCACCTCCTCCTTCTCTTCCAACTCCCACCTCCCACCTCCACCTACTCCCGCCGTGGCCTCGAAGACAGCGCGCCCCATGAGAACAGGAGACTTGATGGAACTCAAGCTGACGACAATGATCAATGATTGACAGAGAAAATGGATAAAACGATGCACGAGGAGACAAAAAAAAGAGAAGAAAAGAAAAAAGGAAAGAAAAAAGTCGCGATAATACACGCAGCTGGGAAAGAGAGGAGGAGAGAGAGGGAAACAATATTGAAGAAGAGGGGAAGAAGAAGAATGTGAAAAAAAGAGAGGATTGAGGAAAAAAAAAGATGGAAAGGAAGAGGAAAAAAGATGGAGAAACGGAAGATGGGAGAAGAGAAGGCAAGGGACAGGAGAGATCATAAAAAGATGAGAGAGATGATAACGTACGAGGAGACAGGATAGGAGCGATAAATAAAAGAAAGAAGAGCGGAGAAGAGAGCGGGGGAGAAAAAGATGAAAAAAGGTGAAAAACGAGAGAAACAGAAGGAACGAAGGTGGAGAAAGGGAGAATGCAAACGAGAGAGAGAAAAAAAGAGACAAAGGAAGAAAACAAAAATCCAAGCAAAACGATCCACAACGAAAAAGGAGAAATGGTTTAAAGACAAAGAAAAGAAAAGAAAAGAAAAGAAAAGAAAAGAAAATGCAGCCAAATGAAAAAGGAGAAAGAGGAGGAGGAGGAGGAGGAGGAGGAGGAGGAGGAGGAGGAGGAGGAGGAGGAGGAGGAGGAGGAGGAGGAGGAGGAGGAGGAGACGAGGCGAGCACGGGGGAGCCTCAATCGCGGTGAATCGTGGACATTGTTAGCAGTTGATGGCCGTGATAAGGTCGGATCAGCTGATGGTAACCCGATCCTGTCACGTGGGTTCTGTCCTGTGATAACAAAAGCAAGGATCCCTGACGAAGAGGGTGGGGGCTGGTGAAGCCTAGGGGGTAGGTGGAAGGGGGGCGGGGGGAAGAGGGAAAAAGAGGCGAGGGAGGGGGGGGAGAGGGAAAGAGAAGCGAGGGAGGGGGAGGAGGAGAGAGAGAGGCACGCACGGCGAAGGCAGGCAGGCACACGAGGGAAGGAGGAGATATCCCGAGTGGATTCGGCTTTTTTTTATCTGATTCTTCTTCTATCCTTTTTCTCATTCTTCGTACTGTTGTTTTTCCCCAGATCTCTACTTCCAACTCCACCTCTACCTTCACCTCCTCCATTTCCTCTTCCATCACCTCCACCTGTCCCTCCTTTTCTGCTTGCATCACCACCACCACCACCATCACCTCCTCCTCCTCCTCCTCCTCCTCCTCCTCGCCTTCCACTACATCCTCTACCACCTTCTCTACCTCTTCCACCTCCTCTTTTTATATCACCTCCTCCTCCACCTCAACCAAAACCACCATTTTCATCTCTGCCACCTCCACTTCCACTTCCACCCTTACCTTTCCCCTTCATAACTTCCTTTCCTTTCTTTCCTTAATACCGCCCCCCCCCCTCCACCTCTATCTCCACCAGTGTCATCCCTCTTTCTCCCATCGCCCGCTAATCAGACTTACCTTTCTCTCAACCCTCTTTCTCTCTCGACTCCAAACTTCGGAAAGACAAGCAACGCCACTCACCTAGGGAGAAAAAAGAAAGAAAGAAAAAGTTAATATCTAGTAAAACAAAGAAAAAAAAAGAAAAAAATGCCGTATGATGAAAATAAAGAGGTCGGGGAAAAATTGTCCGATAACCGGAATTGTGACATCGGAGTCTACGAAGTCAGTGTTCCTCTGTGGGAACCTGCCAAGGAGGAGGGACTCGAGCCAGCGGGCGGGGAGTGCGGGCGGCGGGGGGGAGGGGGGTAGATGATGAGACGGTGATAGAGAAGAAAGAGAGGGAATAAAAGAGATGGTGACAAGGGAAGAAGAAAAGGAGGAGCGGTGATAGAAAAAAAGGAAAAACTAGAAAACAACGAACGAACACATATTGAACATAAGCAACTTAAAAAAAACAAAGAAAGTCCGAAGAATTCTAAAACAAAAAGGGACAACAATAATAGTGAAGAAAAATTCTCATATAGAACAATTAAAAAATAAAAAAGATAAACGGAACAAAACACAAAACGACTAGAAAGGGAAAAGGAAAAAAAATAATCGTGAGAACAGAAAGAAACTAAATAAAGAAAACAATCAAAGAAAAGAGAAGATATATAATAGTCCCCCCTCCAAACAAATCAACCAACGAAAAACGAAGTAAAACACGGGAGAAAAATGAGGGGAAAAAATTTAACGTAGCTCTCCTGTGCTATCATGAGTAAAGATGAAGAGAACAGAGACGAGATGAGATAACACTCAAGAAGGGATGCGGGTGTGTGTGTGGGGTGGGGGGTGGGGGGATGGAGAGGGGGAGGGCTTGAGATCTCTTTAAGACCATCGATAAAAAGCGATACGGAGAGGCGTGGGAAGCGCGGCGCTAAAAGTGTGGGTAACCAGTCAGGAAAATGCACCGAGAAGCCTTACTTACGCAACGTCAATTGCCTTCAGGAATTTATCAT
>NW_028234414.1:34454050-34461550 GCF_977035675.1 Penaeus japonicus
AAAGGAACCGACGAAATCAAAGTGCCTCGCCGCCAAAAACCTTACTGCAGTTAAGAAGGCAGGCAATGCGAGCGACGAAGAAGATAAAAGGAAGATGGATACAAGAAAGTAATAATAAATAAGAGGAGAGGAGGAGAGAGAGCAAGGCAGTGGCATCGCGTGTGGAATAACAACACTACATATAGCGCTAGGTGACGGCCGGAAATACCCCCTCCCCACTCTCCCTCTCCTCCCTCTCCCTCTCGGAGACAATCGACCTCTCTCGTCCCCGCTTGCGGTGGGCCCGGCGGCGGCGGTGACGGGCTGGGAGCGGTGGCCAAGGAACATGATGATGATGGCGGATGATGGTGACGATGGTGATGATGATGGTGGATGTGTGATTATGATTATTATTGTTGTCATTATTATTATTATGATGATGATGATGATGATGGAGAAGAAGGAAAAAATGAAGAAGTAGAAGAGTCAGGAGAGCAGGCGGGAGTGAGAGAAAGCAAGCAGTATCAGAGAGCTATATCGAGCAAGACAAAGATCGAGAGCAGAAGCACTGGTCGCAAGCAATCGTGCACTCGCGTGGACGTTGAGATGAGAGAGGAGTCAGAGGATGGAGGGGGAGGGGGGTAGGAAGGGGGGAAGGGAAAGGAAGGGCAGAAGGAAAGGGATAAATGAGAGGTATGAGAAATAGAAGAGAATCGGGAAGAAAAGGAGATTTGAGGGGAGACAAGAGATGGCAAAGCGGAAGGAATTAGAAGAGGAAAGGAGAGACGGGAGGAGAGAAAGGAAAGGAAGGAGAAAGAGAAAAGGATCGGGGAGAATAGGAAGGAGAGAGGGGAGATTAGAGAGTAGACGAGAGAAGGGATAAAGGAGGGGACAGGAAGGCGAGAGTAGAAAGATGAAAAAATGGAGAGAGAGAAGAGGATTGGGGAGAGACGGAGGAGAAAGGAGAGAAAGACGAGTAATAGAGGTATCTGTCTCGTCGTGATACAGTAAGCGCAGCATCAAGTCCCCTCCAGAGCGTGCCGTGGGTTTAAAACTGACCGGAAGCCTCCATGACGCAAGGCGAGCGAACGAGAACAACGTAGCTGTTCACGATGACACCGGGATAGACCCCCTGACCCCTACTGCACCTCCCCCCCCCCGCCACGAACGCACACAATGCTTGCAGCACATAACGCATGCAACGCGAGTAAACGAACGATCCACCAAATGAGACTGACAGGAACAGCTTCAGGGCGAACAGTTATCAGCAGCAACATATAGAGACACATAAATAAAAATGATAAGAAATAATTACCACTTTTAATAAAACAATAAAACAAAATCCTTTTCAAGAACAATAAACCACAATTAAGACCGTCATCATACAAAAATACACTAACTCTAACAGGAATCTAAACCACCATAAGAGAGACAACGGAGGGAAAGAAAAGTAATAGAAAATCCCTATCTGGCAGCCCCCCGCCGCCGCCACCGGGTGATAACAAGGGAAAGAAACGATAAATCCAAAAATAAAATTAGCCGGGAAAGTTGCGTCGCTTAACCGGCCGCTTATGAAGATCCGACGGCCCGGTTGCACGATGAAATTTGCCGTGAATGATATGTCGTCCCGGGGAAAGGGAGGGGGGAGAGGGGCCGGAAATGGATGGAGAGAAAAAGGGGAGAGAGAGAGAGAGAGAGAGAGAGAGAGAGAGAGAGAGAGAGAGAGAGAGAGAGAGAGAGAGAGAGAGAGAGAGAGAGAGAGAGAGAGAGAGAGAGAGAAGGAGAGAGAGAGGAGGGGAGAGGGAGAGGGGGAGGAGGGAGGGGAGAGAGAGGAAGAGAGAGAGGTGAGAGAGTGAAGAGAGTGGAGTGAGGAGAGAGAGGAGAGAGGAGGAGAGGGAGGAGAGAGAGAGAGAGGAGAGAGAGAGGAGAGAGGAGAGGAGATGAAGAGAGGAGAGAGAGAGAGTGAGAGAGAGAGAGAGAGAGAGAGAGGAGAGAGAGAGAGGAGAGAGGAGAAGAAAGAAAGAGAGAGAGAGAGAGGAGAGGAGGAGAGAGAGAGAGAGAGAGAGAGAGAGAGAGAGAGAGAGAGAGAGAGAGAGAGAGAGAGAGAGAGAGAGAGAGAGAGAGAGAGAGTTCAAATTCAAAAGACAAATATAACGAGGTAGGTAAAGCAGCACAAGCCGAGTGCTGTCCCCGAAAGGCCAGCAAGCGTAGCGTCGAGGTCACTCACCTACATCGATCCTGCCTGCCCTCTCTTTCCCTCTCCCTCCCCCTCCCCTTCCCCCTCCCCTTCCCTCTCACCATCCCCTCCCCCTATCACCACACCTTCAATGTCCATTTACAGTGCCCAACACCACCCCTTTCCTGAAGCACTGGCTCCACCTGCTCGCTTAAAGACACTTGTCACGCACCTGGAATTATACGTGGCATGCCGCCCACACCCACATTCAAGTATGCCTGATATATCCTCGTGAAAGCATACTCCCTTTCGCTTTCGCATACCAATTGCGTTCGGCATTTCCCTTCTTATCCCCGTGCCATGTACAAGATATCCAAATGCCACATTCTTATCCCCATATATATATATATATATATATATATATATATATATATATATATATATATATATATATATATATATTATTTATATATATATATATATAATATATATATATATATATCTATATATTATACATATATATATATATGTATACATATATATATATATATATATATATATATATATATATATATATATATATATATATATACTTGTACTATTTCTTTATCCACCTGCCTGATAATCCACACCCACCCACCACCAAGCATATCCACAAAATCCGCTCGAAATTCCGAAGCTCTCTTCGAAATCCGACCGGGGTGTGCCACATCTGCGCCCCAGCCCCTCCAACCCTATACCCAATCTACCCCACACCTCGTCTCTACCGCCCCCTCCCCATGTAACCACCCTCTCATCCTGTGCCAAAATGCCACCGGGAATTTCCTGTTTGTCTCCTGGCGCTTCTGAGGCTTCTGAGGCTTCCAAATCTAGATCTAAAACGCGACGTAGGCCTTTCTAAAAATTCGAACGACCGCGCTGGCATTGTGGCAAGCAGTCTTGGCTCTCGGTTCCAAAATGCAAATGACATGAGTTCATGGGAGCTAGGATTGGCTTCAGAGAGATAATGCGAACGAAAATTACTCATCATTATCACCACTCATCTGAATATATCAATCATCACTATGGTAAACATCATAACAGGAATTAACACTAAACTAATAAAACAAAAAGCGTCCCAATCATAGGTACCAATCAACCATCACTACCATCAACACATCAACAAAACCACTCAGAAATCAGTCATCACTACCATATTCGCCATCCCCACCCTCACTATCACCATCACCATCATCATCCCCAACACCTTCACCATCACCAGCGTCACCCTTAAAGCCATACAAAGAGAGTGCCTTACGATCGTCGAGTCCATACATCTACATAATCACACGCGCGGCATGGCGTCCTCTTCCTTCCAGGGCCCATTAAATCGGGTATTTCCATACATGTGAGAGGAATGAGGAGAGCGGGAGGGGAGGGGGGAGGGGAGGGGAGGGGGTGGGGGGAGGGAGAGAGCGAAGGGGGGGGTGTAGGGAGGGAAGGGAGAATGAGAGTGATCGAGATAGGGAAGGGAGGAGGGAAGGAGAGTTGAAGGGAGGGAAGGCGGAAGGACAGGAAAAAGGAAAGGGGGAATAGAGGGAAATGAGGGAGAGGGAGAGTGGTCGAGATACGGAAGAAGTGAGAGAGCGACGGAGGATGGGACACGACTAAGGAAGGAGAAAGGGAGGGGAAGAGGAGGGGAGGAAGCGATTGAGGAAGGGTAGAAGTAAGGAAGCGAGGGAGGAAGGGAAGGGGGGAGGGAGGGAGGGAGGGAGGGAGGGAGGGAGGGAGGGAGGGAGGGAGGGAGGGAAGGAAGGAAAGAGGGAACGAGGGGAAAAGAGGGGTGCCGTAACAACCCCTTTTCTCCTCTACATTCTCCGTTCACAGATTTCCCCTCATTATCGACAAACGTCCCCTCATCCCTCCTTCTCCCCCCTTCATCCCTCCCTATTTTCCTCCATCCTCTCCCCTTCTTCCCTCACTTCCGTTCCTCGCCTTATCAGATGTACATTATCTCCCCTTCCTCCTCCTACCCCCCTTTTGCCTCCCTTTCTCCCAAATCCTCTCCCCTCTCCCCTCCTCCGCTCTCGTTCCCCTCACCCCAGGGTCCCCTCAAAGACCTCGGGAGGGCCCGGGCGAGGTCGTTAGAGGCACTCCAAGGGAACTTTTTTTTCGAGAATATTCTACACCGAAAAAAACTCATTGAACAATTGTTTAATGGGGCGATACTTTGGACATGTTCATTTCACTCGAGTCTTTGGGTTTTCGATTTTTTTTATGTTCTGGAGTACAAAAAATGTTTCCTCTTACATATAGATTTCCAACCTGTTTCATAATGATGTTAATAAACAACCAAACACACAGTTTTAGAAAATCAAGCCGTTTCTTCCATTGATAATAGTAAAAAAATAAAGAAACACTTGAATGCTGCCACAAGTACTCCCCCGAAGAGGGAAAAAAAAACACTGAAACCTCCCTGAAACTCATCCTCGAGTCCCTTTGTGAGATCCCTAAATGTCACCCTAAAATAAATCCCTTAAAATCCCCCCCTGACCGCCCCCCCTCCCCCCCTAAGAGACCCTTAAACTTACCCTGTCCTTTCGACCCTCACAATGGCTCGTGAAACCTTACGACACTAGATCTCCGTTGTTTTTTTCTTCTCGTCCTCCTTCTCCCCTTCGCTTTATCAAGCTTCTCTCTCCTCTTTCGATACACTCTTCATTCGCTTCTCTTCTCGTGTTACCTCTGCGTTTCTTTCGTTTCTATCTGTTCTTCTCTCTCTCCCCTTCCTCTTGTTGCTATCGTAACCTATTCTCTTTCGCTTATTCGCCCTTTCTTTCCCTCCCCTTTTGTCTCAGATCACTCCTCTTCGTCCTCGTCATTCTTCTTCTTCTTCTTCTAATCATAATTATTATTACTATTATCATAAAGATTATCATTATTATTATTACTATTATCATCATTATTACTATTATTATCATTAATACTATTAATCATTATTATTACCACTACCAATCTCCTCCTTAATCTCCTCTTCCTCCTTTCTTCTTCCTCTTCCATCCCCATCCCGTCCTCCCCTCGCCTACCCCCCCCCCCCTAATTTTTTGCTCGCCCGTCCCCCACCCCCTCGCCATTGTACACGAGTTACGCCCGCCAATTACACATTACATCCGACACAATTACACGCGCGTCTCCCGTCTCCGTAATGGCGGTCGTGAACCTCCATGAATATTCATAGAGACGATCGCCGATAAAAGAAACCTTTCTCCGGGGCTGCAATTACGTCTTAATAGCCATGATATCTCACCTCTATTTAGCTCAACCCCCCGCCCCTCCCTCGACCCCCCCCCCCGCTCTAATTATTGCTATTCATCTCTATTATGAATAAAAATAAGCGACTTGATATTAAAAAATGATAATAATAAAAAAATATATATTAATAAAGGAGGCCATCCGTTCTATCTCCTACCTACATTTCACCCTGTCGTTTTGAGAACTAAAATTAGAGTTAGAATTAGGAATTAGATGGCTTAGGAACTTAGAAGTCTTGCCACATCTCTTCTTCCGTGTTGCAACCACGCGTCATTGACCAGTGCATTGCTGAGCACGATTTATGACGACGTAGTAATAATAATAAAAAAAAAAAAAAAAAAAAAAAAAAAAAAAAAAAAATATAAATATATATAAATATATATATATATATATATATATATATATATATATATATATAATAAACGTATTACCAGATAAACCGATTTTCGTTGATCAGAAATAAATCCGATCCGTGACAATAAGCAAGCGTATTGTCAGTGATAATGAAATAAACGCACTCCCGGTAATAAATGAACATCAATGACTAAAATAATCGCATTATGAAGTGAATAAGATATCGCATGAAGAAGTGAGTAAAATAACCCCATTATCACGTGATTAAAATCCCCCCATTCTCCGAGTGAATAAAATAACCACATTATAAGTAAATAAAAATAAACGAATCATCTGTTTAAAATATTAAAAAAAAGGTAACACCAATGACAGAGGTACCCGTCCGAATCCTCCAGAAGGCGCCCTGGCACGTCTCCAAGGAGGCATCTTGGGATTAGGAACAAGTGCAGTCTGAAGAGAAGGTGTGACGCGACCCCCGAGGCCTCGCTGAGGGCACGAGCTCTTGTTGGCCGAGGGAGGGCGCCCCACGAACCTAATGAAGGGTTTGGCTTTGTGTTTTTAGATTGATACCGATACCTTAATAAGCAGCTGCTCTCTCTCTCTCTCTCTCTCTCTCTCTCTTTCTCTTTCTCTTTCTCTTTCTCTTTCTCTTTCTCTTTCTCTTTCTCTTTCTCTTTCTCTTTCTCTTTCTCTTTCTCTTTCTCTTTCTCTTTCTCTTTCTCTTTCTCTTTCTCTTTCTCTTTCTCTTTCTCTTTCTCTTTCTCTTTCTCTTTCTTTCTCTCTCTCTTTCTCTTTCTCTCTCTCTCTCTCTCTCTCTCTCTCTCTCTCTCTCTCTCTCTCTCTCTCTCTCTCTCTCTCTCTCACACACACACACAAAGTGAGCGAGTGAGTGAGTGCGAGAGAGAGATAGATAGAAAGAGACGGCAGATTTCAAATCTTTCATCACAATTAGGAAGAAGAAAGAGAAGAAACAACCTAAAGAAGAAAGCCCTTAACCTCACATCCTTCACATCGCATACCTGCCGAAAATCCTCCATACTCGCCGCCCGACCCCCCCCCTACTTATACCTACCCCCTACCCCCTACCCCCTACCCCCCACAAATACCACGCACACAAGGCCTTCCCTTCATCCGGACACCCAAAACCGCAGGAATTCCTCCAAAGAACTCGGAAGAAAAAGTCCTTAAGGTCCGAGTACTATCTCTCAAGTCCTCCTCCACACTCGCACGGCCGCCGCTATGGGGTAGGACCCTCCCCCTCCACTCCTCTAATCGGCTCTCCTCCACTCCTCCACTCGTCTCCTCCCTCCACTCCTCCAGGCCTGGATGGATACACAAGCCTCCTCAAGTACTTTAATTCCCCATCAAGACTCTCCTTAGACCTCGCCTATCGCTTCCTTGACCCTGGACGCGCATAGGCAGGGGGTCATTATTTATGCCAAGCGTATTATCTCTCTCGTTTCTTTCCCCTTCCTCTGCTCCCCTCTTTCTTAGGTCACTCGTCTTGTCTTCGGCTGAGTCTCATCTTTATCCTTATCCTTCTTCATCACCAAATCATCATAATCATCATCATCTTCATCTTCATCTTCATCTTCATCTTCATCTTCATCTTCATCTTCATCTTCATCTTCATCTTCATCTTCATCTTCATCTTCATCTTCATCTTCATCTTCATCTTCATCTTCTTCTTCTTCTTCTTC
>NW_028234414.1:34474050-34484050 GCF_977035675.1 Penaeus japonicus
GAAATATAGATAAAGAACCCTGAAGTAATAGAACACTCAAGCTAAAAACTGTAATGGAAAAAGGGCAGGCCAATTTCGGAATGAAACAGCTTCGAAACAGGTGGCGAACACGCTAATCTCCTCCATTACTTGGCCATCATGGCAGCCGCTGTTGCATCCCTCAAGCTATAACGCACAAGCTGATTGAAGAAACACAGCCACGCCATTCGACCTCCCCCCTCTCTCCTCTTCCACCCTCCCCCTTCCCCCATTCGTCAGCAAAGTTGCTCAAGGGCTAACGCTGGCTTGAGGTTCAGCAAGAGGAATGTTGTTGTTTTTTACTTCCAAAAAAACGAATATTGAAGGTCACTTGCGCATCTACAGCAAGAACTTGCAACCCCGTGTATGATCCATGCATAGGTTCACCTTGGACAGTCTTTCATAAAGAGTCCATTATGCTGAAGCTCTAATGGCGGACTTTGTTGCATGATGAATCCTTCGGCCAGTCCTTGAGGGATAGTCTTCGGGTCTGTCTCCTGGGCACCGCTTGGGATCATTCCTTCAGGAGGAGGCCCTCGATACGCCCTCCAGCCATACGTCCCCGCGAGAGGTCCCCAAGAGGACAGGTGAGAACCAGATGGCGCCGCACTCTCCGGCGTCAGGTGTACCTGGTGAACCACTACAGCTGCAGCGGTGGTCAGAGTACATCTGGTGACCACCTTCAATCTCGAAAAGGTTTAGGTGTTCGAGTTGGTTTAAACTTTTACGTTAACGAGTCCATCTGGAATGCCACTTGGTACATTTTACACACCCAAACATTAGGCGCAAGAAAAAATCCGCGATGACTAGGTTGCTTTTCGGAAAATTGGTTTCAAAGTCTCTGGAGTAAAAGCAGTGTTCTGTAAATCATTCCCAAGTGAAAGACTAAAGTCCCTCATTGAAATTCGGCTTCCTGAAGTTTTTCTTTCCACGGACAACCAGTCCAACCGGCCAGGCAGCAAGGGTAACATAAAGCCGCTTTCACACCATCTATGCTTCCCTCTTCCCTTCTCCCATACCCTCCCTCCCTCCCTCCCTCCTCTTCGCTCTCTCTACTCCCACCCTACCGATCCTCCTCTCCCTACTCCTTTTATCACACCCTCTCGCTCTCCTCCTCTCGCCGCCCATCTCGCACCCAACCCAGATTCGCCAATCCGAAATCCCGAGCAGATCGCCCTCCTGATAATAAGACTCGCCGGTTTCATATATGTTCCAGGATGACTTATACCTTAGCGGGCGACGTCGGCCGAGCGAATTTGAATGAAGTTTATTGGGCTACACCTCCCCCCCCCCTTCTATCTCTCCCCTCTCGCCCCGACCCTCTATAAAATTCTCGAAGAAGCCGGCAGACTTGTCAAAACAGACGCCTTGTCTGACCGAATATAGCCAAGCCAATTAACGTCTCATCATTCCCTGTATCAATAGCAATTAGGTATTTGGGACCAAATTTGTACTGCGGTTACGATGGCCCCCGCCCCTCCCCTCCTCGCTCCTTTTCCTTATACACGTGGAATCGGGGACAAGAAATTCAATGAATCAAACTATCTTCACCGCCCCCCCCCAAAAAAAAAAAAGGATAAATCAATTAATACATAGATAAATTTATAAAAATCTGTTACGTTTCTAGAATAAGCAAAACTCGAGATATCTCACAACTAATCGACATCAACAGATAAATAACAAAATCAAGAAACCAAGAAAGACCGATCGATTTCGCAGCCTCAAGAGCCGTTCAAATAATAGTTACTCTTTACGCCAAAGACAGTCTGCCAAGAAAGAAATTCCTCGCATATCCAAACGTGGTTGAAAGAGATCACTGGCAGAGTGAAAAAGAGAGGGAGAACAGAAAAAGAGGATCAGATACTGGCCAAACAAACATGAAACCTCATTCTAAACAAACACTGGCTCTATGAATGCGAACACTTCTTTTGTTTCTGTCTTAAGGCCCCCTAAACTGTGTACCGGATACCTTATACCTTATCTATCTATCCTGGCCCCTTTCTTTCTTTACCTCTCTCTCTCTCTCTCTCTCTCTCTCTCTCTCTCTCTCTCTCTCTCTCTCTCTCTCTCTCTCTCTCTCTCTCTCTCTGTCATTCCCTCTCTATATATATCATTCCACCCTTCCTTCTCTCTGTATCCCCCCACCCGCCTGTCAATCAGCCTGCCTGTCCCTATTCCCAGATTCATATACCCTCCCGCATTCCCCGCGTCTTGGCTCTTCGTCCCCCTGAACTGGTCCCATCCACCTTGTGCACACTAAATCATGTCCGGCAACAGGCCTCGCAGCGCTCGTCCCGCCGTTCCCTCAGCTGGCGTTCTCTGCGTCTCTGTGGCCTGCGTCGTCGTTCCCTGCGCCTGCGAGTGGCAGTTCTATATGCTGGTCCATGCCTGATCCTATTCCGGTATGCATTCGAAGATGTGCGTTCTTAGTTCTCGGAATGCATGGCCTCCTCGTGTCATATGCAGATGGTTCCTGTGTCTGTTGATTCTGTATTCTTTGTGATCATATTCCAGCGTAAGTGAATGGTAGAAATAAAATATATTACACAATACTGGTTAATTGAAAATTGGGACTCCTCAGGCGTCTAATTCTTCAACGGACATATTGTAAGTAAGTTTTTATTTACCAATATACCAACACGGTAGAGTATTTTGTCATTATGTCCACTCTATGTTCGTAATTCCGGGGCCGCGTGCCCAATGTCTTACCTAGTGACCCCTAGCTTTGTGTCTGTTCATGCTACATGCTCCGAGATGACATACGACAACCCATGCTTTCTCCCCTGCCTCTGCCCACTTCATCTCTGTCTGGCAATACTAGATGCATTTCTAAGCATATCTTAATACATGCCCACAGTTCCTTCGGCCAGAACTATCCCGAACGATATCGCTTCCGACAACGGCCTGACCACAATTGCACGAGTCAACTAACATGCAAGATCCGATACTACAAGACGTATCAAGTAACAGGATTTATCGGAGATCTATATAAGAATCTGACATGGTATCGCAACTTGATACAAAAAGGTCATCCGACTTTTTAATTGGCCGTTACATCACGTAATACAGTGAAAAGTTGCATGACTGTGACTTCTGCCAGGAAGGAAGAGGAGGGGGAAGAAGCAGAAGAAATGGGAATACGAGGAAGAAAGAAGATTATTCAAAAGTCAAAGCAGAAGTGCACTCTATGGCAGGCAAGGGGCAGCGTCTGCGAATGGAGGGCGACTGCGAAGAGCGGGCGGCGGAGAGCGGCGGCGAGCATTGAGGGGGGGGGGTCGGAGCCACAAAAAGGAGGCCTTATCACACACAGCCGGCCGTGGTCGCAGCGCCATCTACAGCCGTGGTCACAGTCGCATCCGTTGTCACCGTCTCAATCCTCCTCTTCCTCCTCTTCCTCTTCTTCTTCTTCTTCTTCTTCTTCTTCTTCTTCTTCTTCTTCTTCTTCTTCTTTTCTTCTTCTTCTTCTTCTTCTTCTTCTTCTTCTTCTTCCTCCTCCTCCTCCTCCTCCTCCTCCTCCTCCTCTTCCACCCCCTTTCCCCCTTATCTCCCCCACCACCTTCATCCCGAAACAGCAAAGTGGCCGTGTCACGTGCCTTAAAATCGCCCTTCACATCACGCGTTCTACACTTCGACGAAACGCATGATCCGGAAGATGCTTTTTTTATTCTAAACTGTGTCCTGCGGCGTATAGCATTACAGATACCACGAAATCAAAAATGAATACCACAGAAAATACCGAAACGGGGGACAGGAAACCCCAGGACATCCTGTTTATGCGCAATCAGCTCCCTCCCGTCTGGTTTTATCCTGTCGTGGCACAGCAATAAAGAGCGCAGCCTATGCCTAGGGGGAACAATTAAACCTTTTCCCCTCTGGTAATTGCTTTCCTCCCCACAACAAACACAAACAAGAACATACACACACACACACACACACACACGCACATTTTTCCAGAAGTCTAATTGTCAAGCATTTATTAAAGCCTTGAGTCAACCATTCCACTATCTTTTCACTCGCACGGAAGTCGATGCTAATCACGCAACCGCCCACTGGGGAATGCAATAAGAAATGAATAAATAATGACAATAATAACAGTAATAACGATCGATAAAAAGTTGCGATGAAAATTACCCACGTTTCCCTTACGCATCAAAGGTAAATATAACAAAACCTGTCCCGTAGGAGGGTGGATGGGTAGAAAGGGTTGGGGGAGGGGGGAGAAGAGAAGAAGGGAATGGGAGGAGAGAGGGGGTAGAAGGAAAGAGAGGAGAGATAAGGGGAAGGGAGGTGAGGGGGAAAAAAGGGGTGGTGAGAAGAAGGGGAAGGAAGGGAGAGGGGGAGAAAGAGAAGGGAGGGGAGAGGGGGAAGAAAAGAAGAAGGTAGAAAATGAGGGAAAAACTAAGTGTGCGGGGAGGGGGGCGTAGGTACACATACTAAAAAAAATAAAAAAAATAAAAAAATAACAACAGTAGTCTATACCTCTTGCGAAGCTGCCACGCTGGCTCTAATAACCCACAACAGAACCACAACCCCCAACCCCCTCCCGTCATCTGATGCAACCCACCCCAATGAAAACCACCAAGCAAGGGATCTCGCCCCCCTTCTTTTTAACTTACTTTTTTTCTATTTCCAGGCAGCTAGCTTCCTTAGCTTTTCTCCCCTCCTTCCTCTTGGGATCCTCTTCCCACTCTTTACTTCGTTACCTACAAGTTGCCAAGCGCGCTCTACCTTCCCAGCACGACCTGTGCGGTAGTTCCCGGGACGCCGCGACAGTTGGTCCTCGCTTTCGGGAGAGTGGGAAGGGCGGCCGGGCAAGGCAGGCCAAGACAAGGCAAGGAGGGTACATCGAGATACTGGCTGAGGAATGTGATTCATCATGGCGGCGACAGGGAGGGGCAACGCGCAAGGAGGGAGACGGCGGCCGCGTCGGCCGGCATGGCATCTCGGCCTCGAATAAGGTGTTGGGAGCGGGGGCACGTTGGAAGATGGGGGGGTATATAAATCAATGTAAACAGTGACATAATTATGACGTTTTACTGAACGCAAGCAGTGACATAAACATGATACCCTTCGCAACACAAACAGTGACCTAAATTCAATTAATACATTACTCAACACATTAACAGTCATATGAATATAATGCACCACTCAACACAAACAATGACATAAATACAATACACAAGACTGGTGCAGCCATCTGCAACATCAATATAACAGGTAACTTAAGATAGATATAGATATAGATATCTATACATATATATATATATATAGATATAGATATAGATATATATATATATATATATAATTCAAAAGCAATATAACAGGTACCCTGATATTTATAAATAAGAGAAAAGCCAGACGGATATATCAAATTTACGACATTAATATGTAAAAAAAAGCCAAATATACAACCACAACAAAGCCACGGATAACCTCATTGCGGACACAACGTCCTAAAAGCATAGGGAAGATAACACACACATAAACAGCAAAGCCAAATAATTCTCGCAGAACCGTGTGATACGAGAGGTGTAAAGTGTCACCGAAATGACGCGAGGATTTATAGGCAGTGATAACGCAACACAAACATGAGCGAAGGAAGGAGAAAAGGAAGGCAAAAGGAAGAGGTGATGATGGAATGAGGAGCATGTGTGGGAATGCGGACGGGAGGAGGAAAGGGGAGGAGATGGGGAGGGGAGGGGGGAGGTGAGGAAAGGGAAGGGGGAGATCCGAGGAGGAAGATGGAGACGGCTTTTTATCTTGCAAGGAATGCAACGTCGTGACTCACTGCCTGGTTATGTTCTGAATTTGTGGGTCGCCTCTCCTCTACCTCCCCCTACCTCCCTCCTCTACCTCCCCCTACCTCCCTCCTCTACCTCCCCCTACCTCCCTCCTCTAACCGTTTCCCCTTCCCCTTCCCTCCTCTTCTCCCTTCCCCTTCTCCCTCCTTCTCCCCATTCTTTCTCTCCTCTCCTCTTCCCCCTTCCTCTCCTATTCTCCCTTTCCCTTCATCTACGTCCCTTTCCTTTTCTCCTTCCCCTTCTCCCTTCTCCGCCTTTTCCTCCTCTTCTCCCCCCCCCCCCGTTTAACAACTACTGTAGCTACTGATTCCGAGACTCGCTTATCAACTTTTATTACATGTCGTATAAGTATTATATATACACACACAAACATACCAACATATTCTGCATATTCTTCACATAAATAATCACACTTTACGGACTCACAACGCAAATCAACCATCTTCCATGAAAGTGGAGTGAAACAACTTTTTCAACTCCCAAAGGCATACAGTCACCACCACCACCACCAACAACAACAACAAAAGCAACAACAACAGTGATTCATCTCTGTTGAACGAACCAGCTGGATGACGCAATCATCTCCCTCTCCCAAAACAACAATCAAAAGATAATCACATAGATTCTAATTCAAATCCACGCTATAATCAAGTCGAAAAAAGAAGAAGCCAGAGATGGAAAAAAATCTTTACTCAAAAGCAATGCCCTTCGCCTAACCACAAAGAAACGCTAACAAAATCATTAACGAAGGACAGAATGCGTAGTCGAAAGCGCAAGCAGTAGCGTGGGAGGCAGTAGTCCAGGCAAGCAAGCAGGCAAGCAAGCCACTGTGACCTGCCCTCCGTCGCCCTTATTAAACCGCTAAACTCTGCAATTAGACTCCAATTAAGCATCCTGATTGCCATTCCGCCAGCTGCCGGGGTTTGATCGTGGGGGTGAGGGGGGGTAAGGGGGGAGAGGGGAAGGAAGAGCGGGAAGAAAGAGAGAGGGGGGGACGGGAAGAAGGAGGGGGAGAGGAAGAGTGGATAGAGGGAGGGGGAAAAAGAGGGGGTCATGGAGAGTGAGAAGACAGAATGAGGGAAGGAAGAGGGAAGGAAGAGGGAAGGAAGAGGGAAGGGACGGGAGGGGAAGAAGGAGGGGGAGAAGAGTGGATAGAGGGAGGGGGAAAAAGAGGGGGTCATGGAGAGTGAGAAGACAGAATGAGGGAAGGAAGAGGGAAGGAAGAGGGAAGGAAGAGGGAAGGAAGAGGGAAGAAAGAGGGATAGGGGAGAGAGATAGGGGAGAAGGGGTGCGAGAGAGATAAGAGAGGGAAGGAAGAATGAGGGGGCAAGGAAAAGGGGGGGAGAGGGAAGCAGGGGTGAAAAGTGAGGAAGAAAGAGGGAGGGATTAGAGGATAAGGGATATGGGGGAGGGATTGGAAAGGGTAGGGGCGGGGGAGGGATCAGACAGGGACTGACGAGTAAGGTGCCTTAGTGTAGACACTCTTTATTTCGCTTGTTCATTAATATCCTTTTCTACTCCCCATGATATTTTATTTTCTTCTAATTCACATCATTAATTCCTTTTTTTTTATTTTCACTTTAAATTTCATATTCACATTATGAGTTTATGTTACTGATCTGACTTTATAAATGTGTACTTGTAACTATGTAAACTGAGACAACATCTGTGTAACTATTCTATGCATGCGATCAAAAAACATCTCTGTTCTTTTTATCGGACTATGCTGCTCATAATTCAGCGCAAACAACATGATAAGCTATATATATATATATATATATATATATTATATTATTAAAAATATATTATATATTATATCACTCTATATAAATAATATATAACACATTGTATATGTATATACATATATATATATATATATATATCAATAGATACATAAACACAACACAACCCACAAAACACACAAATTCTATTATATATTATATATTATATATTATATATTATATTAATATATATTATACAATGAAAATGTTTACAATTCTCTTCTCTCTATGTATATGTATGTGTATGTATGTATGTATGTATGTATGATGAATGTATCTTATATATGTATGTTATATATGTATGTATGCATATATATGCATGTATACATATATGCGTATTATATACAATGATGTTTTAAAAATATACTATTGTTTGCATATATTAATATACATAATATATATAAATATATTATATATATATATCAATATTATATATATTCATGGTATATATTCAAGGTATATACATCTACAACACATTACCTTTATATATATATTATAAATCTAATTATATTTATATTAGTGAGTGTGTGTGATGTGTTTGTGATGTGTGTGTGTGAGTGTGTGTGTGTGTGTTTGCCCCAAATGAGTGTGTGTGTGTGTGTGTGTTTATGTATGTATGTATGTAAGTCGTATGTCTGTCATGTATATGTATATGTATATGTGTATATGTATATGATATGTGTATATATTATATTTAATATGTATAATATATATATATGTATATATTATTTTATATGTATGTATGTGTGGTGTGTGTGTATATGTAATGAATATATATATATATTTAATATATATAATATATTATATATATTATATATATATATGTATTATATATTCATGTACACACCATGTATATTCTGTACACACTGTACACACAACTGCAAACGGGGGCAGGCACACACAAACAAACACGCACCTCATAAAATTCTCGCCTTACATAAAACAACGATAAAATGATACCCTCAAAACTTTAGCCTCGTGGGCAAACATTCCCGCGCCCTTGCTGGTTCTCTCTCCTCTTCTGCCTCCCCTTTCTTACCTCTTATTCCCCTCTTCCCTCCTCCTCTTCTCACTTTCGAATCCCCTCACTCTCTTCCTCCTGCCTTTCATATTCTCTTCTTCTTCCTTCACCTCCTCCACCTCTTCTACACCCTACTCCTATTCCTTTTTTTCCTCCCCCTTCCCATTCCTCTTCTCTATTCTCCCCTTCCTCGTTCCCCTTCTTCTCCTCCCCCCTCCAGTTCCTCTTCTTTCATCTCCAACCCTTTTTAAGCATATCTCCGCTTTCTACATTTGTTATACTTCCTCCTTTCGTTTCTCCTTCGAACTCTTCTTTTAAACTTTATCCTTATCCCTTAATCCTGTCCCTAAAGCCACTTCTTCTTCTTCTGAGGAGGAGGCGAGACGCAAGCAGAAACAGAACTCCTCCTCCTAAGAAGAAGCCGAAGATAGAAGAGAATGCCTCTCAGCCCCTCCTCCTCCTCCTCCTCCTCCTCCTCCTCCTCCTCCTCCTCCTCCTCCTCCTCCTCCTCCTCCTCCTCCTCCTCCTCCTCCTCCCCCCCCCTCCCCCTCCTCCCTCTTCACTCTCCCCCAACCCGAAACACACACTCCCGCATACTCAACCAATCTCCCTCCCTATCACATGTCAGCAGTACGCACAAGTGTCTTCTATCTCAGACACGAAGACGTCACAATTAAAAAAAAAATAAAAAAAAGGAAGAAAAAAAAATCAAAGCACTTTATTACTTCGCGTAACTTATCTACTTTATAAGACACTCGTTTAGCAGCCTGACTTCCCCCGTTGGATAAGAGATAACCGCTGTTTTAGTATAATTGACGTCCATCAAGTCGAGGATAATTAGCCCGGCGCAGCGTTGCACGAGGAGAGCACACGAGATGGACTTTATCACCTTAATCGCCCTCCCTTTCCCTGCGCGCGCTCTCTGAAGCTGCATGTTCTTGCACCAAGCAAAACATTCTGATAGGAATGGGGGAGGAGAGGAGAGGAGAGGGGAGGGATAGAGAGATAAGGGTGGAAGGAGGAAGGGAGGGAGGGAGGGAGGGAGGGAGGGAGGGAGGGAGGGAGGGAGGGAGGGAGGGAGGGAGGGAGGGAGGAAGGGAGGGAGGGAGGGAGGAAGGGAGGGAGGGAGAGAAAGGTGGGGGTCGAGGGGTGAAGGGAGAGGGACAGAAGGAAGGAAGGAAGGAAGGAAGGAGAGAGAGGAGAGGGGGGAGGGAAGGAGAGAGAGAGGGGGAGGGAAGGAGAGAGAGAGGGGGAGGGAAGGAGAGAGAGAGGAGGAGGGAAGGAGAGAGAGGGGGGAAGGAAGGAGGGAGAGATGGGGAGGGAAGGAGGGACAGATGGGAGAGGGAAGGAGGGACAGATGGGAGAGGGAAGGAGGGAGA
>NW_028234414.1:34491550-34496550 GCF_977035675.1 Penaeus japonicus
TCTCTCTCTCTCTCTCTCTTTCTCTCTCTTTCTCTCCCTTTCTCTTTCTCTCCCTTTCTCTTTCTCTCCCTTTCTCTTTCTCTCTCTTTCTCTTTCCCTTTCTCTCTCTTTCCCTTTCTCTCTCTTTCTCCCCTTTCTCCCTCTCGCAATTATGCAAACGCAGCGAGACCCTTAATATCAGTAGACCGAAAAAATAAAACTTATCACAAAAACCAACAGAGTGTAAAAAAGTTAATAAATCCACAACCTGCAGAATTAATTGAACGGAAGACTGGAAACTAATTTGCATATACATGGACTATGTATAGCAGCGTCCGTGTTCGCATACGTTAATGCCATATAGGCCTGTGTGTGTGTGTGTGTGTGTGTGTGTGTGTGTGTGTGTGTGTGTGTGTGTGTGTGTGTGTGTGTGTGTGTGTGTGTGTGTGTGTGTGTGTGCGTGCGTGCGTGCGTGCGTGCGTGCGTGCGTGCGTGCGCGTGCGTGTGAGTGTGTGCGTGCGTGTGAGTGTGTGCGCGCGCACAAAACAAAAAACATCAAAACCAGATTGGGTGGAAATAATAAAGCAACAAGAACGTAAAGCAGACCAATAAAAAAAACGCAAACGAAAGCCAAAAGGACAATGGAGGGAAGTGGAAAGCCAAATGAGATGGAAGAGAATAGGAGAGATAAACAAAACAAAGCAACAAAGACAGAAAGAAGACATTTTCTCTCTCTCGCCCCAGAAACAAGTGACACCCGTCCATCCCAACACAGTATACAGTACACGCTATATGATATGTCGCATGAGAAAGCGCAACGACGTCCACAGTCGCGTATTCTACGCCCAGAACAACAACGAAACGGCCGTCATGAGGCAACGATGGCAACAGACACCATGACCTCTCTGTCGCCAAGCACACAAAAACGCGGGTGAAAAAAACAATAAACACAAGCACTAAAAGGAGATATTCGACACTTGATCGCGAGGGAGAGACAGGGTGTGGAAGAGGGATATGGGGGTGAGGGAGAGGGATAGGGCGAGGGGTAGGGTGAGGGAGAGAGAGGAGGAGAACGGGAGAGAGATAGCGTAGGAGGAGAAAAGGACGGGTAAAAGAGAGAAAGAGAAAGAGAAAGAGAAAGAGAAAAAGAGAGAGAGAGTGAGAGAGAGAGAGAGAGAGAGAGAGAGAGAGAGAGAGAGAGAGAGAGAGAGAGAGAGAGAGAGAGAGAGAGAGAGAGAGAGAGAGAGAGAGAGAGAGAGAGAGAGAGAGAGAGAGAGAGAGACCCTCACTCTTCAGGTACATACATACCCATCCACCAGTTCAAAGTCACATACACTAATAATTCCGTAAAAGTTGTCAGTCATCTCGACGCCTCAGCCATCGGTCATTAATCGACTTATTTTTCCAGCTCACTTTCCTCTCCAAGGGAATCTCGCTGCTTTGGGAATTCGCCTCATGCCATTCGGCGCTCATCGGCACGTGCGTGGGTCAGACATGCATGCTCGCACACACATGCAGTCACAAAGTTGGTCTATGTATAAGTGTGCCTATTTCCGAATGACAGTTACAAATATACGCCTATAAATATATATGTTCATGTGTATATGAACATATATATTTATAGTGTGTGTATGTACATAATAATGTTGCATATGATGATGATAATGGAGACAATGATGACATATGCAATAACAAAGACAGTAATAACGCGAGGCCGGTCACGGACTCCCTTGGGACCGCACCGCCACCACCACCGTACGTCCTAATTCCGCCTCGCTCTGTCCTTCGAGATCACACCTTAATTACACTCAAAGAAATACACGCGAAGGGCAGTAACCTCTCGCAGGACTCAATGCCGTCCTTCTATTCCGGCAACAACGCCCACCTTTCCTCCTCCTCGAGAAACCTGGAGGGCGGCTCTACTCCGGCAACAACGCTCACCTTTCCTCCTCCTCGAGATACCTGGAGGAGGGCGAGCGGAAGGCGCTCGAGGAGCAGGCTATCCCATTTAGCATCTCCTCGAAGAGCTTAAAATAACGCGTAAAGACGATGCATTACCATCGCCTGAGAAAACACACAAAGTCCTCGAGGCCAGAAAAGGACTTGAGAGCGAGCGTGGGCGAGAGCGAGACCGTAAGAGTTTTATTGTTTGTTTACGCTGGACGTCGATAAACAAACACTGTACTAAACGCAACAAGCATTTCGATGAGTTATTGCTCGATAAATAGGACGCCAAGGACGAGCCTCTGTGTGTCTCTCGACCTCGAGGATGAGGGGGCGTGGCATGGGGTGGGGCCGGGGGGAGGAGGAGCACAGAGCAGCCCTCTATTTCGGCCGAGGATGAAGGAGGCGCTGCAAATACCACGCGATCCGAAAGGCAAAGCAATCGTCGTAGCGAACCCAATCACAAATACCAACCTTTTAGAGAATTCAATCCTCCGCTCCCAGCCCTCCAATCCCTTACATTTATCTCTTTCCTCTAGAGAGAGAGAGAGAGAGAGAGAGAGAGAGAGAGAGAGAGAGAGAGAGAGAGAGAGAGAGAGAGAGAGAGAGAGAGAGAGAGAGAGAGAGAGAGAGAGAGAGAGAGAAAACAATCGCAAATACCGACCATTTTCTAAAACTCTATTCTCCCCTTTCTGCTCTCCATTTTTTTTCTCTTCTCTTTTTCGTCTAGCGATTAGGTCATACATTATAAATCGTCCCTGCGCTCGCTAATTCACCGTCTGAATGTCACGTTAACCGGATTAAATGTCATTGACACAAATAGGTACCATGTAATCGCTGAGCGTCGAGACAATCACAACTTCTCCAGCTGAAGGGCAGCACGCCCGGGACAGACCACAGGTGACACTGCTCCGTTATCTCATAAGGGAAGGGAAAGGGAGGGAGAGGGAAGGGAGGGAAAGGGAGGGAGAGGGAAGGGAGGGAAAGTGAGGGAGAGGGAAGGGAGGGAAAGGAAATGAGAAAGAGGAGAAATAGAAGATGGGAAATGGGAAAGAGAAAAGAATGGGGAGGGAAGGGAGAGAAAGGGGAGGGAAGGGAGAGAAAGGGGAGGGAAGGGAGATAAAGGGGAGGGATGAGAGAGAAAGGAAATGGGAAGGCAGAGGGAGAGGGAAATGGGAAGGCAGAGAGAAATGGGAAGGCAGAGGGAGAGGGAAATGGGAAGGCAGAGGGAGAGGGAAATGGGAAGGCAGAGGGAGAGGGAAAGGGGGTAAGGGGGAGAGGAAAGGAAAAGGGGAAGAGGAGGGGGAGGTAAGGGATGGGACGGAAAGGGGAAGGGGAAGGGGAAGGGAAGGAAATGGGAAGGGAAGGAAATGGGAGAGTGAGGGAGAGGGAGAGGGGGAAGGGAGGGAAAGTGAGATGGAGAGGAGGAAGGGAGGGAAAGTGAGAGGAAGAAAACGGAAGGAAAAATAATAGGATAAGTAAGATAGGCAGGTAGATATAGTAGTAGTTGTATGAACAGATAGGAACAGTGAGAGAGAAAAACATACTAAGTAGTATGATACTTTTTGAGAAATTGCGTACTGGTCGAATAAAGAGCCCCGTATTGGGTCAATTAATATCGGCAACTTAGGTAATTTTAAAGAGAATCTGTAAAATGCAACCACAGACTTACATATAGTTATGTATGCTTGCACGTACATATGTACATGCAGGTTCAGCAAATGAAACCAGACCCTTCGACCGCAAGAGATCAAACCAACCTACCATAACGACACAAAGACAAAACAATACTTTTCGATCATCAATCTAGACCACTTATACAACGCCCCCCCCCTTCCCCCCTATCCTTAAGAAGAAAGACAGCTATTCTATAATTAGCATCAAAACGAAATCCGACCGAAACCTGGCATTACGAGGGAAGAGCGCAACCAGGTCATATCAGGTTACCATTGATTCCTCAGCCGAGTACACTCTTTGCTTGCTCGCCGCCTGCACGCCAGGCCGGGAGGGAGGGAGGATGTTTGCTTGCTTGATCAAACGCACCGTGATGTGATTGCCTTGGATTGAAATGGGTCTGGGGAGTATGTTGTGAATGGAAGTTGCTACTGCTTATAAGGTCTGGTTGCAGTGCATTCTTTCGGTATTTGTTATAGGTTAGGTTATGTCATTCATTACATATACATACATACATACACACACACATACATACATACATACATACACACACACACACACACACACACATACATATTTACCATATATATATATATATATATATATATATATATATATATATATATATATATTTCATATACACATATATATATCACATATATAAAATATATATATTTGTGTGTGTGTGTGTGTGTGTGTGTGTGTGTGTGTGTGTGTGTGTGTGTGTGTGTGTGTGTGTGTGTGTGTGTGTGTGTGTGTGTGTGTGTGTGTGTGTGTGTGTGTGTGTGTGTGTGTGTGTGTGTGTGTGTGTGTGTGTGTGTGTGTGTGTGTGTGTGTGTGTGTGTGTGTGTGTGTGTGTGTGTGTGTGTGTGTGAGCGCGCGCGCCCCTTTAATATTTTTGGCTTTAAGGTTTTAAATACCCTTGTGCTTATGAACATTGTTATAATGGTAATGAATGGAACTAACCTTATGTCTTTTGTAATATTAAGCATATTCAATGCATATTCGTCCAGTCGAATAGTTGACTATTCAGTCAAATATCGTGTCCACCAAAAAGGGGACTTTGACGCCGGTAACGACCGAGTCCGTTCCTGCACTAGGTTAAATACATCCTTGGCAATTATTACAAAAGACCCCTTTGCTGTACTTACCCATGATTGATGATTCAGTAAACGAAGATCCAATAATTTCACAGCGCTTTACAACGAACCAGAAGCACAGTCCAATATAGCTTTAATAATATATGTTCTCTGTATTGTCAACAATTAAAGCACATGTCAAAATTATCAGACATCCATACTCAATAGAGAAATGATGTCAAGTCACAACACACGTCGCCAACATAATATAAATGTGGCGACGACTTGCTATCAAGAACTAACATTTGTTGTCAATAGTTTCCT
>NW_028234414.1:34529050-34531550 GCF_977035675.1 Penaeus japonicus
CGTGTCCCTTCATTTAATGGCTTTCTGTGTCTGGTTGGCTTCTACCGTTTCTTTGCCTCCCTTCCCCCCCTCTGTCTCTCTCTCTCTCTCTCTCTCTCTCTCTCTCTCTCTCTCTCTCTCTCTCTCTCTCTCTCTCTCTCTCTCTCTCTCTCTCTCTCTCTCTCTCTCTCTCTATGAATAAACATATCAAAATCAAAATCAAATCTCTCTCTCTCTCTCTCGCTTCCCCTCTCTCTCTCTCCCACCTTTTCTCCATTTCTCCTTTTCCCTCTCCCCCACCCCCCATATCCACCCCCGCAACAGCGTGACTGCGGCAGAGTTCAAGCATCGACCATGTGCGGGCGCGCGGGCGGGCAGGCGCGGGCGGCGGGCGGGGAGGAGAGCCGCCGGCGGTTGAACAGCTCTCGTGCAACTTGACTTTGCACACCCTTGAGAATGCAACCGCACAGAAGGTACTAGAAATTTCGCAATAATTATTTTTTCTCTCTCTCCGTTTTCGACTTTGCATCGTGCTTTGTTGCATTTGGTTGTTTTATTACAATTCTTAACCTTTAGATTTGTTGCATTGTCTTCTTTTTCTGGTAATGATTGTAATGTCACTTTGTCTTTACTTTGTTCTAATTTCTGTCTATACCGGTTTCATTATAGTGTCGTAACATTATACGTTTATCTTATCTCTTCTAGAGTTATGATTTTAATCGACTTTACTCCATCGACATTATAATAGTTAATCATCATCAGTGCCTTAATTGCTAAATTACAAAATTACATAATCATCTCCTCGGTCATCATAATTACCAACGATTTCGCTCTACCTTAATTTATTTCCCCATTTATTGCAATGTCAAAATCAACCACTAATTTCGTTGCACGGAGAACATTCTAGATCTCGGTCCGGTCAGTCGGCAGGGCTGCTGTTTTTGTTTTGTTATTCTGTTGTTCACCGCATGACCGTCGGGGTCAATAAGGCCTGTTCGTTCTCATGCACAGGTTCAAGGTTCTCTTCCTAGGCTGATCTGTCGAGGTTCACTTTTGTTATCGTTATCAATGACACTGAGATTATTAGCGTCTTTATCATTGCCACTGATACTGTAACCATATCGTACTGATAATCACCACTACTATCATTATCATGATTAAACTCACCACCATCATCATCAATTGCATCATCACTATCACCAGCATCATCTTTTTAAAAATCATCATCACCATCAACATTATCTTCATCAAGCTCATTAACAAACGAAGAAGAAAAAGTTTGTATGAAAAGATCCTTAACAAGCATCATACAACTGTCATTGTCACCATACCAGGATTAATGGATATCAACTTTGTATAGAATGATATAAACATCAATATCTCCATGCACTATCTACACTGACATCCCATTTTATCTCACTATACACAATTATTAAATTTAATAGCATTCAAAAAGGTTGATATTGTTGTCAGTGTCACCATACATAGTGTCAGTACTACCAACATCACTGTCATTATCATTATTGCTAATGTCTTTTCTATGGTCGTGTCATCCGTCATGTCTAACTTATGATGAAAAGTCATAATTATTCACTGTCATTATCGGTATAGATAGCGCTATGAATGTCGCCCCCCTCGCCTGAAGCACTTCCTTTACTTCCCCCTCCTCCTCCTCTTCATCATCATCATCATCATCATCATCATCATCATCATCCGCATCATTATCATAAATCATAAATTTCACATTTTCTTCTTTTTCTTTTTTCTTCGTCTTCTTTTTCTTTCGTTTTCTTTTTCCTTTTTTCTTTTTTCTTCTTCTTCCCTTCCATTCGTGATCTGTTTGTTCTCCCTCTCTGTATTTTCATTTTTTGTCCTATTTCCCTCTCTGTTGATCTTCCCTGCAGACGTCACACACAGATGGAAAAAGGAAAAGGAAAAAAACCTTGTCATTTTTCACGTCTTATCAGCATAAACATGAAAGATGATCTGATAGTGAACATGCCGATGCTACCACTATGGATGATACTAATGCATGATAAACGAATGAATAAGCACATGAATGCATGATGCCTGAATGTATAAATAAATGAATGCATAATCAATGGAAGTCTGGAGGATACAGAACACACATACGTAAACATATGGGCACACCCACATCCTCTAACACACACACACACACACACACACACACACACATACAGACACACACACACACACAGACACACACACACACACACACACACACACAAATAATGTTGCTCATGCACAAGCAAAGGTGAATGGACACAAATAGAGAAAGAAGCAGCGACAGTGGACAAGCAGTTCGCCCCCCCCCCCTCCCTTCCCTCCCCTCCCCCTTCCCCTGCACCGTCCGGCGTCATGTCTCAGGGTCAATACTGGCCCGGCGGGGAAAGGAGGGGGGAGGGGGGGAAAGGGGGCGAGGCAGGGGGCGTGGTCATGCAGGCAGGCAAAATCAGTCGGGAGAATACGGAAGAAAGAAAAAGTGATGAATATCAGTGAA
>NW_028234414.1:34541550-34544050 GCF_977035675.1 Penaeus japonicus
CGCATTCCTCGCAATCAGAGTCATCAAACCCTTTTAAGAACACAATTGCATAAACTTTAAAGGCCGGACTTAGATTGTGTATTGTTACACCCCCCCCCTCCCCCGCCGCTCCAGCTCAGTGTTATCGACGAGCAGGCTTTGTTCCCGTGCAGTGTTCAACTCAGTATCCCGATCCTTCGTTGTATATCACAGGTTAACACGTTAGTAAACCAGTTCAGGTGTAGTACCTACCGCATTCTTACTTGCGGGTTAGTGAAGATGTATTTGCTTCTATCTGCATGTAAGCTGACGTCTGGTTAGTGATGCTCTTTTCTCACCAAGGCGTGGGTGCTGGAGAGTATGGATCTATAAGGGTGCTATGCTTGAGGGTGTTGCAAGAGTGAATTTGGGTGCTGGAGAGTATGGATCTATAAGGGTGCTATGCTTGAGGGTGTTGCGAGAGTGAATTTGGGGGGGTGGGGCGCGGGGCGAGGGTGAATAATATGAATACATTCAAAGAATGAAAAGAATGTATACCATCCGTTATACTCTCAATAATCAGGTGTTCACTGTTTTTTTAGTATGTTGTTTTTTTTTCGGTGTTAACAGGTGATAATTCTCAGTCACTCAATTTTACGGCACACTAAAAGAAAATTAAAATAAGTAAAACAATAATTCACAGACTGTTAAAAAAAATTGTTGGCGGGAGGACAGCATAAAACGCAATCCTCGTGTGTGAGGAAAACTACCTGTGTCCTGATACGGGCACGGTGAAATCCCTACGTACGGGAACCATAAAACCTACAAAAGAAAAATTATAAGGAGGAGGAAGGGGAAGGGGAAGGTTAGGGGGAAAAGGAAGGGGATGCGGATGGGGAAAGGGAAGAAGAAGAAGAAAAGAAAGAAAACGAAGAGGAGAAGAAAGAAGAGGAAGACGAGGAAGAGGAAGAAATGGAGAATGAGGAGGGGGCGAAATAGGAAGAGAAAGAGGAGGAGTAGGAGGAAGATGGAGATGAAGAAGAAAAAGAGGAGTAGAAGGAAAGAGAAGAAAGTAATAATGATATCCTTCGTGAAGTGTCGTTCGTGCCGCCCAGTGTCAGGCGTATGTCTACATAATAATAATGATGATAAAAAGACTCCCTTTGCTCAAGTTAGAAAGGAAGTGTATCCTTACCCCAGCCACAGAGCCACAACTCGAACCCGTGAGCTCCTGTGTTGCGTGTATTCCTTCACTTCGATTCACCACAGTACCACCGCAAGAGTATCTGCTGTCTGTATACTGCACTCTCTTCATCCACTGAGGAGGAGGAGGAGGAGGAGGAGGAGGAGGAGGAGGAGGAGGAGGAGGAGGAGGAGGAGGAGGAGGAGGAGAAGGAAGAAGAAGATCGGACACACTCTTTTTCGTCTTGTTCGCCTCCCCTTTTCGACCCATGCGAGCTCCCTGCGTCTCTCTTCTTCTCCCTCCCCCCCCCTACCCTGCTTCCTCCCCCTTCCCACTGCTCGCTCCAGCTTCCCGTAAAAGGGTGTTGCATATCTGTTCCCTCTTTTTTCAGACTTCCTTTTTTTTTGGCCTCGGGAGTCCTGAACATAGACCTTGATAAGCGGCGCGATAAGGCGAGGCGTCGGGCACATCCTGGCCACCCCAGCCCGCCTCTCAGTGGGGTGGCGACGACGATGCTCGGGAGAGACAACGCGTCGCGTCAGGAGGGCGCAACAGAAGGGCGATATAAGGAACGCTCTCTTGTTCTTTTTTTTCCGAGGTGCAACACAAGAGTGATCTGGCAAGGGATAAAGCAGCATAAGTGTGGCAAGGGTGTCGGGCAGCAACAAGATCGGCGTCGCCCTCGCTACCCTTCCAGGCGTAACACGCGACCTGTAAATGTCACAGAGCGAAGGGAAGGGACTCTTTCCCTGCGGATCAGGTGTCTAGGCGAGCGATGGGCGGCGGGCGATGGGCGGCGGGCGATGGGCGGCGGGCGAGGGGATTTAAATGCTGCTAAAATTGTGAGCTAAACTTACTTTGCAGATATACCTTTACATGTAAGAGGATATTTGCACAACGACACAACACCTCTAATGGCAATGATGATAATGACTACGATGTTCATGTTTGAATGTCTGTGTTGAGATGGTACTGTTATGATTACAAACACTACCACTACTGCAATTGTTTATATCTGATTACTATCATCATAATCATTGTTATTGATATCATCATCATTACTATTATCGTATAAATTATCATTATCGTCATTACCATCACAATTACCTTCATCATTATTGTCATTATTATTATTATTATCACCGGCATTCCAAACAATGTTATTACCATCATTATCATATAATGATAATAGATCATGAGTCATGTTTCCTTCCCACCTCCACCTCCACCGCTGCCGACGCTTCCGAAACAGCCTCCAGGACTCCATTCCGCTCCCTAAGATTCTGCGCCGTGAGGTCCCAGTCCAAGGGCAGCTGAGCAGCGAACAAGTCCTCCCCCGTTTAAAGGATTCCTGCATTT
>NW_028234414.1:34551550-34561550 GCF_977035675.1 Penaeus japonicus
GAGAGCGGTGGGGTGCGGGTGAGAGGGGTGGGGTGAGAGGGGTGGGGTGAGGGCGAGAGTGAGGTTTCTGGCGAGTTTGAGAGCGAGAGCGGTGGGGTGCGGGTGAGAGGGGTGGGGTGAGAGGGGTGGGTGGGGTGAGGGCGAGAGTGAGGTTTCTGGCGAGTTTGAGAGCGAGAACGGTGGGGTGCGGGTGAGAGGGGTGGGGTGAGGGGTGGGGGTGGGTGAGGGCGAGAGAGTGAGGTTTCTGGCGAGTTTGAGAGCGAGAGCGGTGGGGTGCGGGTGAGAGGGGTGGGGTGAGAGGGGTGGGGTGAGGGCGAGAGTGAGGTTTCTGGCGAGTTTGAGAGCGAGAGCGGTGGGGTGCGGGTGAGAGGGGTGGGGTGAGAGGGGTGGGGTGAGGGCGAGAGTGAGGTTTCTGGCGAGTTTGAGAGCGAGAACGGTGGGGTGCGGGTGAGAGGGGTGGGGTGAGAGGGGTGGGGTGAGGGCGAGAGTGAGGTTTCTGGCGAGTTTGAGAGCGAGAACGGTGGGGTGCGGGTGAGAGGGGTGGGGTGAGAGGAGTGGGGTGAGGGCAAGAGTGAGGTTTCTGGCGAGTTTGAGAGCGAGAGCGGTGGGGTGCGGGTGAGAGGGGTGGGGTGAGGGTGGTGGGGTGAAGGTGAGGGTGGTGGGGTGAAGGTGAGGGTGGTGGGGTGCGGGTGAGGGTGGTGGGGTGAGGGAGAGAATGGTGGGATGGGGTTGAGGTATTGGCGTAAGGGTGAGGTTAGGGCGAAGTCGAGTTAGGATGAGGGTGAGAATAAGGGTGAGGGTGAGAATGGAAACGAGACCGGAAATAATTAAGAGTGCAGTATGGCTGGGAAGGGTGAGACTGAAGGTAAGACTAAGGATAAGATAAGATAAAAAGATGAAGACGAGGATTAGGGTGAAGACGAGCGTTAGGGACGAGTGCTAGGGTGAGAGAGGAGAGGAAAACAAGAGGGAGGGTGAGAATGATAGGGTGATAGTCTCAGACATGGACTGAATGTAAGGGTCATGTCATGCGTGTTAGGGTAGTTTAAGCAAGCTGAGGGCTGTGTAAAGTCAAATTAAGGGTGAAGATGTAAAACAGGATGAACAAGGTAAGCTTATAGAAAAGATGAATAAAAATAGGGTGAGATTAAAAGAGTAGACGATTATTAAGACCTTATGTAATAAACGATTCTGGATTTAAGGAGACAAAAGAAAATAAACAAACAAACAAAACGAAGGAGGAACCACACATGATAAAAAAAAAACGAATCAAAATAAAAATCTAATCGAATCAAAAGAAAACTGCAATAAGCAAACCCGGCAAAGACGCGGGTATAAAATCAATTCCCGCGAATATAAATACCGCAAAGGATACAAGATTTTAAAGGCATATTACCATAATGATAATGAATCGTCGACGATACCGTAGATGCCACTTGTATTGGAAAGATGGATGAATACACAACATGGTGGAGGTTCCCTTCTGTTCCCTCCTCTCCCCCTCTCCCCCCCCCCCTTCCACCTTCCCTCCATCAGTCTCCTGGACAAGCAAAACAACCGATGCATCACGTGACCCCGTCTGACCCCCCTTGATCTTAGCCTGACCCTCACTCAAGCAAGCCCTAAAGACACAATGCTTGTAAAGCGCATACTAAGACACGACCTTCGAGTTGGCTTTAGAAACAGGAAAATTTATACGCCCCTTTTCTTTAATGCATTTTCTTTGCTTGGGCGTAAACTTTGCGTACCAAACACGAATATCTACAATGAGGAAATACTTTACTATCAAATAATAAGACTAATGAAAATGGGGAAAATGGAAAAACAAAACAACAACAACAATAACAATAAAAAAATCTTATCAGTTATCACAATTCTTTCCATTCACCGCAGAACCACTGCCCATAAATTTCATCTTTCGCCACAAAATCGTTTAAGTACCTCGGCCACGGTTCGTCTGGAGGGATAATACATTGAAAAAAACACGAGCGAAAAAGCGAGTCCCAGCCAGCCATGTCGGGAGGTTTTTGCACTGCGAGAGGATATGCGCAAAGCTACACAAACCAATGTTTTTTTCCACGTTGTCTGTCTTTCCCTTTATGTCACGATGGCTGGTGGGTTGTACTTGCGTATTTATTTTCAGGATATGTGCTATACCCTTATTCTACACTCACCCACATACATCGTGTACACACACCTACACACATAGTACGTACAGAGAACGAACATATGAAAAGAACACACATATATACAAGACACGCACATATACAAATGAGTACATATATTTTTATCTATTCTGTAATACAGTGATGGATAGAACCTATTAACTACATGTACACATATTCATACAAATAAGTACACATACATATATATCTTATTCTATAATACAATGATGAACAGAACCTTTTAACTGTATTCACACATACATACCAATAAATACACATTCTATTACTCTTATTCTATAAAACAATGATGAATTGAACCTATTAACTGTATGTAGTCGTTATTGTGCACCAAGTTAAAGCAACAGAACTATTGATGTTTAAGTCTCTCGGTGAGAATCTTTATAAGGAGATAAGTGTTTTGTCAACCAAATTTTATCAATCCTCAAAACACGTATTATCAGAACAGAACATGTAATACCGTCTTGAGAGATTACTCAGTCTGTTTACAGCTTTTGAGACCAAACACCCCATTGTTTTTCTTGTCTGAGTCATCAGATAAAAAGACTCCGGAATTAAAGAATATTAAGCATGTTTTCTTGAGAGATCGAAGGAGAGATGGGCGGGGCTGCAACTCAGGCGGGGCGGGGTTCTTAGCCGGTGGGCGGAGTCTGCATGTTTGTCAGCACCCTCAGCAGTGCCAGATAACAAGAGGCGATAGTGTTTGCAATGATGATGTGGCAAAGATGATTCATACTTTGGAAAGAATGTGGCGGTGTGTAGCTAGAGGCATGTGGGGGGGGAGGGGAGGGGGAGCGAGGGTATGAAGTAGGAGGAGGGGGGGGGGGAGGGAGTCCGTATAAGAAGGGAGACTATTTAGGGGGTGTGGGTTGGAGGAGGGGTGGGCTCGATGACTCAGAAGTGTAGATTTAACAGCATTTGATTAATGGTAATGCTGATCTATGGCGGTGCTAACGTGCAGGAATGCTGGCAATGCCTAATGATAAATGGTTCCTAGTGGCTATTATGCGCTAATGCTTGAAGGGCGATCTTGTTAACTGGGAACTTGCTGTGACCACATATTTCACTGTGGTAATTTCGGGCGATGTTTGTGTAACAAGTCAAGTACATGATGCGCAGTCATTTAAGCGTCTGGCCGTGAGATGTTACTTGATAAAGTTGTTGAAAATGACAAAGATGAAGTACCTAATGTGATTCATGTGTTGTGTTTCGCTTATTGCACTAAAAAAGAGAGATATATAGCTGGGAACTTGGATAAAAATGAAACAATAAAAAGGGACACATAATCGACTATGATAAGATGAAGCTAAGAAAAAGTACGTAACAATATGACAACAACAAAAAACAACAACAGAACGAAAACAAAGACTATTGACAGATATCCAAATACAGTCACAATGATCTACCCCCTTATAAAAAAGACAAAAGAAAAAAACTTTATCAACAAAGAAGGAAAAAGTATCAACAGGAAAACACATGGGTGGTATGAAAACATTAGCTCGAAATATGGCGTTACAACTTTGTCCTTGAATTTCAATTACCATAAAACAGACCTTCTTCTCTCCTTCCCTTCCCTCTTTCCATATGACTTCACCTTCCCGCCTCTTCCCCCTCATTCCCTCTTTCCTTCCCTCTTTCTTTTTCTTTTCAAATTCTCCACCTTTCTTCCTTCTTTTCTCCTTCCCTCCAGCCTTTCCGTTTCGCTTCACCTTCTCCACCTCTTCATTCCCTGTCTTCCTTCCCTTTTTCCTTTTCGTTTCACCTTCTCCACCTTTTCCCCCTTATTCTCTTCCCCTCATCAGCCTTTCCTTTTCGTTTCACCTCCACCTTTTCCCCCTTATTCTCTTCCTCTCATCAGCCTTTCCTTTTCGTTTCACCTTCTCCATTCTTTCCTTCCCCTCCCTCTTTCCTTTTCGTTCCCTCTTCTCCACCTGTTTCCTCAATTCGCTACTCCATATTGTTCAACTATTTCCCCCCTTCCTTTTCGTTTTCTGTTCTTTCCCTTTCCTCTCCACCTTCTCCAGCTTTCTTATCTCATTTGCGCTGTTTTTCTTCCCTTTCCCTTTTTCCCCTTCTCCAGCTTTTCCCCTCATCATTTCCTAAAATTTCATATTCCCGTTTCGTTTATCTATCACCTCTTTCCTCTTCCCCCTCTCTCTTCTTCTCTATCACCTTCCTTACCCTTCCACTCCCCTCTCTCTCCTCTCCCCTTCGTGCAGTGTAAAAAGAGACCCGTCACCGGAAGTTGCAAAACCCAGTCACATTACTGTCATTATAAACTAACAATCATTTCAAAGACGAAGCTGTTATCTCGATTTGGACGTGGGGGGGGGGGGGGGGAACAAGAGCATCGAAAGTAAGAAAATAGAGAAAAAGAAACGGGCAAAAAGGAAGTAAGTAAACGGTAACGATATATATATATATATATATATATATATATATATATATATATATATATATATATATATATACATATTTATGTATATAGGTATAGATATAGATATGTAAAAAGAGAAATATATATATATTTACATATATATATACATATATATATATATATATATATATATATATATAATATATATATATATATATATATATATATATATATATATACATGTGTGTGTGTGTGTGTATGTGTGTGCATATATATATCTTTTATATATGCAAATTATATATATATATATATATATATATATATATATATATATATATATATATATATATATATGCATATTATATATATAATATATATATATATATATATATATATATATATATATATATATATATATATATTATAATATATATATATATACATACACAAACACACCACACACACACACACACACACACGCACGCACACACACACACACACACACACACACACACACACACACACATATATATATATATATATATATATATATATATATATATATATATGTGTGTGTGTGTGTGTGTGTATGTTTGTGTGTGAGTGTATTTATGTGTGTGTGCGTATGGAGAGAAAGAATGAAGGAGAAGGGGAGACGGGGAAGGGGTAAAGGGTGGAGGGGAGAGGGGGGAGGGGGTCGAGCTGCGTAAGAATGTCTGTGCAAATGTCAAGCGAGAAAATGTGACGCGAAAAAAGTAGTCTCTTTTGGTTAGAAATGTGGGCGGGGAATGGGCTGAATGGGCGTCCTGTTTGCTCCGCACGCGCGCCCATTGCTTAATGCAGACTTGAATCGGTTCAGATAGAGACAAAACCATATTTGTTTTTTAGCGTATATGGTAAAACACACAAAAAGATGACAGGTACTACTAATTCCCCCTCTGTTCCCTCTCACCCTTTCTACCACTCCTTTCCCTCCCTCCCACCATTCCTCCCTCCCTCCCTCCCTCTCACGCACACACAAGCCTTGTCACTGCGGCCATTCCAGGGGACATTTCTCGTGTTAATGCATCGCACAAGGCCGTAACACTGATATAATCCCTCGCTAAACGATTTCTCGGCGCCCGGTCCTCCTTGTGGCGGTTTATGTCCCTGTAAAAGTAACCACACACACACACACACACACACACACACACACACACACACACACACACACACACACACACACACACACACACACACACACACACACACACACACACACACACACACACACACACACACACACACACACACACACACACACACACACACTCACAGACACACACACACACACACTAACATAAATACTAACACACACCCATCTCGCACAACGTCTGTTTTCCGGGGACGCGGCGAGACCTCGAGCACGCTGGCCATTTTCGACTCGTCGGAGCGATGTCTGATATATAAGGACTTCGCGATTGTGTTGATAAAAGGGGAGAGAAGGAAAAAAAAAGAGACGAATTGACCTTTTGCACGATTCTTGATCATGTCTTTACCCAATGCCGTGGAAGTTCGACAAGAAGGTAGATCTCTCTTCTGTTTGTGTAAGCGATAGCGCCGTTCGAGGTCGTGGCTCTCCAGGTCTTCAAGAATTTATTTATGTATAAACACATGATTATCTGGAATTCTTCTCCATGCAAATCCTAGCATCTGCATATGCACGCTCTTGCATTCGCGTCCAAATAAGTGTCCTCTCTTAGTTTCACGTTCATAGTATTCCTGTTTTTTTAATGTGTTTGAGTGGCAGAGAGAGATAGAGCGAGAGACAGAACCAGACTCAGAAAGAGAGAGAGAGAGAGAGAGAGAGAGAGAGAGAGAGAGAGAGAGAGAGAGAGAGAGAGAGAGAGAGAGAGAGAGAGAGAGAGAGAGAGAGAGAGAGAGAGAGAGAGAGAGAGAAGGAAGGGGGAAAGAAAGAGAGAGAAAGATAGAGAACGCGAGAAAAAGATAGAGAAAGAGACTGAAAGAGGTAGAAAGAGAGAAAGAAAGAGAGATAGATTGAGTGAAAGAGAGAAAGAGAGAGAGAGAGAGAGAGAGAGAGAGAGAGAGAGAGAGAGAGAGAGAGAGAGAGAGAGAGAGAGAGAGAGAGAGAGAGAGAGAGAGAGAGAGAGAGAGAGAGAGAGAGAGAGAGAGAGAAGGTCGTAGCAGGTAAGGTAAATGCGGCGGCATAAACGGAATCAGCTAAATGTTGGCAAAAGCAAGTCTTGTCCCTTTTGATCCTGTTGATTCCATTCTTCCGCTCGAGCCAAGGCGCTGAAAAACTAAAATCAAAATACGGGAGTCCTGCTGAACGGAAGGCCAACGAGAAGACGGATCAGCTGTGGAAATGGTCACCTTGAGACCCTATCGGTCTCCCGCTGCTTACAGGCACGACGAGATAGCATCGTGTATGCTAAAACTTCTTCCCCACCGGTCTATGACGCTTGCATTCACGCACACAGATAAGCACAGAAACAAAAACAGGCGCACACCTCGATCTTCTCACAAGCACTAGGAGAACGTTTAAGGAAATGGTCAAGGTGAGTCATGCTCCCTTATCTTTCTGCAGCCACACTCATCCTTATCTTATCGCTTTCGCTCACTGGAGGAGCCGTCATATCGGTCCCTGTCACATGCGGGACTGACGTGCGGGCGACGAGGGCATTTGCATGACGGCGCTTCCACCTACATGCGACGGGGAGATCTCCGAGTTGCATGAGAGAGCAACCTCTTGCAATCAACGAAAAGAAGATTGCAAGAAAATCCTTACATGAAGGATAGTTTAACCGTATAATAAAAAAGCAAAGAATACATGAAATACTAACATGCAATGAACGCGAGAGAGAGAACCATCCTCCCTCGGTTGAACTCCCTAAGTGAACCGCCTTCAGAACCTCCCTAAGAGTGCGCTGTTCGGGAAGATGTTTTGCCTCGCCGTGTAATCGCTCGCTCTCCATCTCTGCTGGCCTTCGTCTCGACCTTTTTGTGTCGGGATTTTTTTTCTTAATCTAGATGATCACTATCTTTTGCACGACGAATGATCGCAGCCTTATCAATGCTAGCCATCACTGGGGTCTTTTTCATGTTTTTTATGTATTTATTCATTGTAATCATTATTGTTATCTTTTGTGATCTGCGCGTGTCCGTGTGGCGTAAGGGTTCCATGTTGCATGTGTCTGAGGAAAAACACATTTTTATTATTCTTATTCTGTTTTTGATGTCGTGCGTACACGTGCACGCATCCTGCTTATTGTATGAGGGTAAGTACATACACAGGACGTCATTTTCCGCGGTAGAGGTGCGTTGGTATGCTTGCTCAGACAGCGTGTGTGTGCAATTTTACGCAGCGAAGGGGAGGTCTTCTTGTTCCGTTCCTGGTGCTAATCTCTCTTTTTTCAGTCATCCGTCTTCCTTTTCCTTTTTAGTTTCCTTGGTCTTTCTTCTTTGGTGCAAATCTCTCTTTTTCTTTCCTCTATTTCCTTCTTCATTATTATTTTCGTCTTCCTTCTCTGCTGCGATGTCAATGTATTTGCTGTATATCTATCTGTGAATCATATACTATGTAATATGTCTCTATTGCAGTTCTGGAAAATCTTTTCCTTTCACTTCATCTGTTTGTCTATGTATCTTTCCCTACATCCCTCCATCTTTCTCTACCATCCTCACTTTCCTGTCACCCCCTCACCTCATTTATCTATCTCTCTTCCTTCTTTTCCATTCTCACTCTCTTAACACCCACTCCTTCATCTCTCCCGTCTACCCTCTCTCTCTCTCTTTCTTCTATCCTTCTTTCTACCCTCTCTCTTTCTTCTATCCTTCTTTCTCTCCCTCTCCCCCCCCACTCCTCTTCCCTCCCTCGGGAAGCCAAACCTGCCGAATGGCCATAATATTCACTTTGTCCACAGCTTATAGAGGGGCTTAACTTGGCCAGCGTACCGAGGCCGCGACGCCTGCGAGGTACTGCATCCTCGCACTGTTATTACGAGGCAGCCGCCCTCAATGGATGTTTGCTTAATCAATATTGTATGGCAGGTGGAAGTAAGGGTGGCGTCTGAAGATGGGAGGAGGGGGGGGGGGTCGGGATAGAAGGGGGCACAAGGGATAGGGACGGAGCACCATAAAACACTCCCCCTACACCCGCCACTTAGTCCAGGGTGGAACAAAATATTTCATTTGTAGAACGTCGTAGTGTGACACAGCGGTTCTTCGGTTCCTCGAGGCGTCTCGGTTCCGCTCTCGGTAACTATAGTGTTGCTTATGGTCATGCCAACACGTGGAATTAGGCACAGTGGGTTCATATGGTTCACCTCACTTCAGCTTGTAGGAGTCGAGACTTAAACTTGCTCTTTATTGGTTGCCTACTTTGGTTTGGAAAGGATGGGAGAGACAGACAGACAGATATATATAGAGAGAGGAGATAAATAGATAGATATTTAGAGAAAGAGAGGAGATAAATAGATAGATAGGTAGGGAGAGAGAGAGAGAGAGAGAGAGAGAGAGAGAGAGAGAGAGAGAGAGAGAGAGAGAGAGAGAGAGAGAGAGAGAGAGAGAGAGAGAGAGAGAGAGAGAGAGAGAAAAAAAACGTAATAGAAGAGAAAGAGAGAGAAAGCGTAAAAGGAGACAGAGGGAGAGATCGATAGATATGGAGAGAGAGAGAGCGCGAGAGAGAAAAGAAAAAGAAGAAACAGAACAAGAAGAGCAAGAAGAAAAGAAGCAGCTATATCCAAGGCTCGTCCACCAGACACCAAAGCCACAAATCATCTTTCTAAATGAGGATCATATGACTACCCACACTAAACATAGCCCCCCAGACTGAATCAAATGACCAAGACCAACCAACCATCATATCAAATATCCACCAAAACAACCGAAATTACTCTCCCCAGCCCCCTACTCACCCCCCACCCTCCAAAAAACCTCCCCTCTTCCTCCCTTTCTCTTGTACCCCCTCCTCCTCCTTCTATCTCCCCCCCCCTCCTCCTCTCCCAACCACACGAAAACAAATAACAAACAACCATTTATCTAATACCTACAATCTCCTTCCCAACCATACATCAACGGGAGTCTGATGAATGGATAATATCGACCGCGTTTTCTTAGCCTGGACTGTACGACTAATGCTAGCGCGATGAGGTACGGCAATACGGGACAACCGAGGCAGGTCTTGTTATCGTAAAATTGATATTTATGTTCGCTGACATGCGCATGAAAAGTGTGGATGAATTGGGCTCTTTGGGAAAGGAACTTTAAAGGATTTTTTTTTTAATAGGATTCTGAAGTAGATGGTGATTTTTTTTTTTGAAAGTTGGGCTGAGGTTAGTATCATTGTTGGAAGGGTTACGGGATCGTTCAAAACGCTCAACATTTTCCAAACCAAATGCAGCATATTAATACACATCTGTATCGAAACACTCCCTCGCAC
>NW_028234414.1:34579050-34586550 GCF_977035675.1 Penaeus japonicus
CGCTTCTCCTGTGGCTGCGGAATCTGGTCGACGCGACTGCAGCGCTCGAAACCTGTGGCCTTGGCGGTGGTTGAGGTCGTGGCAGAGGAGGTCGTGGCTCGGGTAACTTGACAAACCAGAGAGAGAGAGGGAGAGGGAGAGGGAGAGGGAGAGGGAGAGGGAGAGGGAGAGGGAGAGGGAGAGAGAGAGAGAGAGAGAGAGAGAGAGAGAGAGAGAGAGAGAGAGAGAGAGAGAGGAGAGAGAGAGAGAGAGGAGAGAGAGAGAGAGAGAGAGAGAGAGAGAGAGGAGAGAGAGAGAGAGAGAGAGAGAGAGAGAGAGAGAGAGAGAGAGAGAGAGAGAGAGAGAGAGAGAGAGAGAGAGAGAGAGAGAGAGAGAGAGAGAGAGAGAGCAAGAGAGAGAGAGAGTGAGTGGGAGAGAGAGAGAGAGAGAGAGAGAGAGAGAGAGAGAGAGAGAGAGAGAGAGAGAGAGAGAGAGAGAGAGAGAGAGAGAGAGAGAGGAGAGAGAGAGAAATGGTAAGCACAACGTCTACCAAAGAGAGACTTGTCAACAACCGCTCAGAAAATGCAAAATTCGAATAATGGTTTTGTCTAGCCATGACTCACGCTCCTTACACGTGCCCCTTGCAAGATTGCAAAAGTAAATAACTGAACATAACCATCAACATAACCGCAGGGTATTATTTTTGCCTTAGACTTACACCATAAAGGCTTCGGGGCCATTCTAACACCTCGTCAAGGGTGGTGTGGCGCAGGCAACATATGTGGGCTGTGAATCACGCTGAAAATTTCATGTTGTTGATACTAATGTCGTAGAGTTAGGTTAGTAAGGACATAAAAGGAAGTGGGAGAGGACGGAGGAGAGGAAAAGGAAGGAGGAATGACCGACGGGTAAGGATGGGATGGAGGGGGGGGGGGGAGACTAGGTAGGGGGGAAAGGATAAGGAGGACTAGGAGATGGGAGAAGACGATAGAGGAGGGAGTGGAGGAAGAGGAGAAGGAGGTAGAAGAAGGAGGAAGAGCAGGAGAAGGAAGGGAGAAGAGGAGAAGGGAGAGGAGAAACAGTAGAAGGCGGTGGAGAAGGAGGATAAGGAGGGGGAAGAAGAGAAGGAAGGAAAGGAAGAACGGGAGGAAGGGGGGGGGAGGAAGAACGCGATAAAGAGGGTGGGAAGGAAGGAAGAAGGAGAGAGAGGAAAGGATGAAATGAGGAGTATGTAGGGAAGAGGAGCTCATGAAGAAGAACCAGACGAAGGAAGAAGAACAAGAAGAATGCAAAAAAGAGAGAGAAAAAAATGCATACATACTCACATTCAAATGTATCAAAACTATCCTAAAGATGGCACTAGAAAAGTAAGTTTTTTTGTTTTTTTTAAATTTCGAGATAAGCTGTTTAGCGATATCTGGCAGCCATCTCGAGCAGGTGCCTGATTCATTAACGACGGACGCCCTCATTTGATTACACGATAGCACGCACGGACGGCGATCAGCTGATATTAGGCCCAGTTTAGTGCGGATGCTCGCTTTGATTAGGCCAAACTGGCTGGAAATCGCCGGGAATCACGTCTCGGAAAGGCGGGAATCAGGGGATTGGGGATGATTGGGGAGAATAAGAAAGGAGGAGAGAAAAGAGACAGAGAGGGAGAGAGAGAGAGAGAGAGAGAGAGAGAGAGAGAGAGAGAGAGAGAGAGAGAGAGAGAGAGAGAGAGAGAGAGAGAGAGAGAGAGAGAGAATTGTCTGGTCATTAGATAAGAAAAACTAGAATAGAGATGATGATAATTCTTATAATCATAATGATAATTATAACAATAATGATGATAATAATGAAAATAATGATACTAACAATAATAACAATAATAATATCAATACCGATAATAATAAAATGTTGTAGCAGCAACAGCAACAATGGTCAGAGCAATAACAATACCATTAATAACTGCAACAATAACACGTCGAGCAGGTAAACCAATTACTCTAATTCCCTCCTTCTCCCTCCCCCCCCCCTCCCCCCTCCCCCCCATCTCCATTCCTCCGTCCCCCTCCCCCCTTCACCATCCCCCATCCCCCCTCGCCCAGCAAATCCAGAGCAGATCTCGCCCGGCATCCCTCACTCACCACGCAGGGCATCTCGGTGCATTCACCCGGGCTTTATCTACAGATAAATATGTGAATGTCACACATCCCTCAACCCTTTGCCCCCCTCCCCCTCTCTCCCCCTTCTTATCCTCTCCCCCTCCCTCTCTCTCTCTCTCTCTCTCTCTCTCTCTCTCTCTCTCTCTCCCCCCTTTGCCCTATCCCCTCTCTCCCCTTCCCTCCCTTACCCTCTCCCTCTCCCTCTCACCCTTTCCCCCAGCAACATCATCAACAGACATAAACAAAAACACTTCTGGGTATTAAAGCCGAAAGAAGAAGAAGAGGAAAAATAAGACACATCTGCGATGTATCTGTGACATGACCATAATAAGGACAAATGTTGCGCCTTATCACCATCATTATCATCATCACCATTATCACTATCATCACCACTACCACCACCATCATCACCATCAGTACCACCATCATCACCATTATCCTTACCAAAAAAACACCCCAAAAAAGTCCAGATCTCGAAACCCCGGCGTATGACTCAGCCATCTGGTATTACAATGAGTATGTTATCTAATATTCAAATGAGGACTGTTAAAAATCTGTTGCGCGGCCGAGCCAGGTCACGCCCCTTCGCCCAACCCCCTTTACTATCCCCCCTTACCTCTGTATATCCTCCCTCACTTATAGGGTACACTAGCATCACCCTCTCCCCCTCCCCCCTGTACAAGGAACCCCCACCTATCTCTCCCTTTCCCTCCCTTAACTAACCCCCACTCTGTATGCCTTCCCTGGCTACCCTAGCAACCCCCCCATATAAGGCTCCTCCCCCCCCATCTACCTTCCCCCTCCCTTTGCCATCCATGCCGGCCTTAGTTACTGAGTCCAGAGGCCGTCGCGAGGATGACCTCTGTTGACCTTAGATAATTTTCTTCGTCATTATTTTCTTCCTTTCATTCTAATTTACTTGTTTTCTAGTTCTAGAGTATTTCCCGTGATACATCTAAATTATTACCAATCTTCTTCTTTATATTTTTTGCTGTTTTCTGATTTCGTTTTTTTTGTCGTATTTACCTCGTTATTAGAATGTCGTTATTGTTGATTCCGCCATATAAATTTTCAAATGAACTGAACGGAAGTATTTCTTATTAAAGAGTTGTAAGAACGGCGAACTATGTAAAGTTTCGTCTAAATACAAAACTTCTTCAGAACTGAAAGCGAAAAGGAAATTCTTTCTTTTTTACTTTCTCTCTCTCTCCCCTCTCTCTATCCTCCTTCTTCTTACTCTCCGTTCCTCCCCCCCCCCTCTCTCTCTCTCTCTCTCTCTCTCTCTCTCTCTCTCCCACGCGCTCACTCCCTCTTTCTCTCCATAACTCTCCCTCTCCCACATATACATAAACCAAACCCTATATATATAAATACAAAACCTCCAACATCCTATTTTCACGATGCAATTGAGATGACTCTCCACCCCCCCCCAGAAAAAAAAAAAAAAAAAAAAGAGTAAAGAAAATAATAAGGTATGCGTATGGGTGCGCGGTCCTCGGCGACACTAAATAAAGAGTTGTCTCGCGTAATGCTGTCGGCGGCGATAAAGTCTTTGATGTCCAGGTGGAGGACCAAGGCAAGGGTGGGGGTAGTTGGGACAGGGTTTAAGTCGTAGGTTAACTAAGGTGTGGGCTAAGTAAATGATATAATATCTAATGATTTGAATAGATGAATAAATAGATGGATAAATAAAAACAAATACGCACATACATATGCACACACACACACACATACAAACACACAGAAAGAAATATAGACATATAGATAGGTAAATCAACTAATAAAAATAATAGATGAATATGAATAAATAACGAATAAATTAATCAATAGGATCAAGCAAAGCAGGTCAATCAGGGGTTTAAAGTACAAGGCAGCTGAATGACACAATACAAGAATCAAAACTGGATTATGACAGAACCAAGGCACAGAATAAGACAAAGGCAAAGAACAGGATTCGAGGGCACGCAGCAGTCCAAGAGAGGAAAATAAAAGAAAGACTTGTCTTGATCACGAAGAATAATACAAAAAAAAAAAGAAAGAACCTAGGAAACAAAGCGAATCAGTGACTCGATCAAGACGCAGCCTTGACGGAGCATAAAGCGGGGTCAAGCGGGGGCAAGAAGGGGCCAAGACGCTGTCAAAATGCTGCCTCACTTGACTGTCTCGGCACGGAGGCGACCCTGGGGCCAAGAGGTAGCTGTTGGTGACCTTAATTCTTATTCTCTTCACTCTGCTTGGTGCCGCTTTTAAGCTACGCTGGCTTCCTCCTTCCCTTTCTTTGCTTGTGTGTCTTTTTTCTCTTCGTTTCTTTACTATGTCTGTGTGTCTCTGGCTCTGACTCTCTCTCTCTCTCTCTCTCCGATTCTGATTCTCTCTGTTTCTTTCTCTTCCTTTCTTTTTCTTTCTCTTTCTCTCTCTCTCTCTCTCTCTCTCTCTCTCTCTCTCTCTCTCTCTCTCTCTCTCTCTCTCTCTCTCTCTCTCTCTCTCTCTCTCTCTATATATATATATATATATATATATATATCTTTCCCTCCCCCTTTTTTATTTCTTTTTGTTTAAGAGTTTTTCCTTATCATGCTATCTTTCGTTAACTAATATTTACCAATTCACAGTTTTTCACAATTCATTTTTCATCATATTTCCACTTTACATTTCCTTTTCCAGTACATTCATGCCTTTACACACATGCATAATTTTGCTTCTTACTTCTTTCTCAAAATTATGTTTTTTTTCCCTCTTCTCTTTTTCTTTTCCAACAACAGATACGCCTTTTATGACGCAACGAAAGACACAATTCAATCTTACTAATTCCAAGCCAGAGATGTCTTTATCATCATCGGTAATTCAGAATCGCGCTTTGATTCCTCCGCATTTAATTTCAATCTTCTCCCTCTTCCTCTTACTCCTCCTTTCATCCCCCTTTCCCCTCTATCCTTTCCCATATCCCCCCACCCCCACCCCCACCCCCACGCCCACCTCAGGGATAACAACCCGCGTACTTGTTTATAGCGGCTACACTGACCTGTCTTCGTCTCTCTTACTTTGGTTACACTTACACCTCAGGTTACGTCACCTCGGTAAGATGAGGTCTCCACGTCAGGTAATAGCGACGCTGAGATCTTACACTGAAATATGATGCTTCTATAATTATATCTTCCTTATATCGACTATGCTGATTCCCTCTCACCTGTTGTGTATTCAGTGTGTTCTGAGTTATTATTTTAGCTTTTTTTAACTATACTGTTATTTAGTTCGATTTCCGTTAATTGCAATGTCCGTTATTTACATGTACATATACGCACCAGGAACATGATAGGTAAATAAAACAACTCTTATAAAGAAGATCTAAAAGAAAAAGAGAATAACGTCACTAGCCATGTTAACAACATCATAATGCTCGTAAGTAAGCATAATGATTCAGAATTAAACTCGATCCACAGACTTAAATAAGAAACAAAAAGATACAAAACCCACTAGATGTATCATAAACGCCAGTATCAAACTAGATTCACCTTCAAAAAAACAAACAAAATGTATCATAAACATCATTTTGACTCAAGTGCAAGTCAAGGCTACATTAGTCCTTTAAAATAATCATATTACAGAAACTGACACAATATTTTCATTTTTTATATAACTACCACACACATATGTTCTCACGACTGTAAAAAAAAAATGTTCTCTTTTATATTTACAGAATAACCGAAAGACACACATACAAAAAGGGAAGCATTCAGAAAAGCTCCAACTTCCTGGCGAGTCTCGAGGGAGCCACGCCAGCCTGATTAGCCTTGATTAACATGCTAATAAAAGAGTGAGCCACGACACAACACCGCTTCATTTGCATACCAAGTGCGTGTTAATTAGGAAGGAAACTGGAGGAATACTGTGCGATTCGCTAACCGGGATAACGGTGGGTAGGGGGAGGGTGGGGTGGGGGATGGGAGGGAGGAAGGGAGGTATTGAGAGAAAGATACATGGAGAAAGAGAGAGAAGGGAAGCGGGAGTGAGGGTGGATGACAGAGAGAGAGGGAGAGAGGGAGAGAGAGAGAGAGAGAGGAGAGAGAGAGAGAGAGAGAGAGAGAGAGAGAGGAGAGAGAGAGAGAGAGAGAGAGAGAGAGAGAGAGAGAGAGAGAGAGAGAGAGAGAGAGAGAGAGAGAGAGAGAGAGAGAGAGAGAGAGAGAGAGAGAGAGAGAGAGGAGAGAGAGAGAGAGGAGAGAGGAGGGAGAGAGAGAGAGAGAGAGGGAGAGAGAGGAGAGAGAGAGAGGAGAGAGCGAAAGAGAAAGAGAGAGGAAAGGAGAGAGAGAGGAGAGAGAGAGAGAGAGAGAGAGAGAGAGAGAGAGAGAGAGAGAGAGAGAGAGAGAGAGAGGAGAGAGAGAGAGAGAGGGGGGGGGGGGGGGAGAAAGAGAAAGAAGAGAAGAGAGAGAGAGTGTTGATAAGAACGAGACGAAAAGAAGAAGGAGGAGATGGAGGAAGAAGAAGAAGAAGAGGAGGAGGAGGACGAGCAAAGAAGGGCGGCGGATGCTGGATACCGCACATAGCTGGGATGTGAAGTAGTGGGCGGGCGTGGGCGGAGGCGGCGCCCGCGATCCGAGACAGTTCCCTTGTATTTGTTAGGTTGAAAAAAAAAAAAAAAAATGATAGGGAATATGGAGGTCATGTTGCCCGCATGGTATGATGCGTGTGTGTGTATGAGTGTTTCTATATGCCGGATTGTGTGTAAGTGTGTGTGCATGTGAGAGGCTCTGTGTCTAATTGCGTGTGTAAGTATGTGTATAAGTATTTCATGTATCTAATTGTTAGTAAATATGTATGTGTGCATGAGTGTTTCTCTGTATCATAGTGTATGTGCATGTGTGTGTATTTACTTGAGCGAAAGCGTGTGCGTATATTTCTATGTGCATGTCTGAGCAAACATTGTTTTCACTTTGTGATTATGTTTTCATCTAAATTGCGCCATGCCCGTATGGGTGCATAGGCGTTTATATCTCAGTGCATTGATGTTGCATAAATGGGCCGCGCTGATCTAGAAGCTGTTGCAGATATCGATTAATCACTCAATCGCGCCCACACGCCCACTCGCCCACGCCGATCCTAATGGCATTTCTCACATTAGTGTCAGTTCTTCAAAGATAAGACATCATATTGTTCTTTCTCTGTTTTCTTTCTTGCGATAACAGCTCGTAAACCACCATTTCACTACCGCAAGCAAGTTTATTTGAAGTCTGTTACGCATTTAAATTGTTTTATTTTCAGTAGTGTGGCAGTTATTCTGTATCACATTCAATATATTGATTTCTTTCATTTTCGATTAGTCCTTTATTTGCCAGTCTGACTAGCTGCACAGTCGTGGGAAAACTTTGGTGTGTGGTCG
>NW_028234414.1:34591550-34596550 GCF_977035675.1 Penaeus japonicus
GAGAGAGAGAGAGAGAGAGAGAGAGAGAGAGAGAGAAAACACGCCATGCACAGGATTTCGAACCTATTGCTACATCCTACCAATAAACCCATCCTGTGTTTTCCTCCTAAGAAGAAGTGGCCAAAAGAGGAGAAGTTCGTAAATCGAGTGACTTCACCACATCAGATCTTCATCGACGGTTAAGGAGGATGCTCTTGACTTCAAGATTCTTCGGCGAAGTTTTCTTGCTTATTCATTTTAGTCTAGGTCTCTCTTGTTGGCGTTCGGCGGTGTACGGAAATCAAGCAATTGCTAATGTTATTACTATCATTATCATCATTATTATTATGATGATGATTATTAGGATGGTTATTATCATTACTATTATCTTCATTATCATTGTGATTATTACTATTATCCCCATTATTATTAGTATGATTATTTTCATTACTATTATCATTATTATCATATTTATTTTCATGATCAATATTACTATCTTCAGTATCATCATCATTATGATGATTATAACCACTTCTACTATTATCATAATTAAAATAACAGAAATGTGGACAACATATGAAAACACAAGAATACCAGTAACAGCGGTAAAGCACTGTTAAGAAGCACTCAGGAACAACATTAGCATCTTTTACAATACAGGGAAATAATCCTAATTCTTACGTCTTCTTAAGAATTTCTTCTTTCCTGTCATTCTTTATCTAATTATCCTCTTTGTTTCCAAATCCTCTATCACTGCAAGAGACGAAGCGGTGTTGCAGGTTGTGTGCAAGACGCCTAATCGCAGCATCACACGCCTTGCTTCTTCTCCTCTCCGTTTGGTGATGCAGGAACTCCCAGACGCGCTATTACAAGTTCTTTGGCAAGGGCTTTTTCAATCCATTATTTTTCAGTTTTGGAATAAAGTGCGATAGAACAAAATGCTCTAGGAGGTTCTGGCATGGTCAGAAAATGTATTCTTTATTGTTATCTGATCAAATTTCCTTTTAATAATTGATCAATATTGATATTTTACACGAGCGATATCCACCATTGGTTAACATGTGGCCCACGTGACCATCTTTACGGCCACTCAAGTATTTCATTATTTAGAAAGTGAGAAATAATGGAAGAGAGAAAGAGAGAGAGAGAGAGAGAGAGAGAGAGAGAGAGAGAGAGAGAGAGAGAGAGAGAGAGAGAGAGAGAGAGAGAGAGAGAGAGAGAGAGAGAGAGAGAGAGAGAGAGAGAGAGAGAGAGAGCGTCGTCTCGTAATTAGGTGACCTTGGAACACATAATATGAGTCGCATCTACACAACAGGCTGCCCAGCTCTTAATAAACTAATAAACAGAACAAGATAAGGGAAAAAAAAGTAAAAAAAAAAAGAAAAAGTAAAAAACAAAAACAACAGTGCACACAATACAAAAAAGAGAAAGAAAGAAAGAAGAAGAAAAAACAACAACATCAGCTTGGTCTCGTCAGCCCCCTTAAAGAGAGCACATCTGCTTCCTCTAGTGAACTCCATCGTTCCTTGTTAATATTAGATATGAGTAGATCAGCAGGAGTTGAGCGAAGAGAGATGAAGGGAGAGAGGAGGAGGAGGAGAAGGAGGAAGAGGAGAGGAAGGAGGAGGAAGAAAAGGAGACAGAACAAAGAAATTCGAGAAAAAAAAATTCCTACAAAAAGAAAGCAAACGCCAACTTTAACAACAATAACACCAATGACAACAACAATAACCATGTCCACATAAAAAAAGATACAAAAAGAGAAAGATAATAATCAAGAAAAAAGAGAAAACACAAAAGAAGAAAGGAAAGAAAGTTATCTGGCAACTACAGGAGAGCCAAGACCGGAGAGTGTGAACCAACTGATAACAAAGGGAAGAGAAGTCGCCTTATTCTGAAGGAGGAACTAAGCCAGTCACTCGACACGACTTTCTTGAGGAGTTGCTAGAAGTAGGACGACGAGTGGTGAGAGAGAGAGAGAGAGAGAGAGAGAGAGAGAGAGAGAGAGAGAGAGAGAGAGAGAGAGAGAGAGAGAGAGAGAGAGAGAGAGAGAGAGAGAGAGAGAGAGAGAGAGAGAGAGAGAGAGAGAGAGAGAGAGAGAGAAAAGAAAGAGATAGATAGATAGATAGATAGATAGATAGATAGATAGAGAGAGAGATATCGAAGGTCATATACACCATAAGAAAAGGAAAATAAACTTGAAAAGTTTCATGATGGCAAAGCTCTTCAAAATTTAGAATGTGAAAGACCATGGAAATATTGAAAAATGAAATGGAATGGGAAGAAAAGGACATGATTTGAGTATAGGCAAGTATGCTAAGCAAAAGAAAATAGGAACAGGAAAACATAGAAAGTAAAAGAAAGAAAGAAAGAAAGAAAGAAAAAAAAACAAAGAAAAAAAAAAAACGCAAGAAAAAAAAAACATCAAAGGAGAAACACGAATACTGAAGAAAAGCCGAACGGAAAGGAGGAGATAACAACACGAGATAACAAATGATAAATAACAGTAGAGTCCAATAAAACCGAAGAGACGAGGGAATAAAAGCGAAAGAACGGCGAAAAATTTGAAAAATTGTGATGAATTGGCCGTTGAAACAAGATAAGACACAACGAGAGGTCAAATAAGGTCATCTCGCTGCAGGGGCGTGATTATGTAATACACGGGCGAGGTCAGAGGGCGTGTGGGCGGAACGGGTCAAACCGGAGAGGATGAGAATGCAGGGATGAAAGAAAGAGAGAGAGGGAGAAAGGGGATTAGGGACTTGGAGAGAGAGAGGGAGTAGGAGGGATGGGGGGAAAGTGAAGGAGTGGGGAAAGAGAGAGAAAGAGAGAGGGAGAGAGAGAGAGAGAGAGAGAGAGAGAGAGAGAGAGAGAGAGAGAGAGAGAGAGAGAGAGAGAGAGAGAGAGAGAGAGAGAGAGAGAGAGAGAGAGAGAGAGAGAGAGAGAAGAGAGAGAGAGAGAGAAGAGAGAGAGAGAGAGAGAGAGAGAGAGAGAGAGAGAGAGAGAGAGAGAGAGAGAGAGAGAGAGAGAGAGAGAGAAAGAGAGAGAGAGAGAGAGAGATAGAGAAAGAGAGAGAGAAAGAGAAAGAGAGAGAGATAGATAGATAGATAGATAGATAGATAGATAGATAGATAGATAGATAGATAGATAGATAGAGAGAGAGAGAGAGAGAGAGAGAGAGAGAGAGAAAACAAAAAGAAAAAAAAACAGAGAATAAAAAAAAGCAAGATCAAGAGAGACCCAGAGCCAGATAAAGACAGATAAACAGATAGACAGATAGATAAATAAACAGATAGACAGATAGATAAATAAACAGATATACAGATAGATCGATACACAGCTAAATAAATAGATCGATCGAGAGGTGTGGGAAGTTAAGTTACTAATAGCCCTGTCATCGGTGGAGAGCCCAGTCGTGGTTCAGCCTCCGCTAATTGACATGCAGGCGCGCTGGGGGCGGGGGGCGGGGGGGGGTGGGGTGGGGGGGGGGGAAGTTTTGATCGAGTGATGCAGATGCTATCTCCGAGACCTACTGATGCTGCATCTTAAGATACAACATATCTCCTTATCCCTTTTCGACCCCCCCCCTCTCCCTCCTTCCCCTGTCTACTTATATACTGGGTGAGAAGGATAAGTTTCAAAATGTGTTTGTTCTGTTCAGTGCATTATCATTATTATTAAGATTAATAGCTTTATTATTAAGATTGATAGCTTTATCATTAATATCATCATGCTTGTTATTAATCCTTTTCCTTATTATCTTTATCATCATTATCATTATCACTACTATTCCTAGCATTTGCATCATTATTATTACTACTATTGTTATTATCATTACCAATAATATTAGTTATGATGATGATGATGATGATGATGATGATGATGATGATGATGATGATGATGATGATGATGATGATGATGATGATGATGATAATAATAATAATAGTAATAATAATAATAATTATAATGATGATAACAATAATGACAGTAATAATTAAAATAATGACAATAATAATGATAACATTGATAATGATAGCAACAATAATAGTAACAACAACAACAATAATAATGATAATGATAATGATAGTAATACCATTAATGATAATGATAATAATTATAATGATGATAACAAATTGATGATGATGATGATAACAAAATCAAAGTAAAAAATCGAAGGAAGGAATTCAAAGCAAGTGCAAAACCCGTTGTTGCACGTTGAAGATTAAGCTGACCTTTCAAAGTTTACACGTTTGAGTTGTACGGTCGCTTACGTCATAGCTGTTGGTGATAGGGAGAAAAATGGTGGTGATTAGAGGTGGTGATGATAGTGGTGATGGCGGTGTTGTGGTGGCGACGATGGTGATTGATGATGGCGATGAGGATGTTGGTGATAGCGCTAGTGAGGGTGATGATGATGATGGTGAATGTGGTGGTGATGGTGGTGGCGAATACGATGATAATGGTGATGATGAAGATGGTGATAAATATAGTCACTGTGAGAATAGAAAAACAAATCTAAAACGCTGATAATAAAAACAAACAAACAGAAAAACACAGAAAAGAAAAGAAAAGAAAAGAAAAAAAAAGTTGACGAACTATAACAAAAAAAAAGACACAAAAACACAAAAAACGTCTAAAAATAAAACGAATACATAAAAAAAGGAAAAAAATAAAAAACAAAAAATAGAATAAGCGTGTCTAGCAGACCACTACCTACACAACATCCTCATTCCCGCGGTTAACGTCACAGCACGGCTTAATATGCGGAGAAATAGCCACAATAAGATAAATGAAGATGCAAACAGCTCTCTTTCAATTAAGGCTGAATATCATATCTTAGATCTGGTGGTCAGGGAGAGAGGGAGAGAGAGAGGGAGAGAGAGAGAGAGAGAGAGAGAGAGAGAGAGAGAGAGAGAGAGAGAGAGAGAGAGAGAGAGAGAGAGAGAGAGAGAGAGAGAGGAGAGGAGAGGAAGGAGAGGTGGAAGAGAGAGAGAGAGAGAGGGGAGAGAGAGAGAGAGAGA
>NW_028234414.1:34604050-34611550 GCF_977035675.1 Penaeus japonicus
GGCAGCGGAAACGGAAAGAGAGATAATGGCAGAAAAGCTAGAGAGAGAGAGAGAGAGAGAGAGAGAGAGAGAGAGAGAGAGAGAGAGAGAGAGAGAGAGAGAGAGAGAGAGAGAGAGAGAGAGAGAGAGAGAGAGAGAGAAGAGAGTGGGTGTGAGTGAGAGAGAGAGAGAGAGAATGCATATACATAGATCACATCAGACGCAGAGACCCAGAGAAGCAAATTGGCAGAAGGAAGAGAAGGAGGGGGGGAGGGGGTAGCATAAGGGGATAGGCTGCAATAGGGAATGTTATGGGTGTGGAAAGGGCTATGTGGATAGAGTGAGTATGTGGAGAGAATAGGTATGTGGGTAAAGGGGGCATGAAGGAAGGGAATGTATTTGAGGAGTGGAGGTATGTGGGAGGAGAGGGTATGTGGAAAGAGGGGGTATGTGGAAAGAGGGGGTATGTGGGAAGAGGGGCTATGTGGAGAGAGGGGGTATATAGAGTGAAAAAAGGAAGAAAAAGAAAGAAAGGGAATGTAGGAAGATGGGGTATGTGGGAAGGGGGGGTATCTGGGGAAAAGGGGGTATGTGGGAAGAGGAAGAAAAAGAAAGAAAGGGAATGTGGGAAGATGGGATATGTGGGAGGAGGGGGTATGTGGAAAGAGGGGCTATGTGGAGAGAGGGGGTATATAGAGTGAAGAAAAGGAAGAAAAAGAAAGAAAGGGAATGTAGGAAGATGGGGTATGTGGGAAGGGGGGGTATCTGGGGAAAAGGGGGTATGTGGGAAGAGGAAGAAAAAGAAAGAAATGGTATGTGGGAAGATGGGGTATGTGGGAAGAGAGGGTATGTGGAGAGAGGGGGTAGGGAATGTTGTTGAGGAGGGGCGCCGATCGAGAGCAAACACATCGTGATGGCATCTCAGCATGGCGCTTTGTTGACGCAGTTGCGAGTTTCGTGATCGGGAATGTTGCATCACAAACACTCGCAGATGTCAAGGCAATCCGACGGACATTTTTTCTCTCGGTTGCCTAACGACCTCTGCTCACGCGATGAGGGAGGGAGTTTGTTCAGAGGGCGCGGTGGCCCCTTCTTTAGTTGTTGAAGAAAGAGGCTCTCTTTGGAAATGCCGGGGAGAATACTGCGTAGATACTGATATATATATATATATATATATATATATATATATATATATATATATTATATATATATATATATATATATATATTATATATATATATATATATACATACATATATATATATATATATATATATATATATATATATATATATATATATACATATATATATATATATATATTATATATATATATATATATATATTATATATATATATATATATATATATACATATGTTTATAAAAAAAAAAAAAAATAAAAAAAAATATATATATATATATATATTATATATATATATATATATATATATATATATATATATATATATACACATATACATATAAATATATACACACACATGAAAGAAATTTACATTTGTGATATCCCATTTCATAACCGCTTCTAAATCATGTGAAACCGTAAACCGCTTCACAAGTAAACACGTGTAAACTTTGCAGCAACCTTCGCCGTCGAGAGGAAGAGTTCTTATTTCAACTTCAATCAGGAAGAACAAGTGAACAGCAAAGGGGAGGTGCACGTTTCTCTGTCCACGTGTACTTTATATCAAGAACATGACCAGCAAAACATGATGATACAAATGCACAACGAAACGAGATTAAATTGTGAATGGAAAGATGTCAGAGACAGGTATTTACGCATGTACGTGCCAAGAAGTGCGTGCCAGGAAGAGATGTAAGTGAAATTTAACATATGCTATTCAACATAACACGTCCGTGCATACTGTTACAATTACGAGATCCTCAAAGATACACTTGTGTACATATCATGGACGTGTACACAACTATATGTTGGTAGTGGGTGTTGTGCATATAAACATGGAGGGCGAGCACACGAACGTATTTTGGCAGTAGGTGTTCGGTCGTTGGAATACGAACGCAACGCATCTGAAACCGGGCGCAGGGAAGGGTCAGACGTGCGTACATGTGAACAGACGCGAGTGCGGACAAGCGAGTCCCTACACAAACAGGAACGCGGACGTGTGAATATGTGAACAAATTTAGTGTGGGCGTGTGACGAAAAGGGCACGGTATACTTTTCCATACTTCTAGGCCGACATAGAGAAGAATAGATATCATCATATGCATACAAGCAATCACTGAAAGCTTATGAGTGTGTGTATGTGTGTGTGTATTGAAGACCATACCTATGTACGTGGATGAAAGGCGAAAGGTGCACACAGACACACACAGAAGCCGCCAGTGATCGCCCCAGCAGCTTCCCTCCGTCTTAATTTTATCTCCTCCGTCACATAGAGATGCCCGCCCCTGATAACATGTTTTTGTTTTGTGTTGAATCGACGGGACTTGTTTAGACACATGCGGCTTGAGGTCTGGCATTGTGTGAGTGCTCTAAAGGGCCCTGCTGAACCCTGTGAATGTTGATTGCAATGTTCGCGTTCATTATTGTATGAGTATTCCGTGTCTAGTTCGTTTTACCTCGTCTATTCACAAGGTGGAAAAATGGATCATCTTTCTAATCTAACGAATGCGTGTAAGTGTCAAATAAACAATGTGCTAACGAGGTGAAAAGTATTATTTATGGATGAGAGGCGTCTCAGCTGACGCCAGAAGTCTCAAGTAAAAAAAAAGAAAAGAAAAAAAGAAAAAAAAAAAAGATTACCGGACCACATAAGAAAACACAAATGCTGGTGACAAAAAAGGGCTACCCTGTTTGCCATATCCGGGTCATCAGAGTGCCCACTATGCAAATTAGAAGAACATAATCCTTCTGGCAACACTAATCCGCCATAACAAAAGACGATCGCATGAGCTGTGACGTCATAATGGCGCGCGCGGGAAGTATCCGTTTCGTTCCGCCTTTTGATCCCACTTGCGCGAAAAGGTTCCACGCCTAATTACTGACTGACACGGGCCTCCTTTTTAATCGCTTTAATCGCTGAAAAGGTGAATCGGATTATGCAAAGCCATCCGCCGCCATTATGTGCATGATGGAAGCTATCTAGGTTATTAATGTTTTTGTTGATGTTATTATTAGTATCATTTTCATTGCTTGATAAATAGTCGTAGTTGTAGTAGTAGTAGTAGAAATAGTTGTTAGTAGTAGTAGTGCTAATAGTGGTAATAGCGGTAGTAGTAGTAGAAATAGTAGTATTAGTAGTCATTGTAATTATTATTATCAACATAATCATCAGCATCATCACCATCATCATTATCATTATCATCATTTTTTTTTTAAAGTGACAAAGCAAATTCGAACTTTAATAATTACTGAATTGAATACATAAGAAATTTATCAAATGATCATTATCATTCATTTCGTTCCCCTTGATCTTTTAAATACAAGATTTATAATTTTTTGTCTTTATAATGCATAACTTGTCAACCTTGATAATCATTAGGGCAACATTACTTTTATTTCAATTTCCTCTTACAATTCTAATTTCACATTTACATATCCTATAAATCGCTATTTATTCATGATTTTCTGATCTTCGTATTCTATAAATTGTACGGAACCTTTGATTATATTTCTATATAGGCCTACTTGTTTAACATAACTTTATATTTGATGATTTGCAGCACGATTCCTCATGTTTATATTGTATATCTATCATTTATGAATGTGTTTCAATATTGCATAATCTATCTCTCCCCCAAAATTAAAATAGAGAAAAAAGAAAAGAAAACGAAGGTACAGGAAGAGACGAAGAAGAAAAAGGAAAATAGAGAGAGAAAAAAAAAATATATATATACAGAAAAAAGACGAAGGAAGAAGAAAGAGGAAGAAGAAGAAAAGAAGAAGAAAAAGGAAAATCAAGACTAAGAAAAAAAAAAGGCTAGCCATTAGCAACATGACTTAATAAAGGCGACCAGAATCCCAGCCTTCTCGCGTAGGCTATCCAATCCCCTCATTAAAGCCGTCATAATGAGATACTCTTATCTTTATTCCATTCGCCAATCTAGTAATTGAGTCATAAGATAGGCGCTGGCAAGATAATAAAACAGGCCTTGATAACTAGTCTGTTAGATGAAGAAAAAAAAACAAAAAAAAAAAACAAGAGAAAAACAACAAACTTGTTCCTCATGACATCAATTAGTGCATTCCATCCTGAGATTAGACATCCCCCTACCCCCCTTACCTCCCCCTCCCTAAAATACATTCACTATGACGTCACTATAACATCTTGGGTCACACTTATTTGTATCTCTGTTTACTTGGATGATTCGCTTTTTCCAAAATTTAAGTGTCTTTTTTTTTTTTTTTACATTTCATTCGATTATCATATCATAATCTAGACTGGTCACCTTTCAGAACATCGTAATTCGAAGCCTTCAATCTTAGCTAAGCTTACTCTTATCCAGAGTGTCAAGCTGTAATCCAAGCTGAAAAATCCCAGTTATCCAAAGGACTTTATCCTCGCCGCTCCTGGATTACCCGCTCGACAACCTGGATTAAAGTCTTACACAGATTTAAATCCGACAGCAATTTTTTTTCCCCCGAATTTTACCTAAAGATAACACTTTCTCTATGTCATCATCAAGAGAATCTCACTAAACTGTCTAACACACTTGTTCTAAGCCGTCATACCTACCCCCCCTCCCCCATTCCACACCCCCAGGTACATCCCCCACCAGCCTACACCCCCTCCCCCCTCCACAGCCCCCAGCTACTTTCCTCCCCCCTCCCCACCTCCCTTCCATCAACATCGTCCCACAAACACCATATATATCCTACCACCCCCTCCTCAAATACCCCTTCCCCCTTCCCCCTCCCCTCTCCCCCTCCCCCTTTCTGTCTTTGCAGGATAAGTTATCAGTTGCAACAGGTCCTTGTCTTAAGACTTCTTGAACCTTTGGTCAACACGACCGCTGATTCGTGAGTGGGACGAAGAGAGGGAGAGGGGAAGGGGAAAGTGATGGGGGGGAGAAGGGGATGAGGGGGGGGGGAGAAGGGAATGAGGGAGGGGGGAAGGGAGGGCTAGAGAGGATGGAAAAAGGAGGGGATAAAATGGAAGAAGGTCAAGAGGAAGGAAGGATAGAAGGAAGTAAAGAAGAAGAAAAGGAAGGAGGGAAAGAGAGAAGGATGATGATGAGGAAGAGGAAGACGAGGAGTGAAGGGAAAGAGGGAAGGTAGAAAGATAGATAGACAGAGAGAGAGAGAGAGAGAGAGAGAGAGAGAGAGAGAGAGAGAGAGAGAGAGAGAGAGAGAGAGAGAGAGAGAGAGAGAGAGAGAGAGAGAGAGAGAGAGAGAGAGAGAGAGAGAGAGAGAGAGAGAAGAGAGAGAGAGAGAGAGAGAGAGAGAGAGAGAGAGAGAGAGAGAGAGAGAGAGAGAGCGAGAGCGAGAGCGAGAAAGCGAGAGAGAATGAGAGGGGGAGGGGGAGGAACGAAGGAAGTGCGTAGGACAGAGGAACTGAGGGGGAGGCCAATAAGGATGTTGAAGTAGGAGAATCAAAGACGTGACGAAAGATGATGAAACAAGAAATGAAAACGCGAAGAGGAATTATGAGAAGAAATCAAATGAATAAACATAACAATAAAGATTATGACAATAATGATAATAATGATAATAATGATAACAAAATGATAATGATAATAATCATAACAATAGTAATGCTAATAATAGTAGTAATAATAATAATAATAATTATAATAATAATTATAATAATAACCACAACAACGACAGTAACAAACAAAAAAATAACAACGACAACTACAATGATAATAATAATGAAAAGACAGTACAACAACAACAAAAACAATTACAACTCAAAAAAAGAACACAAAGAAAAAACTAAGAAAAGAATAAGAAAAAAAAACAAGAATAAGAAAAAAGAAACAATATGAAGAAGGAAAAAGAAGAACCATAATAAAACAAGAAAGCAAAAACAAAACACAAACAAACAAAGAAAACAAAGAAACAAGAGAGCAAGAGAGTAAAACGAACGAGAAAGCAAAACAGAGCGACCGTGTTCTGTCACCAAGTTGCATGTCCGACGCATGGCTTCATTGCAGATCATGCAGCTTCTCATGCACAAACAAAACTAAGGTTACTCGGAACAGCGCCGGAGCGAACGAACAAGAAAAGTTATTAAAAAAAATAAATAAATAAGAAGAACTATCATTCAGTCCACAGTCAGTGTGCGTGAGGGGGCTTTCAGACGTCGCTTGCAACACAGGAAATGCCCACTAAAAGTCAAGTCAAACGAGAGTGAATTGTAAAGGGAATTAATCTGACAAAATATGAGTATACACACACACACACACACACACACACACGCACACACACACACACACACACACACACACACACATCTATATATATATATATATATATATATATATATATATATATATATATATATGTATATATATATAATGATATCTGAAGATTCCGAAATAAGGTCTATTGTCTGTAATATTTAAACAGAGAATTACAACAAAAACAAATACGTTTATAACCGAAATATAGGATTAAGAAATAATGATATGAATGATAATGACAATAATAATAATAACGATCATTACAATGATAATGATAATGATAATGATACTAATAATAGGGATAACAGTAATGGTAAGGATAATGATAATGATAATTATAATAATGATAATGATAATGATAGTAACAATGGCAATAATTAAAACGCACACAAAAAACGAAAAATACGGAGTAAGTATTCCGAACTGATTGGATAAAAATAACAACAGAACTTCTTAGATATCATATGTAAATAATCACATGATCAAACCGTGGGAAAATGCAAAGAATTTCAAACAAAAACAAAAGGAAAATAAAATCCCAACCTTCACAAACACAAAGAAACACAAACGAAAAAACCGGTAAACCTTAACGAGCTCTGCCTTCAAGCGCACCCCTCCCCCCTTTTACCCCTCCTCTCCCCTCCCTCTCCTTTCTCCCTCCCCTCTCTTCCTCTACCTCCCCTCCTCTCTCCTTCCCTCCCCATCTCACCTTCCTCCCCTGTCGGTACTATCTCCCCCTACCTCCCCTCCCCTCCCTCCCTCCCTCCCTCCCCTCCACTCCCCTGACTTCCCCCTCTCCCTCCCCTCTCCCTCTCCCCGCCCCCTCCCCCGCCCCTTCCCCCGCCCCCGGCATTCCGCCCCCTTTCTGCCTGCGCCAGGTCCGGGTTGCTGGCATGAGCAGAACGTGCGGTAAGGCGGGCAAAATACGAGTTCTAAGGCCTGTCGCCGCGTAACGGTCTTTTCGATTTGGGGAGGGAGGGAATGAGGGTGGGAGGGAGGAAGGGAAGGAGGGAAGGAGAGATGGGTGGATAGATGGATGGATGGATGGATGGGGGAATGGATGGGGGGATGGATGGATGGAGGGAGGGAGGGAGGGAGGGAGGGAGGGAGAGATGGGTGGATAGATGGATGGATGG
>NW_028234414.1:34624050-34629050 GCF_977035675.1 Penaeus japonicus
ATGAGAATATGATGAAGAGCTTTATCAGTAGAGGAACAACGGGTGGTACTATCAATGGGTCTGTTAGTGAGTGAGTGTGATGGTGTGTGTGTGTGTGTGTGTGTGTGTGTGTGTGTGTGTGTGTGTGTGTGTGTGTGTGTGTGTGTGTGTGTGTGTGTGTGTGTGTGTGTGTGTGTGTGTGTGTGTTTGAGTGTTGCTGTCTATGAACATATATGCATGAATGCTTCAGTGAGTACGCGTGTGTGGGCGGACTTGTGGACATGTGGGCGTATACGTTTTAACACGCGTAAGCGCGTTGTGAATCTGAACGTGGGCGAACATCCCCGAAGCTACTTGACAGCGCATGCGTAGGCGTGCGTACATATCATCAACAAATCTAAATAATCCAATGATATCAAACTATTCATCCCAATTAAAGAAAAATAAAATCAAATTATTGAAATGGAACCAATTTGCTTTCTATACACATCCCTCTTTGTCCACCAACCTCTCTTCCCTACACCAGGAGCGAAAGAGTGACTCAGTTCCCACGGAAACAACACTACGGCAGGTGCATACGTGCGCGGGGACAACACACTCACGAACACACCTGCTTGCCAGGGGTCGCTAGCACCTGCTAATTGTAACAGGGGACCTAGCTTCAAGGTCGTTAGGCTCACCTGCAGTCTGGAAGGAGGAGGGGCGAGGAGGAGAGGGAGAAAGAAGAGGGAGGAAGGAGGAGGGGTGAGGAGGAGAGGGAGGAAGAAGAGGGAGGAAGGAGGAGGGGTGAGGAGGGAGGGAGGGGTAGGGGGAGAGGGAGGAAGAAGAGGGAGGAAGGAGGAGGGGGAAGTAGAGGAGAGAGGCGAGGAGGGGAAGGAGGAAGAAGAGGGAGGTAGGAGGAGGAAAGGGGAATGAAGGAGATAGAAGAAGGAGAAAGAAGTGAAGAAGAAACGAGGATGAAAAGTAGGGGTGAGGAAAGAAACAGAGAGGAAGGAGGGGGGAAGGGAGGAAGGGGGAAGGAAGGAGGATAATGGAGAGATGGAGAAGGGAGCTAGGAAGGAGGAAGGAAGAAGGAGAATGAGAAAGAGGGAGAACAAGGATGAGAAGATATTCCAGACACATACACACACTACAGTAGTTTGTATATTAAATCAAGGGGTAATTTTTAAAGAACTGGATTTCCAAACAAGCCAGTGGAAGGAGGGAAGGGAAAGGGAAAGGTATAGAGAGAAAGAGAAGGAGAGGAAATAAATACAAAACTGGGAAGGATAGGGAGAGAGAAAGGAGAGGAGAGAGTAAGAGAGAAAAGGAGGAGGGAATACATGAAAAAGCTGGCATAAAAAAGGAGAGGGAAAGGGAGAGGGATAAAGAGAAAGGGAGGAAGCGCAAATAGATTTAAATGTTAAGAACAAATGAGAGAAGGAGAAGATGATAGGGTTTAAAAGAAGAAAGGCGGAAAAGAAACCAAAGAAGAAATTGGAAAAGAGTAGGAAGAAAGAGGGAAAGGGGGTAGAAGAAGAGGGAGAGAGAGGGGGAGAAGGAGGAGGAAGGGGTGAGTTCCAGCGGGCTAGTTTTTGTTCCTTTCGAGCTGCCAGAACGCGGCGTCTCGGTGGCTCGTGGAAGGGGGGTGGGAGGGGGTGGGAGGGGTTTGAAGAGGGTCGGGGTGGGGTAGGGGGAGAGGTGAGGGCAGAAGGTGGTGGTGTCGAGTCCTTTTACTTTCTTCAAATCTTTCGTCATACGGTACACTCTGACCGAGTTACTTTTTCCCCTTCTTTTATTCTTCGCTGTGATTGACGGCGCTTTTTGTGTTTCTTTTTTCTCTCTCTGATGTTTTCTTTTTATCACTCATTAGTATGAATGAAAAAAAGAAGACTAACAAGAGGAAAGGGGAAAGACCTAGCCATCACCAAGCGAGGGTGGCTACGAGTCGGGGCGTATCAGTAGTCTAGAGCGACTCGAAGAAACGCACTCCGAATCATGAAATACACAACCGCGTCGGCATTTACTCCCGCCGCCTCGAGGAGCAACTCCAAGCGCTGGGGAGCTTGCCTTAGCCTCGACGCCGTTGGTTTCACGCAAAGAAATCTCTCTCCGAAGACTTTGAGAGTGAGAGATTAGAAGCAAGGCTGACAGGTGGACGGGCAAGTCGGCAACAATGCGGACGGCGGCCGGAGCGGGTCGGCGGGTCGTTGGCGGGGCGGGCTCGCTGATTCTCACTTTTGCATCTTGCATACATTATCGCGCTCTCTCTCTCTCTCTCTCTCTCACTCCTTATCTCGATCTCTTTTTCTCTTGCTCTCTCTCTCCTATCCCCGTTTTCTCTCTTCACTTTTTAAATTGTCTTATTTCTTTGTTTCTTCTCTCTCATCTTTTCTCTTCTCTTTTCCTCTTTTATTCTTTTCTTTCTTCCCTTGTCTCGTTTACTCGTGTTCTTTCTTTTAGTCTATTTTTTTGTCTTTCCTTTTTCTGTGTTGTCTCGTCTGTATCCCTTCCTCCCCCCCTTCTTCCTTTTTTTCTTTTTTTCCCCCTTGATTTGAAAACCACACACACACCAAACTTCATACATTCTTTTTGAAAAACCCCCCATTTCATAATTACTTTTTCACATTTTCCAATAGCAGCAATTATCAGAATTAAGGGACCCGGGAATGCACGAGAGAGAAAAAAAAAAAACACAAAACAAAACCCAAAAAAAACAAAAAAGCAAGTTCTTTTCTCGTATCCTTCTGCTTTCTTGAAGAAAGCCGAAGCTCTGTTTTTTTTTTATTTTTTTTTAGAAAAATATTCGTCTTGTTATCTTTAGACTATATTTTTTTATATGTCGTTTTGAGGGTGAAAAGGACCGCGTAAATAAATATAGAATATTGAAAAAAAAAAAAGTAAATGGATAACAGTCCTTTTTCCAAAAAATGGGTATTGATAATAGGAAAACAAAAAAAAAATGAAGGAGATGCTAGGGTCACAGGCACAAAAAAAACAAAAAGATAAATTGATTTATAGATAAATATTAATAAATAAAGTTGTAAGTAAACAATAAGGGAAATTGTAAAAAAAGCATAATCAAATGAATAAGATAGAAAGCTCAAATTAACAACAAAAAACAATTTTTTTATTTTATATTTTTATATTATATATTATATAAAATATATTTATATATATATTATTATTATATATTTTAAAAAATTTATATATATTTTTATATATATTTTTTATATATTATATTACTATATATATAATATTTTTATATTTTATTGTGTGTGTGTGTGTGTGTGTGTATGTGTGGTGTGTGTGTGTGTGTTGTAGTTGTATTAATATAAAACAGTAAGATCATCCCAATGTTAAAAAGTCGTCCGCTCGTCGCACGTCCACTCGCGTCCCGAAAACACGCTGCATCGCCAAGGTCATGCAAAGAAGGAGCAGGAGCGCCACGTCACTGCGCCTGCAATAAAATCGAGCAACAGAGGGGCGCGGCGGATCAGGTGCCCCGAGCCCCCTGCCTTACCCCCCTCCCCCCCCCTCCCTGGTGCCCCCTGTCGCCCCTTGCCCCGTCCCCCCCCTCCCCCCCCCCCCCCCCCCCCCCCCCCCCCCTTCCCGGGCCCCATTTTCAAGCGGAATGTGTCTGTTCCCGTTGTTGTTTTTTATTTTATTTCATGTATTTTTTTTTTTATCTTATAAGTGGTGTCTTTTTGCCCTTTTGTCACATGCAGTCTGCTATTTCCCTTTTTTTTTAATCTATTTATATCATTATCTATCTATCTATTATCAAATCTATTATCTTTCAAATTTATATTTTTTATAAAATTTTTAAATATATATTTAATAAAATATATATTTTATTTATATAAATATATAAATAAAATTTATATATATATTATATATATATATTTATATATATATATATATAATACATACATATTATTTTAATATATAATATTTTTTTTATATAAATATATATTAAAACCAACCAAAAAAAAACCCCCAAAAAAACAAACTATTATATATATATTTTATATATATTTTATTATTTTATATTATTATTTTATATATTAAATAATAATTAATATTTTTATATATTATATATATATATATATATATATATATTTATATAGATAATTAACCAACAACACCAACCCAAACAAAATTAAAAAATTTTAAAACAAACAACACCACAAACAAAAAAAACACACACAACACAAAAACACACATAAAAACCCAATATAATATATATAAAATATATATATATATTTTTATATATATATATTTTTTATATATATATATTTTTTTTCTTTTTGGGGGGGCAAAAAAATTTTAAAAAAGAAAAAAATTTTTATATTATTATAATATTTATTAATTTACTTAATATAAAAAATTTAATAAAATATATTTTTTAATAATTTTAAAAACACACAAAACACACATAATATAAATATTTATATATATATATATATATTTTTAATATATATAATATATTTATATATATATTTCAAAAAGAAAATTTTTATTTTTTTTTTTTTTTTTTTTTTTTTTTAAAATTATTTATATATTATTTTATTAATATTTATATAAAATTATATTTTTATATATTTAAAATATATAAAATATATATTTTTTTATATAAAAATAAAAATTATTTATATATAAAAATATAATATATATTTATATTTATATATATAATATATTATAAAATAAAAATTATAATATTTTATATAATATATATAATATAAATATATTTTTATATATATATTATTTATTTTATATATATATTTTTTATATATATATAAAATATTTATACACCCCCCCCCCCCCCCCCCCCCCCCCCTATTATATATTAAAATATATTAATTTATATATTTTTTTATATATTTTTTATATATATATATTTATAATTATTTTAAAAATTTTTTAAAAAGAAAAAATATTTATTATAATATTTTTTTAATTTATTTTAAAAATACAAAAAAATATATTTTAACAAAAAAAAAAAATAATATATTATATATATATTTTATTATATATATATA
>NW_028234414.1:34636550-34646550 GCF_977035675.1 Penaeus japonicus
AACTAAAATCAATGGAAGGGCACCAAACAAAAAGGTACCTATTATAAGCGTACAAAACAGAAGGACACCCAACAGAAAAATACCAGACAGAAAGGTATCAAAACGAAGGGTACTAAATACTCGAGAAGCTGACGCGGTCGACCAGCTGTGAGACCGACCCAAGCAATTTCTCCTTGAATGGGCAAATGACCTCATAATGGTGTCCCTTGATGCAATTACCTAACAAAGTGGGGGAGGCAAGTCGGCCGTTGCCTCCTGGTTGGTATGTCCCCCTCCCCTCCCTCTATTCTCGCAAATTATTGAACGGAATGACATTTTTTCAAAATAAGAAATATAGGAAATGAAAATGGATACAGATTAGTAGAAACAAGAACACACACGCACAGAACGAAGAAGAAGAAGAAGAAGAAGAAGAAGAAGAAGAAGAAGAAGAAGAGAGAGAGAGAGAGAGATAGAGAGAGAGAGAGATTAATTTTGATTTTGATATGTTTATTCATACTATATACAGTGTATACACATGAATAGGCATAGGAACTAGAGAGAGAGAGAGAGAGAGAGAGAGAGAGAGAGAGAGAGAGAGAGAGAGAGAGAGAGAGAGAGAGAGAGAGAGAGAGAGAGAGAGAGAGAGAGAGAGAGAGAGAGAGAGAGAGAGAGAGAGAGAGAGACGCGGGAGAGAGAGAGAGAGAGAGAGAGAGGAGAGAGAGAGAGAGAGAGAGAGAGAGAGAGAGAGAGAGAGAGAGAGAGAGAGAGAGAGAGAGAGAGAGAGAGAGAGAGAGAGAGAGAGAGAGAGAGAGAGAGAGAGAATACGTCTTGGTCATCTTAATACTGGATCTGTAAAGAGGAGCGAGATAGCCAGGTGTGTGCTAAAGCCGTTCTTGCGTTAGTATAGCTGGTTCAGGGGAGGAGAAGGGGAGGATGTGAGAAGCGGTGGGGGAGAAGAATTGGGGGGGGGGGAGGAATGTGAGAATGGCGAGGGAGAAAATGGGGAGGATGAGAAGAGGAGAGGAGAGAAGGATGGGAAGAACTGTGACAGGAGAGACTGCCTCCGCCAGTCTCTTTTCTTTCTCTCTCAAAACGTGACAGAGACAGAGAGACAAAGAGACAGAGGAAGTCAGATAAAGAGACAGAGCGAGAGTTAAGTAGATAAAGAATATATATATAGAGAGAGAGAGAACGAAGCAAGAATATGTATCGATCAGGACTCCTGCAAAAAGGCAAAGGTTAAGAGTAATTCCTTAAAGGGTCGCAATTCTCGACGAGGAGCTGATCTGAAATCTTGATTCATCACAGACGTCACTCAACCTGACAAATAATTGCTGTGACAAAATCCTTTTTTTCCCCCTCTCCTTTCTCTGCGTATTCTAGTCTTCTTTCATAAATCTTCTGTTTCCTCCTCTTCCTCCTCTTCTTCTTCTTCTTCTTCTCTTTCTCTTCCTCCTTCTTCTTTATCTCAATTTTCATTTCTTTCTCTTACATGTTTTAATTTCTCTTCTTTCCTTCTTCTTCAATTTCTTTCCTCTTCATCTTCATTTTCTTTCTCTTTCACCTTCTTCCTGTTCTTCATTTTCTTTCCTCTTCATCTTCATTTTCTTTCTCTTTAACCTTCTTCTTCTCATTTCATTTCCTCTTCTTCCTGGAACCTTGTTCGATGATCAACAATGCAACAGTCTGCATAATAACCGAAAGGCAGTATTGAGAAAAAGTTGCAATACGAGGTAATAAAGAAACAACGATCTCTTTGTGGCGGTGAATGAATACTTGGAATAGAAGATAGAAGAGGAAAGAAGAGAAGAAAACAGAAGAGGGAAAAGAGAAAACATAAAGAAGAGGAAACAGAGGGAAGAAGAGAAGAAGGCAGAAGAGGGGAAAGAGGAAACAGAAAGAGGAGGAAGAAGAGGGAAGAAGAGAAGAACGCAGAAGAGGGAAGAGGAAACAGAAAGAAGGGTGAAAGAGAGAAAAAAAAAGCGAAAGAAGAGGTCGAAGAGGGGGAGGAAGAAAAAGAGGAAGAAGAGAAGAGAAATTGGATAAAAATGCAGGAAAAAGGAGAAAGAAGACAAGTAGGAAAAATAGAGAAAGAAGAAAGAAGAGACGAAGGAAGAGGAAATAGAAGAAGGAGAAAAAGGGAGATCAAGAGAAGCGTGGAATGAAAATGAAAAAAAGTGGACGAGATAAGGAGAAGAAGAAGATTAGGAGGAGGAAGAGGAGGAGGAAGAAGGGGAGGGAGAGGCGGCGGATTCGTCCGGCTAATCAATTTATTCATGGGCCGCGAGAGCAAACCAGCTGCATCATAAGTAATTAAGTGCAAGTCCCTAATAAGGCACGCGATGTTCGACGCAAGTTTATTACCGATGGAATCACAAATGCGAGTCAGATTGGGCCGCCTAATGTGGCACGCCGTTCGCGGAGAGCGCATGTAATTGTTCTTTTTCGGTGACGTCACCATTCCGTAGACTTTTCGGCGTAGTGGCTTTGTTTGTTTTTTGTTTTATTTGGGGGGTAGGTCTATTGTTTTCTATAATTATTGCGAATACTTTTGTGTTGTGATTATGGTTCTCTTGCATCGTTCTACGCATGTTGATGTTGTTTAGTTTCTTATCTATTTACTGATTGTATTTATCAAGGTTTCGTAGATTGTTTGATTCGTTTTCTTTGCGTTCGATTGCTGTGACCTGGGAATAAGCGATGCAAGACATTTGCTAAGAAGTTGCTACTCTTGAATTCATTACAGTGTCTTTACGCCATTTTCTGATCTTCTGAGTGCTTTTCGTTCTAATGAGAAAAATCTCAAGGCATAGTTATCTTACTGCAAGTACCTCTGTTATAACGAAAACTTCAGTCACTATGGCTGACTCTTTGGTAATAATAACGATAAAACAAAAATCAATGACTCGGATGACACGATGATTGTAATAAATACTATTTTATATCACCTTAATGATAACTTTTCCGTGTTACAACCTGGGCAGACGTTAACTCGAATTTGAGGGGAAAAAATCAGTTACATATAATTGGTGGATATGCCAATTACGGTGGTGATGCGAATAATAATGATCCGTTTAATGACTAGGGCACTTCACCAACGCACTCATTAACAAAGGCTAAAAAAAAAACATAACAAGGTCAAGATGTAAGAAAATAGAAGAATATATATTGAGAAATCCAAGTTAACATCCATGCTCTGTTCCTTGTACGAATCTCTAACCACTTCTAAATGATGAAAAAGTGCAATGTCCACCTACCTAGCCACTTCTCAATAAGTGGAATAAAAGGAGTCCTCGGTGTGAAATGGGCGTCTATGATACGACCTACAAGATAATGGCGAAGTGATTTCATCCTACATTGTTCTTCCGTCTACCGCAAAATTGGATTTGGTGTTTACATGCACTTTTTCCTCTCTCTCTCTCTCTCTCTCTCTTTATCTCTCATCCCTTTCCTTACCCCTTCCTTTTCAGAACTTTCTCTCTTCATCTCTTTTTCTCCCTCTCCCCCTCTTTGCTTTATGTTCAATTTAGAAAAAAAAATATATATATATATACGCCTGGAGCCTTATTCTTAGTCACCTTTGTCTTCAATTAGCGGAACAAGCGAGAGAGGTTATCATCAGCAAACCAAACTTTTCATCTCAACCATATAGTTTATGGTTTTCAAGGTCCTTTTTGTGGTAGGATGAGATGGGATTGAATGACGTTTTGTATGGTGTCTGAGCAAGAATTTCAACATTTAAAAGAGAGAGAGAGAGTGGAAAAAACAAGGTCTAAATGCAACACATGTTAGTGGGTCACTTGTGGTTCAGATGCGACCTTGTTCTATGACGTTTTTGAAGATGGGTTAGGCCGATAAGAGCATAGAACATCGTTACTAATTCCCCTTTTGCAAATTCTAATTATTGGCGTTGTGATTTTTATCTTCTCAAAGGTGATTAAATCGGGATTTTGAACTCAATTTTAACTGTTTTTTTTTTTTTTTTAATCTATATGCACCGCGCAAATTCCATCTTAAAATAAAATGTTTAGACATAAAAAAACAAGAAATCAACATAAATTCATTAAAATAAAACACCGGACACCCCCCCCCCCCATCCGCGTCTATCTATCAAGGGACGATTGAATGTCCGTCTTTTTTGTGAACGTTCTCGCACGGGGAACTAATGTCACCGCGTTATCTGAATGTGCATAGTTACGAGGGACTTTAGTATCTCAAACGCCACTTGGACTAAGGTCTTTATCCAGTCGTGAAAGGATGCAGATCGGCCGGGCCGCCATATCCTTTAAATCCTGTAACGTTTTGCAATCCAAATGGGTTTATTAGAAGAAAAAATATATTTTGTAAATGTCAAAATTCTTTTTAAAATGGATAGTTGAAAGTTCCGTTTATCATTTTTTTTTATCTCACTCACCACAAGCAAAGAGAACCACCGTGATACTTGTTAGTACATTTATATGCTGTGTGCTCCTTCCAGCATCAACATAATGGGACAGCTTTGTGATCTCTTTTATCCTAGTATGGGTTTATGGCACTGCATGACTGATTTTACGGCACTGCATGACTGCCTGACGAAAGGACGCGTTTTGTTTACGTCTCTGATCATGCAATGGAAGACAATGGGCTCCCGATCTATAATCATCATTCGTCTATTGACTCTATATCTAACATGCTGATACAATCCATTGCAACACTCTCGGCATATCTGTAGCGTTATGCGTATATTTTTTTAAGCATGAAGGTAGTCTTGAGAGATTAGCATGCATATCCCATGGGGAGAAACGCAGATGGAGCGCAGACGAGTATTTCATTTATCTTTTTTATTAGCTTAGTCCGTAAAGATTAATTAAAAGATGTACTGAAAAGCACAGCGGTTGATTTAGTGTTTTTTTTTTTACTCATACGACCAACACCTTAATACTGATAATCTCCTTAATTTACGCATAGTAATCCTACTTAATGATGTATGCACACCTGGCGTTAATGGATGATGATCATTACTAACAAGCAGACAACTACACAGGTATTTCCATGCGTAATTACTAAAAGAAAAATATCAAGTCAAAGATTCAAAGACACGTCCCCCCCCCCCCCCCCCCCCCCTTGATATGAGGTCAAGGCTGAGCTATATATAAGTGGCTCGAGTCCCGTCTCAAGTGTATCCTTATCAGAGGTCGACCTGATCACCCTCCAGACGCCCCCCTCCCCCTCCCCCTCCCTAGATGCTGCAGCCTCTCGACTCCTCCTTTCCCTCTCCTCTTCTTCATTCATCGTTTCTTTCTCCCTCATCTTCATCCCCTCTTTTCTGCATCCTATTTTCCAACACTAATTTATTCTCCATCTCCTTTTCACGTCCTCTTTCTCCATCTTCTTTCTCTCTCCTCCTCCCTCCTATCTATCATATTCTTTTCTCCAACGCTCCTTCTCACAACCTCCGTCTCTGACTCAGGACTCTGCCTTGCCGCCCTGACTCACAAGACCGCAATGAAGGCTTCCAACGGCGACCATTTAACCTTAAATGACATGCCACTCGTATTAGCAATAGGTCAGGGTCGTGTGGTCAGCCATCCGTGCTTGTGAGTAATGACTATACACATTCGGTGGCGTTCTTGTAATATAGTTTCTTCTCTCAGTCTTTAGTCCTCAACCTCTACCTCTCTTTGTTCACACAAACACACACACACACACACACACACACACACACACACACACACACACACACACACACACACACACACACACACACACACACACACACACACACACACACACACATATTTATATATGTGTGTTAAGATATATTCCTATTCACACGACAGCTGAGTGGGAGTCAACACCATACGCAAAGAATATTTAATACGAGACCTAAATAGCCACTTCGGAATCCCCAGAGGAACGTCGAAACACAACAGCCTTTAAGAGCTAAAACCCCGAAGAGTCGTTATGCGCTTTAACGACTTTTCGCGAGAAGGTTAACGGTCGTCTCACTTTCACGATACAGTTACAGCCACCTCGGATAAAAAAAACTAATGATAATGATAATAAAAAATGAGATGAGGGAGGTTTAAAAAAGACTATGACAGCCCTCGGGACAATGAATGAGTGAGGTCGTCTGGCAAGGTCAGGCTCCGAGATTTGACGCTACGCAGACGGTGTCGGCCAGGCAGACACAGGCACACCAGACACCCCCTACCCTCTCCCTTCCCCCTTCCTACCCCTTCACCCCTTTCCCTTCCTCTTGCCCCTCTCCCTCTCTACCCCTTCCCCATTCCTACCCCTTCACCCCTTTCCCTTCCTCTTGCCCCTCTCCCTCTCTACCCCTTCCCCATTCCTACCCCTTCACCCCTTTCCCTTCCTCTTGCCCCTCTCCCTCTCTACCCCTTCCCCCTTCCTACCCCTTCACCCCTTTCCCTTCCTCTTGCCCCTCTCCCTCTCTACCCCTTCACCCCTTTTCCCTTCCTTCTCTCCCTCTCTACCCCTTCCCCCTTTTTACCCCTTCACCCCTTTTCCCTTCCTCCTCTCCCTCTCCCTTTCCCTTCCTCTTCCCCCTCTCCCTCTCTACCCCTTCCCCCTTCCTACCCCTTCACCCCTTTTCCCTTCCTCCTCTCCCTCCCCCTTTCCCTTCCTCTTCCCCCGCTCCCTCTCTACCCCTTCTTCCCCTTTCCCCTTCCTACCTCTTCATCTTCTCCCCCCTTCCTACCCCTTCATCTCATCCGCCCTTCCCCTTCACCCTTTTTTCCTTCCTCCTTCCTACCCCTTCATATCATCCCCCCTCCCCCCTATCCTTAACACCCTCACTCTTCCTCTCTAACTCCTCGACCCCCCCCCCCCCATCCCATCTCCCGGGGCGTTCGAGTCTTGATTTATTCACTGGCTGAGTTTTATAGGGGCGGAACTGAATCTCGCCGACCTTTTGGTGCTTTTTAAAAGAGTTGGTGTCCTTATAGTCTTTTAAATCTTCCCCTTTCTTTTATCCATCTCTCTCTCTCTCTTTCTCTCGCTCTCTCTCTCTCTCTCTCTCTCTCTCTCTCTCTCTCTCTCTCTATCTATCTCTCTCTCTCTCCTTACTCATTATTTAATTTTCTTTTCGGTCTTTGCAAGGTGGAAAGATGCAGAAATAATTGTTTATGATACAGCGTCCGTGATTATCGTTTTTTTTTTTATATGCTGCAGTATGCTTTGGAATTTATTGACTATACCGTGGATATTTTTACAACATAAATAGGTTTAAATATCACGGAAGCAAAAATAAATTTCATGATTAAACGTATTGAATATGAATAAATAAAGGAAAAAAACACAAACAAAAAGTAAATAAACTAAAATACCCACAGGAAGTAACCTTGCACAGTGGTCAATTAAGAGGGTACGTAGAATGCGAATGCGGCAATTGGTAAGGCACTGGATGGATGAAAACAGGGCGAGTGTATTGCACAGAACACAGAACACAATATAATCGTACGTACGTACATAAACACACACACACACATATGTGTATGTGTAAACACATATATGTAATTTATGAAGGCAGCATTTAATGTTTACTTGCTAAACATAACTAAATAACTAATATTCGTAACTTCAGAAAAAACGCACCATGCCACTTCAGCAGCCACGGCGGAGAGCGTCGAGGTGCGGCGGTCGTATGCAGAACACTGGACATGAAGAGAGACAATAGAACACCTCTGGACGTGGGAGGCGGCCCGAGGTCACAGGGGGGAAAAGGTCGTCAATCTTTATCTTGTGAAAAAGGATCAAGGGCAAATCTAGGAATGCAGATCCATGAATGAAGAATGTTGTGGATTGAACATAATTTGTGTACGACTTGAGTGAGGTCCGGATTGAGTTAGGAGTGTGTGGTGTACTTCTTTTAAGTAGGATTTCGAATAGAGATATTATCCCCGATCTGCAATGCCATGCTATGTCGTATACTTCTAAGACTGTGTCAGGAACGAGCTCATGCTTGACTATATTATAAGCCTGAAGATTCCAGACACCAAAGATAGCACAAACCTGCCAGTCGAATGGAATCTTCTTTTCTGACAGGTTCGCACTGCACACACACACACACACACACACACACACACACACACACACACACACACACACTTGTATGCACCTTAAATACATCGCAGCGACAAACACACGTGCTGTCGGAACAATGAACCACACGGCACTGAAAATTAACACAAAGAGAAGATCAGAAAATGGAAGGAGGAAGTAGGAGAGAGAAGGAGAGAGGTAAGAGGGGCGGAGGGTGTGAAGAAGAGGGTGTAGGAGCAGAGATGGTGAAGGAAAGAAGAATGAGGGCAGATAGGGAAGAGGGGGATGAAAATAGAGAACAAGAAGTGGCGAAAAAGGGTGTAAGAAATAAAGGAGGGTAGTTGGGTGGTAAAGGAGAGAGCAAGATAAAGGAAAGTTAAAGGGTAAAGGAAATAAAGAAGAAGGGTGAATGAGGGGATAGAAAGGAGCAAAGGAGTACAAGAAGGGAGACAAATGAGAGAAAAAGGAAAGTGGAAAGAATTACAAATGATGGACGAAGGAGGGCGAAGAAAAGAAGAAGGAGCAAAGGATCTGCAAAGGATCCTCGTAACGCCCTGGTCAACGCCCACGCCCACGAACAAGCAAGCAAGCAAAGCCACGCTGTCGTTGGCCAAGGCTGTTAATTAGTATGGACGTTGATGGTGGTAAATAAACTCTTTTTGTTTCTTTCTTTCATTTGCATAAAATGGCTCTTTAGATAGCGTCTTTGACCTCCGAAGGATCTGCAGGTCGGATGGGGGGGAGGGGGGGGTGAAGGAGGTAGGGGTAAAGGAGGAAGAGGAGGAAGACGGGAAGAAGCGGAGGGGAAGAAGGAAGGAAAAGGGGTAGATCATGGAGGGAAACAGGAGGAGAAGGGGAAAGAATAGGAAGAAAAGGAGGAGGAGGAGGAGGAAGAGGAATAGGAAGAGGAGGAGGAGGATGGGGGTGAGGAGGAGGAAGAAGAAGAACAAGAAGAAGAAGGAGGAACAAAGATGGGGAGAAGGAGAAAAAGGAGAAGGAGGACGAAAATGAGGAAGAAAAAGAAGGAGAAAAAGAAGACGAAGAAAAGAAGAAGAAGCGGAGGGGAACAGGAGAAGATGGAGAGAGAAGAAGAAAATGAGAAGGGCAACAAGAAAGAAAAAAAGAGAAAGATTGAAAAATAAAATAAAAAGAGGGAAACACAGAAGAAACAAAATAAACTGAAATCAGACCAGTTGTTTAGGATAGATGTACCCTGGTTTAGATAGCAGTGGAAGAGAAGGAAGAAGAAGAAGCATATGAGGAGGAGGGGGAGCATGGTCAAGAAGAAGAGGAGGAATAATAAGAGGAGGAGGAGGAGGAGGAGGAGGAGGAGGAGGAGGAGGAGGAGGAGGAGGAGGAGGAGGAGGAGGAGAAGAAGAAGAAGAAGGAGGAGGAAGAAGAAGAGGAGGACGAAGCTGAAAAAGAAAAAAAGAAAAAGAAGATGAAGATGAAGAAGAAGTAGAAGAAGTAGACAAAATAGAAGAAGAACAAGTAAAAGAAGAAGAAAAATAAAATAAAGAAAAAGAAAACGAAGAAGAACAGAAAAAATATGAAAAAATAAAAGCGAGAGAGAGAATAAAAATTAAACTAATAATAATAGTAATGGTAATAAGCAAAAAAAAAAAATAAATAATAATAATAAAATAAAAAAAATAAGAGAAAACATGCAAATCTAGCAAAAGGAAAACTAAGAATATTGACACACGAATAAAAGTATCATATTAAAAAAAGCAACAACAGCTAAAAAAAAAAAAAAAAAAAAAAAAAAAAAAAAAAAAAAAAAACAGGCCAAATCTCACAGGATAGTGTCGAGGCCTAGCAACCTCTTTCTTGCATTGAAAGTCAAAAGTCAACCATCTACCAGACAACCCATAAGAAAATAAAAGATGTGTAGTAAAATCTATTATAATATATTTCCCATATCGCGGAAGACGAGCAGAAGAGGGTCAAAGGTATAGAAGTATGATGATGATAA
>NW_028234414.1:34664050-34666550 GCF_977035675.1 Penaeus japonicus
AAGAGACAGTGACTTCAAATAACCGGGGAAATCCCAAGCCTCAAGCATCACTTCGTCTTAATTTGTTTAACTGTTAAGCGACATTGATCGTTTTTATGGGATTTCGGGGACTGACAGTGACCTGCGTGCCAGTTTCTTTCGAGGTCTTTAAATTCCACTCTTCTTAATACGGTAGGTTAGGTTGGGTTAGGTCAGGTCAGCTCTGTCTAGTTCGCCCGGCCTGTTGAGTTATTGGAACGGATTTTTAACTCGTCTTAAAGAATGGGTAAGTGATACTTAGAATCCCCCCTCTCCTAAAAAGGAGGAAAACAAGTCTTGGATAATTGTATTATGTATTTATTATGCTGACACCATAAGAAATACAAAGAGAGAAAACCTCTGAAAACTACAAGCCTAAATCCCATTGCGGGGTGAGCGAAAAAACCCTACAGTCAGAAGAGGCGTAAGGTCTCCACACGTTCTCGGAATAGACAATATCCTACACTACAATATCTCCCCCGACTTTGTGACAAAGACTTATGTTCACCTGCGAACAATGCGTGTTCTTGTGTCCTTCCTGTCCCTCCTTTCCTCTTCTCTCAACCTCCTGCTTCTCATTACCAGCATTAAGCATACTAATAACTTCTGGTTCTAATATGGTGTTTTATTTGCATCTTATTATAACCAATGGAGTCATTCTCCGGGATAATGATATAGACTTGGAATCAACTTCTGCACTACATACCCATACTCTCACAGTACTAAAAGGATGGAATACAGCAACAACATCCTGACAAGAAGACTCCCTCTTCCTATTCTTCCAGTTCTTCGTGGCGTCAGACTACGGCCTCCTCTCCTTTTCTCCTCTCCCCTTTGCCCCTTCCCTCCCCTTCCTCGTTCCCTCTCCTCCCCCTCCTCCCCTCCCTCCCCCCCTGAATCAAAACCGGTGCAAATCCTTCTTCATATTTCAGGGCTCTCTTGTTGCCGCTGCGTCCTGTTCAATCGATATGTGTTAATAAATCTTTTTTACGATGCAGTTTTATTGCTGCAACCTCTTCTATATCAGTTGCATTTGATGCCTGTAGAAAGTGAAGGGTTTATGGGCACATTCAAACAACTGCAATAACAACATCAACAACAAAGGTAATCATAATGGTAATAAATACTGGGAGGCATCTGTCATTTTTTTGTGATATCACTGCAAACGAAAATGAAAAAAGGCACTATGAGTACACATAAAAGCATATTCTAAAATACATGGGTAGATATAAGCTTTACCATATATGCATGGTAGAGTATATAATAAAACTATATATACTTGAAACGTGACCTTGCGGAAGATAAAGGACGTATGGAGACCTTATAAGCTTATTCAACCGCGGCAAATTATTATTTATTGTAAGAAAAGGGTTGTTTACGTTACGTTATCCACCCATGCATGAACTTACGACTCTCCCTCTCGCGCCACCCGGTACCCACTCCCTTTACACACCCAGAGACACGGCGAATCGTTATCAGTGAATATCAAATATTTAGGTGTGTCCCGATATGAATAGACGAGTACGAATGCCCTTGTGTTTCGGTTTATCTGTATGGATACCCCTTCCTCCGTATATATGCACGCTCCACTTATTCCCGTAAATGCTTTCGCGTGCATGACCCCCCTCCCCCCCCTCCCCCTACTAGCCTTCTTAAAGTTTCGACATCCGCGCGCGTGCATGTGTGTGGCCGTGGCACACTCAGGAACCCGACCGGCAGCATCTCCCCCCCCCATCCCATCCCCGGCATCCTCCAGCATCCAGGCAAGACCACCATGCCGCATACATCATTAATGGGCTCAGCTTCCCGGCATACCAATGCACCTTGCACGCTAGTTTTTGCTCCTCAAAGCTTGGCCGGATCCACGCTATGAATAAACCCCGCAATTTTTATATATTCATTTGTTTTCTTTTTTTTTCATTTTCTTTTTTTTTTCTCTTTCCAGATGTTAAGGACGATTTTTCTTTGGCATAAATGAAAGCAGAATCACTGCGACTTGGAAAAAAAAATCAGGTACCAATTTATCACCCGCGAACGAGCAATCATACTAAGGTATAATACCACACTAATAGATGATAATCACACCAATATATAAAAGGTATTACACACCTTAAAATAAGCGTAAATATCGCACTTTCGAACGCAAAAATTTCGTCGGAAAATAGTCCACGATTGTTAGCTTTTCGTACGGTTTATCTTAAGAGTTGAAATGTGGGTTTGACGTTGATTTTCTTGCAACACAGGCGAGCGGGCGAAGGCAGGTGTGCGAGGAAAGGGCGATGGAGTGATGGAGGAGAAAGATGGAGTGAATGAGTGATGGCGTAATGGTAGAGGGGCGATAGAGTGAGTGTGTGTGTGAGGGGGGGGGCAAAGAATGATCGAGTGATGAAGTATTGATGGAGGATGGCGTGAGGAGAGGGAGAGCATTGAATGATTGAGTGATGGAGTGATTGAAGATAGGGGATAGAGTGATGGAGGGCAA
>NW_028234414.1:34696550-34706550 GCF_977035675.1 Penaeus japonicus
CATCCTGAAGTGGCGAGGTAAGAGATCTCACCTCACGTCTTGACACCGTTAGAGTAAAAGTGTCTGCTTCGTTTTTCAGCCTATTAAATCTGCGGTTATGATGACATTGACAAAACTTCACTGCACAACCCTATCGTAGCAAATGCAACGCCTAACGTTTACTATCAGTTATGAAAAAGGATAAACCCAGGGAGATTGATTAAGAGAGCGCTTGTTTATGTGGGTGGCTATGCGTGTCAACAGAGTCCACGTGCAATGGGTGGCATTAATGCCTGGCCAGACACGTCGATCGCACTGATAAAGTTATTACGCTTGTTGCAGAAAGTTTAGATATCTAGTGTTTACGGAGTGAAACTATACTATGCCTGAAGTCATGTAATGACTGAATACAGTTATTAGAATTTTAGATTTATCTTGTACGGAGAATTAACTTCCTTGTTTCATTCTTTTCATCCATTCCACACACACACACACACACACACACACATATATATATATATACATATATATATATATATATATACATATATATATATATGTATATATATATGTGTGTGTGTATATATATATATATATATATATATTATATATATAATATATATATATATACATCTATATATCATATACACAAATATATATGTATATATATATATAAATATGAATACATATATATATATGAATATATATTATATGTATATGTATATATACATACATACATATATATATATATATATATATATATATATATATATACATATATATATATTATATATATATATATATATATATATATATATATATATATATACATATTGAGAGGGAGAGAGAGAGAGAGAGAGAGGAAGAGAGACATAAATACACACATACAGACACACACACACACGCAAACACACAGACTGGCAGTGCTGAGTTATGGCAGACGTCTGACATTTCCGAGTGCAATGTTATAGGCTTAACTTAATCCAGTTTCGTCAGCTTTGTGTCAACAGTCTATGATGTACTCTTTCAGTTCACTCAGCTGCACGTTTCATTATCAGGTGAAACAAACACGATAAATTTCGGTCACAAATTTTCTTTTACAACGTGAATAACTTGAAAGCGTCTATTTAGATTAGAAAGCCGTTATATACATAATTAAGTTCATTGTAAACATAGGTTCATTCACTATTTGTTATCTGTTTCTACAAAGTATATGAGAGTGTGTCAAAATTGACATCATATTTAAATCGCAATCGAACAAACAACTTTCCTACAAAAGATGTACGAAAAACATTTAACAAATATATATATATATTTTTTTCATATCGTCCATGTTCCAACACAGATGCACCCACAGACGTGACAGCGAGTGGCCGCACACGCGCAGTAGAGCCAGACCTCCCTCACCCACCCGTCGTCCAAGTGACACTGGGCACGACACGGCAATGATGATGCAAGTCCTGCCTCGTTGGGGTTGCGAGGTGCCGCCATTCTCTTCAATTTCGCTTGACCTCCCGCGCTGTCCCTTGAAAGAGCGCGGAATCATATTGACTTTTTAACTCCTATCTACTGTATTAAAAAGATAACATGTGGATAAATGCGGAAAATATGAGGATAATGCCGATGTGAAGGAGCAGCGTGTGCGAGTACGTGTTCGGTGGTGACCCGGGTCGGCAGTGTTGCTACAGGCCGCCTCACTCCTGCACTCGCCCAGCCTCTCTCGACTAAATACATTCTGTTATTATGCTCCTCGCAGGCCGTCCCGTTCTCTATTTAAAGCCGGTGCTATTTATGAACACGTATTTGGTTCTCTGAGTGATGGCTAATGACTAAATTCGTCCTGGCCATTTGCTCAAGAAACGTAAATGTTGATGACAGGTGTCTCTCCAGTTACCTTGACAACTATGGCCGCTTCACATACGGGGTACCCTCACCCTGTTCAGGTACCAGCGGAAGTACTCCATGCAATATTTCAACAAGATTTATAAATATTTTTCTTAATAGTTTCCCAAACAAAAATTCACCAACAGACCCAGTCGGTGATCATAGTCCAGGTGCTTACTTGTTCATTAAGCTACTTATTGATATGGTTACAAATGTAGTGCGTGATTAGCAAACTATTGGGCATAGCTAATGATACAATACCAACAATAGGCCGATCATCAACTGCAGTGACCTCATCTGCGTCCGAAAGAGAAACAATTTACAACACCAATAAAAAGCCGTGCAGACCTATGAAAAAAATCCAAAGATGTTATCTCTCAAACTTTTAAACGATTCCACCGCAGCATCAGAATGGTCACCTGGCTGAAATGGTTTTCTCTTATCTCTGAGGCCTATCGTAGCACACCCCTTGAGACGCAACAATATATATATATAACATAATGGTATCACACCTCAGCGCTACCACTTTCCGCTCCGCCGCACTTTCCAATACCACCGATCTCTCAGTCTCACGTCACGCCTCCATCACAAACACCTGCTGCCTCTCTCAGGCTGTGAGTCAGGTAATGCACCTTTCGAACCCGCTTTCGCCTCTCTCATCACGCCCTCTATATAAAAAGGAATCTTTTGTGAAAAGCGACGAAGACAGCAAGACGAAGGAGAGGAAGCAAGACCCAGGAAGAATCAGGTATTCATATCAGCGGGGTGAACGTCCACCCCGGATAGCCTGCAGCCGCGTAGGATAGAAAGGCTCATTGGCTGCGAGGCTTCAAAGCACCTTGTCACATTGGCTGCAAGACTTCGAAACACCTTGTCACATTGGCTGCAAGACTTCGAAACACCTTGTCACATTGGCTGCAAGACTTCGAAACACCTTGTCACATCAGCGACGAGGCTTCAACGCACCTTGTCACACTGGCTGCGAGACTACGAAGCACCTTGTCACACTGGCTGCGAGACTACGAAGCACCTTGTCACAGCGATGGCGAGGCTTCGAAGCACCTTGTAACGCGAAGAGAAGCGAAGGAGACTCCTCGAAAGCCTGCCCGGGCTTCACCTGTGAGTCATCGCAAGAAAATCCGGGAAGAAAATAGTGAGGCATTTGAAGGAACGATTCGGTGCGACACGGAAGGTTCTGCCTGTTAGCTGCACTATCTTCGAAAGAAAGGAAAAGCGTAAAGATTAAAACAGATGTAATCGTAAAGTGAAGGCGGTTACATGAAATTCGATGCGGTAATGGAGTCGAAACCGTAACAAAGGTGAAACTACATACCAGTTCTTTTTTCACGTGCAGACGTTCCTTTACGTGCAGGTATTAACGTCTTTCTTCCGTAACTTTCTTTTTCGCTGGACAAATTTACCAATGTCTAATAACACGTGTATCATTCCACCTCGAAATGACATGTGTCTTTATGTATATGTATATATATATATGTATATATATATATATATATATATATATATATATATAATATATATATAATATATATATATATATATATGTATTATATATATATATTATATATATATATATATATATATATATATATATATATAATACACACACACACACACACACACACACACACACCACACACATATATATATATATATATATATATATATATATATATATATATATATATATATATATATATATATATATATATATATATACATAAAACACTGATAGAAGAAAAAAAATACACATTATCGGTCGATCGGCAGAAGGTTGCTTGGTCACCCCCAAGGCCCGATATAATGGAAAAGCGTGTCCTCCCGTGTCATTATCTGTCGTTCAGACGTCGGGTGTCGCCTTGCTGTCGCACAACTTCCTTTTCCTGTCTCCGCTATCCGTCTTCGCCACCTGTATTTCCGGCTTCCATTTCTTAGCCTCTCAATCGTTTTCAGTTTCTCTTCCTTTGTCATTCTTCTCTCCATGATATTATTTATATTTGCTGTTCCTTTTTAAACTGAGTTGATGTCGCCTTTACTCTTATAATGAAATCATTTACAGATCATGGTCTCATCTAGACCCGACACCACTGTGTTACATGTACTACTCTTTTCATACCAAATAATTCCCTGTCGCGACGCCATCTGCAATCCCACGTCACTTTTCATCTGTTCTTACGAGTCTGTCTGCTCGCTGCGACACTTTCGCAACACCTGCACACTTATGTTGCATTTGAAGGATTTACCTGTTAAGATAGAATATGTTTTCTTCTCTCCCTTCGAGGCATCTTGATTTAGAATTTTATTACCATTGCTTCGTACCTGAAATATAAATGACATATTAAAAACGACAGTAGACAGAACGAAACCAACAAAGTAAACAGAAAAAAAGATGTAGAATATAGACAAACAAAAAAACTATAGAGAACAAACTATTACAAGTCTACTCATGTTTCGTCCGAATGAGTCGCGTGTCTCAAAAAAAAGAAAAAAGAAAAAAAGGGATGAGGAAAAAAAAAAAAAAAAAACCCTCCGAAAATTAAACTTCCCTGTGACTTTTTCTCCACAGTGGCGATGGTTATCTGTGGCGACTCCGTAGGACAGCTCGAGGAACACAATAATGCCAAGGATGTAGATGGAGTATGATCGATGGGACCGAGTTGTCGCGACTGGCCACGTCTGAAGAAGGGACAAGGGAAGTGGAGAGGGAAAAAAAGATGAGGAGGGATGGGGGAAAATGAGGAGGAAGGGGAGGAGGTGGAGAGGGGATGAGAAAGATGAGGAGGAAGGAGAGGGGAAAATGAGGAGGAAGGAGAGGAAGTGGAGAAGGGAAGAGAAAGATGAGGTGGAAAGAAAGGAGGTAGGGAAGGGAAAACAAATGGGGAGAGAGAGGAGGTTGGAGCAGATGAGAAGGAGTAAAGGCGGGGGAAAGAGGAGGAAGAGGAGGAGAGGGAGGTGGAAGAGGGGAGGAGAAGGAGAGACAGGAGAAAGAAAATTAGATGGAAGAAGGGGAGAAGAAATAGGGTAAGAAAGGAAGAAAAGGTGGAAGATTAAGAGGGAGAAGAGAAAAAGTGAGAAGTAGGAGGAGGATATAAAATGAAGAAATGGGGATAAAGGAAGAAGGGGAAGAAGAGGAGATGAAAACAAAAAGAATAAGGATTAGGAGAAAAAAAAAACAGATAAAGAGAAAGATAAGAAAAGAGAAGAACAGAAGGAAAAGAATGAGGAGTCTTACCTCGCTAATGAAACCCGGAAAAGGAAAATGGTCCCCTTTCGAAGGACAGCGGCAAGCGGATTTTCCCCTTGCATTTAAAGCTGCGATCTAGGTCAGCGGTGTTCTGGATATCCGTGTATTAAAGGAGGGAAAGTCATCGGTGTCATATAAACACTCGTCTATACGCTATATCTAGACGATGTCTGTATCAACCGATGCATATATCAACAAAGTAAATGAACGAACGAGAAAGAAAAAGCGTACAGTGATAAGACTATCAAAAGCAACTCAAGACAGTCATCTCAATTTTTCACGTGATATAAAATCAAATCATCTTTATCATATCAGTCTTAAAATAAACAATATATCATTGAAACAATATAAACAATTCTGACATATATACATACGAAAGCCAAAGAATATTTTTCAAGGCTTGATTATATCCATGTGACAACCTGTACATCTTGAAAGAAAAATGATTCCTTATGCAATTCAGGTCTGGGCGATAAGACTTGCCTGGCTTGACCCCAAGACGCAAGCCACATGTCAAGCAGTGAGCGAAGAATGTCAACTCTTTTACCCACTCTCTTTTCTTCGTAGTAACTCGCATGTTGAGTCAAGTGAGCTTATGTTGTCTCAATCTTTCTGTAGGCAGATACTACCCAACGTGTCACAACATCGACTTTTCTAAATCTTTTTTTTTTTTTTTTTTTTTTTACTATGTTATAATCCCGCAGACAGTTGGTTTCACGTCAGAATCCAGACCTAAAGTCTAACCTTTTAAAACCACTTCTTCTTCTCTTCCGTATTTTATCTTTAATGGAATATCTTTAGTTAGTTGTTTCTGAGGATATATCTTACTATATTACCCCCATCCCCATTCTCTCTCTCAAACACACACACACACACTCTTTCTATCTCTTTACCTCTCTCTCTCTCTCTCTCTCTCTCTCTCTCTCACTCACTCTCTCTCTCTCCTTGTCTCTACCTCTCTTTTAATTTTATATTATCATGGGTGATACCAATAATACAGACCTAAGCAATATTGTTTATATCCGTTATCCTTTCTAAAGCAATCTGCGCCCACATTTCATCTAGATCCTGTGAATTATTTATGGCTCAATTCGTACATAATTGTATGCTTAAATTTCAGGATCTAACTTCTGAATTTATGAAAGGGCTTGCTATGTTTATTAATGTGATCCTATTTTCTTGATAAATCATTGTTGTTTACCATAAAATTTGCACTATATTTTTCAGGCCTCCATACTTTTATAGGAGCTATTCACATGCCGGCGCTGATGAACTGACATTTACAACAGTACTTGCCTTTGACCCGATCCGGATGTGTGACTGTGACGCGAGGAACTTGAAGTTTTCTCATCCCTTGCGCTAAATCAGGTCCTGTAGCACTTTGCAATGCACGAACGCGCAAGTTCGCCCTTGTCCTGCTTTGGGCCAAGAAGCAGTTTTGCCTTGGTGTTTTATTTTCATTTTTTTGTTTGCCTGAAATTTAGTTACTGACGTCAGTTTTATCTGTTTTTTTTTTTAGGATGTAAAAATAGCATTTGGTTGGTCAGCATTTTGTACGATGCAGAAGAAAAAAAAGAATTCCAAAGTGCATTGCTTCAATAAACATTTGACACTGAATTATATCCCATGATATTACCTGAATAGGATCACTCAGACGACAACACTTATGTATCTATTAGTATTACAGATCAACGTTAAACTTCTCCAGTTCATGTGATTCATCGAATATCAAAATTCGTAATTAGCCATAGAACTGACCGTTCATGACCGAGTAGATAATCTAGTGAGATTAAACGAAGGAATTATCGACCTAATAATGTGCAAACAACCTTAGACGCCCCCAGGAAGAATATAATCGTTCGGTTTTATTAATTTGTGATCGTAAATAAATTTCGAAGTTAGTTTTACATTCCAAACGTATTTTTTTATTTATTTTTTATTTTTTTTTACTGCGAATACCATTCAGCTGGCTTTACACGCCACCGAATATTACTCGAGAGCGAAAAACAGAAGGATCTTCCAAATTAGTAAGCTGTTTTTCTCTCTCCCTAATTTACAAATTATGCAGGTATTTTAATTTACGTGTGGAAAAAAAATGGCCTTGTATGCTAGTACCTGAGATGACCAGGTTTCCGATGCACGCTACGATTTTTTTCTCTGAAATGTGCATACTTTATGCGTTCAACATCTTTTACTGTAATTCACCGGCCAACTCCCCTCACCCCCCCCACTATTATGCGTTCTTTGATTGTACTAAACGCTAGCTTTGGTATCAATTTTGGCGTTTATGTAAGCCCATGATAATGTTTGGCACTTCTGATCATATCTCCATTGAAAGTCAAAGTTGAAAATTTGATTATGTTACATATGATGATGGTGATGATGGTGATGATAATGATGATGATGGTGATGATGATAATGATGATGATGATGGTGGTGATGATGATGGTGATGGTGATGATGATGATGATGGTGATGGTGATTATGATGATGGTGATGATGATGATAGTGATGATGGTGATGATGATGATGATAACCATGACGCATCGATGGTGCAATGCTGCCTGATGACCATGACTCATTCCTTAATTTAACTGATTAGATAAAGCAACGGAGAGATTTTTTTTCTGATTTTAAAGTGGGTCTTTGAGACAAAGGAATGTAAATGTAAAATTAAGCTGAATGAGTTTTAAGTGTTTAAATTAAGTGTAAGCTATACATAGTATATGCAACACACACAAACACACACACACACTATCTATGTTTCTATTTTTATATATCCAGTATATATCTACATAGTATATGTAGAACACACACAAACATATGAATATCTATCTATCTAAACACACACACACGCACACACACACACACACACGATCTATCTGTCTATCTTTATATGCCCAGTCATACATAGTATATGTAGAACACACAAACATGTGAATATCTATCTATCTAAACACACACATTTATATGAATATTTATCATCTATCTACACACACACACACACACACACACACACACACACACACACTCACATACACAATGAAAAGTTACACATTATGCCTCTCCATATTTATAGTATACTTTAAATGTGAAGGATAGTGACTTTAGATCTCGACTGTGAATTCTTATAACGGTTCATGTTATACATACCATTAATAAAGATGTAATAAAAAAAATCTTATTTGGACAACTTAATCAGTATATTGCATTAAATAAAAATAGCCTTTTTTTCTCATCACCCTTAATATAACAAAGAAATGAAGCATCTTATTGATGCTAGTATTATTATCAATGGGAACAGCAATACTGGTAATAAGATGGCCATCTGTTTTGATCATTTTATTTGCATTTTTTGAAGTAGCGATTTCTAAATCGTAAGGCGCGATCGCACGAGCGTTTTTCCGACCGCTTATCTATGTTAATCCCAACAATGCGGCAGCGGGGCGGGCGTTAACTCTCTGATTTTTGGAGTCCAGAGATTGTGCGTATTGTGCCGGATCGGCGACTCTAGAACCGGTAAGAACAGAATCTGAAGTGTGGTGATCACGAAAATAAGAGTTTGATATTAGATTGTAAATGTGTTTTCAATTATTTATTAAATCTAAGTAGTTGTAAATATGAAATGGTATTCTATGAATCATCATATATCTCATTTACATATTTATTATTTTACGCGGAATTTCATCTGAGTTAGCAAGATGAATTTCATCTTGCTAACCAAGAGCGAACTCGTATACATCTCCTTCTCGCTTTCAAAGTTTGTTAAGCAGCAGCAAGAGTGATAACAACTGCAACAAGCAACATCTTGACCATTCGAAATTACCGCCACGTTTGCATGTCAAAATGATGGTTCTATTGCCGTGTAACCGGCGAATTTCGGAACTCTTCGCTACGCACCAAATTGACCTTGGTCCTTGTGACGAGTCTTTACCCGAATATTTTTAGCTGATGGAGATCTTCAAGGCCGAATTTTCTATTGAAAACTGATTTTCCCCTTGTAGAGGTCTAATAAAAAATCCTGCTATTCATTTGTTTATTCATCTATTTTTAGTTGGAGCTGAAGAGTAGAGTGGATTTCTGCAGTACCTGAGGTCGTAATTTGTGACTGTTGAGGATGGAATGGTCAGGACCTCTATTTTCTCTCCTTTAAATTTCCATTTCATATTCTACCAAGAGCTTCTCAAAGCTACACATTTACAGAAAATTGTAAATCAACGTATTTTATCGTAATTCTCTCCATGATGATGAGAGAGAGAGAGAGAGAGAGAGAGAGAGAGAGAGAGAGAGAGAGAGAGAGAGAGAGAGAGAGAGAGAGAGAGAGAGAGAGAGAGAGAGAGAGAGAGAGAGAGAGAGAGAGAGAGAGAGAGAGAGAGAGAGAGAGAGAGAGAGATAGATAGACAGACAGACAGATAGATAGATAGATAGAGATAGAGAATGCAATCTTTACTATCCTTTTGGTTGAATAAAATAAGACCGGTCTCATATTCATCGATCCGGAGGTAATGCAATGATGATTCACAAGACATTTATTTTCGAGAATACACAGCCATGTAATGCCCTTCATCTCTACTCAAGAAACAAAAAATAGGGGGAAGAGCTTCTCGAGATTATGGGAGAAATTTGATACCTAAGAGTTGTAAAGGCAAGCATATATTTCAAAATTACCAAACTGCTAATTTAATTTGTGGCCGTTTTGAAGGGGGATGGTCCCTGATAACAGCTGGTGAGTGATGACTGTTTCATTAGGTCTTCATTCAACGTATTTGTTTTGTTTTATTCTTCGTTTTATGATGATGCTGCACCTTCAGCTTCTTCAGTACAATCACGCTGTCTTTTGATCATTGCATAAGTAAGTGGACAACCCAAGCAAGT
>NW_028234414.1:34711550-34716550 GCF_977035675.1 Penaeus japonicus
ATTTTATTTTTTATCGCACTCACGATGATAAATGACATATTTACATCTAGATGGGTGTAATGACTCAAAAAGCTTTGAACTGAGACTGCACATCTTCCCTGTGAGGTCTCTTTACATATCCTGTAGTGATGACCTTGCCATTCATGCTGCGTGGGATAACTAGGTGGGATCATAAAAATCTAGGGTAAAGAGGCGGACAGAGGATTCTTAGAACCTGCTTCGTCTTTCCTTTTCTTCTATTTTTTCTTTGGTGCTTTTTTTTTCTTTTTGTCTCTTTCTTCCTTAGGTCTTGGCAAGAATCCCCTGGCCTCTTCGAGTCGGTAACAGCATGCCAACACATAACAATACAAGTTTTTTTTTTCTTTTTAGGTTTAAGTTATGTCACACGCCTGGGGATGCTAGTGCGGGCCCCGCTCGGACCACCGGATCCAACGTGGTGTCGGAAGGACGAGGACCTGAGCCCCAAACGCAGCCTGGGACAGAGAAAGGAAAGGAACGAGGCTGGAGAGAGAGCTTTCCTCTGTTGATTTCCGCGGGCGTTTCCCCTGAGGCTCCGCAGGTCGCGCTCCCCAGGCATGATCTGTGTGCTATGGAGGAAAAGACCGGACAACAGAAGTGAATAGCATGAAAGTAGTTTTCTTGGGTATAAGGGCGACTATATACACACACAACTGGAAGAATCTGATCCTTGCTCGCACAGGCATGCAACGGCCCTCCTCATGACGCCCTTCCTCCGCCGCCGCCGGTCTCCTTCCCTTCGACTCGAGGTCTCTGGAGGCCGAGCTCCGGCGTTCGAGGAGGAGGCGCCGCTCAGAAGAGCTCCTTGTTTGTCTTTTGAAGTTTGCCATCATCATAGGCTGGTCGCTGGGAGTATCTTTAAGTTATTTTGACTCGTTTATTTACAATGTTGGTTTCCTTTTTAGGCTTTTGTTTGTTTACAGTTGAGTTTTCGAGCAATTCCAATTTTCAAAGAATCCCTCGCATTTTTTTGTTTGTGTGTGTGAGAAAGAAAACATTTCGTATCCAGCACTGTTATGCATACAAATGGCGATGTCCTTAGAAAATGAGTTTGTTTCAAGCATCGTTAGAATTTTCCATTCCCTCAATTTTGTTTTTGTTTTCAGATTTTCCGTTTTCAATTTTATCTTATTTACAATACACTTGCACGCAGCTTCACCAGGACCGGCGATCAGGTAACATCAGCGGTTCCCAAGGCTGTGAATCTTGTACAAAATACCCCTGGATACTTACAGCCGTCAGCCATTGCACTAACCCGCCTGTCGCGGCAAAAGTTCAAACATGCCAATAGTAAACAGGTACAATATGTGCCCGTTTTTATATCTTTTTTTTTTGTTAATAAAACATACTGATAGTCCAGATGAAACAGACTCGACACACGCACACACACGCCGGTAAACATCAACTACCAACAAATATCCCGCTACCGGTCAAAGTGAGCCTTTTCCACCTCTTCTGATAACGGCTATTTTCTCCGTGTTGTGAGTAGGAAAATCGTCCCTATCAACGTGTGCGGCCGTGGCTTACTAAAGCGGGTTTCGGGACAAATAAATGCACCGCTAAAAGACTAGAGGGTTTGATGAACGAACATCACGTCCTGCTCCCGCCATGGCCGACGCTTGTGGACTAGAACCAGCTAAAATAAATTTGGGAAAATACTTAACAGTCATCCAATCATGAATATAATTACAGACAAAGACTAACCTAAGGGTAAAATGATATGTACAATATAGATTGCTTACTCAATCTGATCAAAGGCGAAATATGAATGTGCACCTTTTGATAATATGTGCCATGATCACATAGAAAAATAAGAATTTGTGCTCACAACTTAAACCACGTGATTAATAAGAATATCAACGCTTTTTCTCGCTTAAAGAGAAGTAAAGAGTAATGCAGCACAAAACAGCAGACTTACCCTATGACCACTTAACAGCAAATGGGAAAGTAAGCCCTTCGGTTCAGTCGTTTTCTCTCACACCAGCACAGAAAATGGGACAGCAGCACGGCGGCGCTTGCCACGCTGACACTTCGAAGCTACTGGGGCACTTCCATAATAATTATATATTACTGTCACTGGTGCATATGTTGTACATCTTACCAGTAATGTATTATACAGAATGAACACCATCATCTTTAAATGATTGAAAATACTATTTTACAAACTTTTAAACAAGGTTTGGAAGAGCAGAGAACTTGTATTCCATTGAAGTGAGAACACATAGCTTCTGTACGGATTATTATTTTGTAACTCTGCACTTATCGACTATACCTTCTTGACGGTCCATACATTGAGTCCAGGGTAATCAGTCACAATACTGTATCACAGACATTTCCTCTCATAGTCCTGCACGGCCGCAACGTACTGTATTTTCAAGCATCTCCGTATTTAAAATCCCATTTTGGTTTTGCTTTTTATATATAAGTAATCGTTAAACAGTTCTGTCTACATCAGCGGGAGGTCCGGCTCATTACATCTACTAACAATCGCTCTGATGATACAAAAAAGTTACAATATGTAAAATCCCAACAATAATCCAGATGAATCAATTAACCCCAAATGTTTAGTTACGCTAATTCAATATTTGTGCTTCATGACCCATCAGCAGCCATGCACGCAGACTTTCGCATGGATCGAGTCTCCATGGACGATTGAGGTCGGCCTCGCCAGGGCTTCGAAAGGGGTGGGGGTGGGGGGGGGGGCGAGGCTCCTGCCGGGGGGGGGAGCTCCTTCAGGGCGCTCCTTTGGCCCTGGCTGGCGCGACCCACACTCACACACATTAAACACTAATTAACGAGGATGTCCACCAACACCGCATCCGCAGCTTCAAGGGGAAACAGCATACTTCTTCCTTCCCTTTCCCTCCCTCCCCTTCTCTCTCTCACTCTCTCTCTCATTTTCCAATCTTCTATATCTCCAGCGTCTTCACGCACTTTCCTCCGCTCCTCCTTCTCCTCCTACTCTCCGCCTTCCTCCACATTCCCCCCCTCCTTCTCCTTCGCTGCATCTCCCGTCTCTCCATCTCCTCCTCCTCCTCCTCCAACTTCTCCTTCAGCTTTACTGGGTGATGGGTGGTTCTCCTCGGACTTCGGACTTGAGCTTGACGAACTCCTTGGCCACCTCGTCGTTGGTGCGCTGGCTCAGGATGCGCAGCACTGTCCACCCCGTCTCGTCCATGTGGCACCGCTTGCCCAGGGACAGCCACGTGGCGCACGATCCCTGGGGGAAGAAGGGGATGTTAGGGCGTCGCTTGGGGCGGGAGGTGGGGGTCGGGGGTAGGGGCTGGGGTTGGGGTGAGGGGAACACAGTGTGGGGAAGGAGGGAGGGAAGTGGGAGGAGAGAATTAGGGAGAGGGAGAGAGGGAGAGAGGGAGAGAGGGAGAGAGGGAGAGAGGGAGAGAGGAAGGGAGGGAGGGAGGGAGGGAGGAGGGAGAACGGGAGATAAAAGTTCCATAAAAAAAAGTCACATAATAGTCAATACTACGTCAGTATGTTAATAGGAGATTAATAGTAAGTAAAATAATAAAAAACTGAAAAAAGAGAGATAGTCTTAACACGGCACCTGGTCGACGATGTCCCTGAGCTGGAGTACGGCTACGCCCACCAAACGGTCATCGCGAGCGAAGCAATAGTCCTTGATGCAGATGTGGAGCTCGAAGCTGTCGGGCCCTTCCTCGCTGCCGATCAAGCTGGGGAGAGGCAGGACGTCCTCGGGTGAGTTATAGCTCGAGGGAGATCCATCACTAAAGGACTTCTTGACTATGAATCTCCTTTGGGTTACATTTGGGAGCTTACTGACATAGCGACTAGTGTATGATGCTGATGAAACTATTGGGGGCCTTTTTTACTCATTGTATTATATTTTCAAAATTAAGGAAAAGTATTAATTTATTATCATCTAGTTGAAAGCTTTCAATCTGCTTCTTAAAGCGAAAAGCAAAAACCAAAAAAGTCTCCAAGATACTGCTCTCTCGTCGGTACTCACAACTGGACACTCTCGTTGAACTTGGGCGACCAGCTGTTCGACTTGGACTTCGTGGCGAACTTTCTCTTCTTGTCGGCGAGGTGAGGTCCGATCAGGTTCACTTCCACGAACGGCCGGAACATCCCGCCCGCCGTCGTCGGCCACCGAAGGTCGTTCGCCGCCACCACTGCAGGGGGGGACGGGGTAGAGGGGGAGGTTAGGTTTAGTAATGATAGCGGGTGGTGTGATTAATAGCAGGGGAAATCCTTGTCTCTATCAAAATCTATCATTACGATACTTGAAAATACGGAGATTATAGCAAGTCAGAATATGAAATATTATTTTTAGTAATAATCATTTACTGATATCACCTTTCATCAAAAGGAAAATAAAGAAAAAAAGAAAGAAAGAAAGAAAAAAAACATTACACCACATTTTATTGGAATTAATTTCGTCTTCCATGAGGTCTTTACAGCTTACTTATATCTTGTTTAAAACCAAACTACCATCCTGCTATGTAACATCCTCGAACCTTCCAACCAGTCTTCCTAAACAAAACAAAGCAGGAGAACCATTCAGACTTACCCTTGACGTTGATGCGCTGTTCTCCCGTGCCCGGGTGCGTGTACAGGTCCACTTGCACACTGATCTCGCCGACGGTGCCTTCCTCTGTAGAGCCTGCAAAGGGAGAGGGCGTCAGCGGGGGCGGGAGTGCGTGCTGCCTGCGCCTGGGGAGTCGTGCTCGCTCGCTTGGAGGGAGTCACAGTTTGGTCCTTCTGTCAGGATCGCTGGTTGGAAATTGGCAAAAGTCTCGAGAGCAAGACTGCAGTGGCAGTGAAGTTGAAAGCATTGATGCTTGCCTTTCCTATTACAATGGATGTCTTGTATTAACCATTATATAGATACAGATACAAGTATTTATATAGTAGAAGGGGGAAAAGAGTCTGAAGCAAACCTTTCCTTTGAACAAGCAAAGTTCTTTACTTAAAAAAGAGTCGGTGTCGTGTGTGACAAAAGA
>NW_028234414.1:34724050-34731550 GCF_977035675.1 Penaeus japonicus
TTTACCATACGGACGTGAGAGTCACGTCACAAATGTTTACTCACAAAATCTGCACACTTAGTTGAAAAAAAGTTCACAGAAGAAATTAATGTAAGCCTGATAATGTGCTGAGTAGCAGAAGGAAGTGATTGAGGATCAATAGTGAGAGCTAAGAGCTATTTTGGTGTTGAAACATATTACCAGATCCATTCATGCACACTGAAACACTGATATCGTGAAGAAACCTCAATGTATGAGTCACTCCATCGGAAAGTAAAGAAAACGGAAGGAGAACGCGGCGAGTCGCCTTCCATTTTCTCTTCTTACAGGGGGGACTTACCTTGATTGGTCTGTGTAGTGACAAAGGTCTTGATGAGCGTGTCTGTGGTTTGCGTGTACAACGACAGCGCGTAGTTCAGCGATTTCAGCTCGGGGGATTTGTCGAGGAAGTTCTTCTTAAGGCCATTTCCTCCGGCGTGGAAGTACTGCTTGATGGTATCGAGGGCGGCCTCCAGCACCGCGCACTGCTTCGGCGTAAGGTTACGCTCGAAGTCCTTGGAGATATCCTGTGTATCCACAAACGCGAACATATTAGCTTGTTCCCTATCAATCCGTGATGTCATGAAGCATCGAGTCATTTTGCATGGGGAGGAAATGTATTTGAAAACTTAATTGATTATGAACGATATTTACGTTCACAAGATCTAGCAAGTAATATCACTAGCAATACACTTAATCTGCTGAATAGTCATACCCAAAATCTGTTCATATTAAAATGAAAATACATAAGAGATAATTTCAATATGAAAGCGATGCAGCCAAAGGCGGCATTCGGAAAAACATTTAATTAAACGTAGACCCCAGATATATATACATTTGGGAGCTGTGTGTGAAATTCCATTTAGTGTGCCAACTAGCCGTTATTACAGTATTTGCTTTGCTTAAAAAGGAATATACATATTGTTTCATGCTGTGAAGTTCGAACATGCTGAACAGCATTCTAATTCATCGCATGCTTACAGGTACTGTGCTATTGACATGCAAATGGACATGAGCTAAACTGTGCAAGCTTTGATGTATGAATCAGATGTACATATGTACACAAACTAAAAAGACATTGCTTTACATAAAATGCGTTTGTAACGTGGAAGCCTCTGTATCATAATTGATATACATAAATAATCGCACAAAAATGTTCTACAGTCACAAACTATAAATACATAATGCTCAATAGCCTCCTATTTGTAATATACGAACATGCAGATCTTAAAATACAATACTACAAGAGATGCAAGCTAATAATGACCTTTGACCTATAACATATAAAAAAATATAAAATACACTACTTACTACATACTACAAAATCAACATATACATCATCACAATCGTACATAAACACAACCATCATTACTACTGTGCTTCGGTGCAACATATCTATAAACATAAAAAAAACATCCAGTCGAAAATAAAAGGAAAATCACAATGACAACATCAACAGCAAAACAAGTGTCTGCCTCATAGACGTAAACATCATTCAAGACGTTGTATTTCCTGACCATAATGTTGGAGACAGCATTCTTCACGTCTTTGCCGCCCGCGAGTTGGTTCTTGAACAATCTTGACATGTCTTCAATCTTAGCGTTCGCTGCCAAGTTCTTGGCGTTGTCTGTCAGGTTCTTAAGCATCATCTGGTGTAGCAGCGTGCGTAGGAGAAATATATTTTTGTTTTTTTTGGGGGGGTAAAGAAGGTCCAGTTTTCGACTTGGTTCCAGAGTCGTAGTGCTTACATGCACGTATATGTTTGTGTGTGTGTGTATATATATATATATATATATATATATATATATATATATATATATATATATATATATATATATATATCATGTATATATATATCACTTACCATATATGACTTTTTATACTAGAAATGCTTTATGTTTTGTTTAATGTAAACGAGAAATGCGTAATGCTATCTAATTCCTTTAAACGCTATCAGGTAACGATTAAATCCTTGAATTCCTGTGGTATGAATAAGTAAAGATTTTGAATCGGAGAAGAGAAACTTAATAGCAGATTAGATAAAAATCACGGGATATTCACCATGATTTAAGGAACAGAACAAATGATCCGAAGTTGTCGTCTGAAAGACTCCATATACTCACAGCCTTGTCTGTCATGGGCGGCAGGACGACGGTCTTCTCCATGGTGGTCATGACGATCTTCCACAGCTCCTTGAGGAGTCGCTTGAGCACCGTCTTCTCGCAAGACTGAGCGTACAGGGACAAGGAGTCCTCGAGGAGGTCCATGAGGGGTACCAGCACGTCGTCAGCCTCCACGATGACGGCGTTGCGCTGTGACGGCTGCACCTGCCCCGTGCCCTTCACCGCCGCCAGCTTGTCGCCCATCTCCTTCACCTTGACGGCGATGCGTACCTCCAGACTGCGTCGGGGAGGGATGCAATGAGGCTCTCGGTTTTGTTCTTTGCTTTTTAATCAATGGTATTATTTTGAGGTATCTACTAAATGTAGATTTTTCCTCTTGTATTACTATGACTAGTTCCTCACCTTAGTAAGGGAGTAAATGCGGTCTGTAACAAAGCTGCCCTAAAACAACTGAACCTACAATATATATACATTAGATATTCCTTTTATCAGATGAAAAAAACACAGGAAAATTCCTTCTCAGAAACCGACCTCTTGGCGAACTTGTGTGCAAGCTCGTCGAGCACAGTATTGAGGGACGCCTGAAGCTCGTTGAGGATGGTGGCGACGTCCTCCTCCAGCTTCTCTCCGCCCATCTTCTCGTACATCTTCTCCAACTGTACTCTCAACTGCTGGATGTTGTTCATCAAGATACACGCCTGAAACGGAATACGTGGAACGAGTCAAACCTCTGCATGCCTAGTTGTGCAGAATTAGAGGACAGAAGGTGGCACAAACACATTTACTTTGTTCTCATAACAAACGAGAGAGAACATTGATACAAGAGCTGAGAACGTTCCTGAACTCACCTTCTTCTCGTCTGTGACGTAGTTGGGGAACTCCTTCTTGGTGATGTCGGCATAAGCCAGGAGAACCTTGACGATCGTCTTGGCGAACCTCTTCATGAACCTCTTCCAGATCTCGGGGTCCGGACACTCGAGTTTCGACACGACGCCGAAGCACTGCGTGAGCTGCGTGAACACGTCCACCACGGAGTTGGAGAAGAGGGAGTTTTCGGAACTTGGCGGGAACTGAAGGAGGAGGGAGAGGTTCGCCGTTAGAGGGTGCTCACGTGTCATATGAATTCGAAACGAAGCTTTACCGTATACGCTTATAACAAAATCTAGTTTCTGTATTTAAAAAATCGTGTACTTTCTGAAGCACATATGTCGACAGGCAGTTACACATTGACATAAACAGTCGCACATACCTCGTCTTTCTTGTCTCTCTGGAAGGCACCGTTGAGATACTCGAGAGACACGTCGTCGTTCTCGTTCAGCCACTGCATGACGAACGGCTCGAACCACCTGAAGGAGGGAGGGATAAGAGAATCATTGATAATATTGCCAAAAAACAGTGATATGAAAAAAAACACTTATTCACACACGTACACACACACACAAATAACCAATAATTAAAAAAAATATATATATCCAAGGCAAAAAAAAAAAAAAAAAAAAAAAAAAAAATACTCACGCTGGGTACTCAGGCACTTGGTCTCTATATGGAGGCACGTCCTTCACGTAGTTATTGTACAGCCACTTCACCTGCGGGACGAAACGGGCGTGGATCAGTGAGGATGTAAAGATTATTAGCTTAGTATGGGAAGAAGCGAGACTTGAGTTATAATGTAGAATATTTGGCAAAATGTATGTACCTGGATAGTATATATATATATATATATATATATATATATATATATATATATATATATATATATATATATATATATATATATATATATATTGTGTGTGTGTGTGTGTGTGTGTGTGTGTGTGTTGTGTGTGTGTGTGTGTGTGTGTGTGTGTGTGTGAGTGTGTGTGTGTGTGTGTGAGCTTGTGTGTGTGTGTGTGTGTGTGTGTGTGTGTGTGTGTGTGTGTGTGTGTGTGTGTGTGTGTGTGTGTGTGTGTGTGTGTGTGTGTGTAGAAAATAGATAAAATAGATTCTTGAATGCAATATAAACAGATGGAGAATATTATTGACGAAAACGGATCCACGATTTCAAAACGCATAACAGAAAACGGAAAACTGTTCAGGGGATACTTACCTTGAAGTGCAAATTCATGTACTCGCTGCTCTTACATAGTCGGTGCTGCTCATGTTCCTCCAAGGCATACTTGATGTCAACAGCGAACATGCTCCACATGGTGGATGCGGATAGCTGGAAGAGGAAGCATTCATCAGTAAGCATAAAAAAATGTTTGTTTGTCTGTTAGTTTGTTTAAATATTGTGGTATATTGCTTAGTGTTAGTTGTCCATAAAGATTTAATAATTGCGAAGGCTGAGAATAAGGGTTCTGATGCTACTAAGGTTAATCCATGATAACAACGGAAACGTAATGGTAATAAATAATGATGGTAATGATGACAATAACGATGGTTATGATAATGATAAAAGAAATGAGAATGACAATAATATTAGAAATAGTCGTTGTAATGGTAGTAGTAGAAGCAGTAATAATAATAATGATAATAACTAATATAAAAACAACAACAAAGCAACAAATAGAAAATACAACAATGATAATGATAACAATAACAATCATAAAAATGACAATAATAATAAGGAAAGCCTTCCCAACAACGTCACAACAAAAATTCAATTAAAAGACAATAAAAAAAAAAAACGAAAACAAAAAACAGGAAAACGTAACACCGAAAACCAAGTGAGAGAGGAAGCCTTCAGGTCTGAAATCAGCTGTTTAAATTCCAGCGTGAGTCGACTTGAAGTTCTGACATGATGAGGCAACGGATGGACACTGAAGTTTAGACAACGACGCGAAGTTGGAAGTTCAAAGTCTGTGACGAGTAAAGTGAATGAACCTGTTTCAACGGGAAGTTTTTTTTTTCCTTAATTGTTTCAGCGAATGATTTTCGTGGTGTTTTAATGTTTGTATTTTAGTATTCTCATTTTATGTATTATTTTCGTGATATGTATTTCTTTGTTTATTACTATTATCATTATTATTACTACTGATATCATTAACATCATTATTATCTATATCATCATCCATCATATTTATTATCGTTATTCTTTGCTATTCCCTATATGTCTTTCTCCAATACATTTTTTTTTATCTTTTTAACTTATCTCCACATTTTTTCCGTTCCATATAACAAATTTCATATAGCATTTAATCCCCAGTTAAGCTGAAATGAAATACCCTGATGTAGCCATTTAATATGCTGACGTCCATTCCCAATATCGGAAAAATATGCTCAGATGTTTGTTTGTAAAGCATGTAAATAAGGGAGTGAATAAGTAATTGTCTAATTTTGATAGATGTTCGGATGATTCTTACCACCGGATTAGATCTATTTGTTTAGCAAATTATCTAATCAAACCGAGGAGGAAAAAGACTTGATTAATCATGCAACAAAGAAGATTAACCTCAAAACAAAAAAACAAAAAAACGAAAAAGCATACAAACACCAGAAAATACTAACCTAAAAATAACCCGAAACAAAAAAGACGGCAAAAAGAAGGAAAAAGAAAAGAAAAAAAAAGCTCACAAAACTGACTCACGTCCTTGATGTTAACAAAAACGAAAAGAAAACACCAGAATATATATACATACACACACACACACACACACACACACACACACACAAACACACATATATATATATGTATATATATGCATATAATATATATGTATATATATATATATATTTATATATATATGTATATAACATATATATATATAATATATTATATATATATATATTATGTATTGACATATATATATGTATATGTATGTATATATACATATGTATTATATATATATATATATTATATATATATATATATATATATATATATATATATATATATATATATAAATATAAACTCTCAAGTTCCCGATATCAAAAAGAAACAAACAGAAAACGACGAAACAGAAGCAAACAAACAAACAAACAAACAAACTCAAAACCACTCCCAAACTCCCACTCACGTTCCCGATGTTGAGCTCCTGCGGGAACTGGTTGAGGACGGGAGCGTAGCTGTTCTTGTCCTCCTCGATGACGGATACAATGAGGGCGATGAGCTTGTGCCAGAAGTCGACGCTCTCCAACCGCGGCCCCTGCTCGCCCGCCTCCTTCTTCTCCTGGGGGTCCACCTGGCGGGGGGAAGGGAGGGGGGGAGGGGTTAGTTTAGTTAGTTGGTGAGGGAGGGGGAGGAGGGAAGAGGGAAGGGGGAGGAGGGAAGAGGGAAGAAGGAAGGGGAGTGGGAGGAGGGGGAAGGAGGTAAGGGAGGGAGGGAGTGGAGGAAGGAGGAGGAGGGATAGGGATTGGGAGGAGGGGAAGAAGGGGGAGGGGAGGAAGGAAGAGGGAAGGGGGAGGAGGGAAGGGGGAGGGAGGGAGGGGGGAGGGAGGGAGGAAGGAGGGGAAGGGAGAAGGGGAGGAGGGGGAAGAGGGGAAGGGAGGGAGGAAGGGGAAGGGAGGGAGGAGGAGGGAAGGGATTGGGAGGAGGGCAAGAAGGGGGAGGGGAGGAAGGGGGAGGGGGAAGGGGAGGGGGAGGAAGGAAGGGGGAGCGGTAGGAGGGAAGGGGATGAGGGGGGCAGAGAAGGGGGAGGAGGGAAGGGGAAGGGAAAGGAGGAGGGGGAGGAGGGAAGGGGTAGGGGGATAAGGAAAAGGGGGAGGGGAGGAGGAAAGGGGAAGGGGAGGAAGGAAGGGGGGAGCGGGAGGAGGGAAGGGGGATGAAGGGGGGAGGGGGAATGTTGGTGGGAGGATGTAGAGGTAAATGCAAATACACATATGCCTATATATCTATTCTCTCTTTTTGTCTCTCTCTCTCTCTCCCTCTCCTCTCCTCTCTCTCTCTCTCGCTCTCTTTCTCTCCTCCCCTCTCCTTCTCCCTCTCCCTCATACACACATACACCTTTCGGGTAAATAATGAGGTACCGTCGACCCAGAGAGCGAGAGAGAGGCGGCGTCACAACCTATAATCAGAGGAAGGCAATCTCACATTTCCTTTCCATCGCTGTGCTTGATAAGGAATCAATAAGACTCAATTGCCTGATAATGACGTTGCGAATGCATGTCTAGTTGCGTGCATGAAGCAGTAACATGTTTGCTTTCGCGTGTCTGTATCGATAAAAAAATATTACTGGCTATGAAACAAACCCAGGAAGTCTTATGAAGAAAGGAAAAGAAAAGGAAAAAATAAACTGTAAGATATGAGATCTTAGCTCGCATTACACCCCCCCCCCCACACACACACACACAGACACACACGACAACAAGAACAAGAAGCAAACATCACTCGCACCCGTAACTCAAGTTGCATGTCGATGAATACCGGACGTCATACTCGAGC
>NW_028234414.1:34734050-34746550 GCF_977035675.1 Penaeus japonicus
GAGGTGAGGAGGTCGACCGTTGACTTGAGATCTTGAAGCTTCTCGTTGGAGCTGGCGGGGAAGTTGTTGCGGTACATGGACAGGTCAATGCGCAGCGAGTTGTGGAGCTGGTCTAACAACTTGACGAATTTCTCTTTCTGTTTGGGGGGAAAGGGAGGGGGGGGTCAGGGTAAGCGGTGGATTTGGGTGGATTTAGGTGGATGAGATACTGACATGGTGGATGATTCCTAGTGAAATGATTTGTTGGGATTTTTTTTTTAGAAATAAAATATGTAGCTATTCTTCTAACGATTGTATCATCTAGTCTCAGCAATTTATTGAGCATAAGATCAACCTCCTAAACAATATATCTGATAAATCAATTCGAAGAATTATCCGAATTATATTTGAATCCAAAAGTCCCCCTCGAAAAACTCACGCCGAAGTTGGACGCCGCGAATCTGTCTGAGGCGGAGACGGCGGAGGATGCGGTGGTGTGGGCGTAGAAGGCGTTGATGTTGGCGAGCAGCGTGGACATGACAGCTGGCACGCCCGGACACAGGTACTTCGTGGAGAGGCAGTGGAAATGGCTGGAAGAAGCACGGGAATTAGCTTTCATGGCTGACAGTACGATGAGATATTTCTAATTTGATGATTGAAGATAAAACATGTTACAGAGTTCAGGCGACAAATGTAAAGAAAAAAAAAGGTATGAATAAGAGTGAATTAGTTTACAGCGCAGGTGTATTTGACGTGTTCCGAACCATATCTTCATCAGAATTATATGTCTTCTTAATAAACATAGGTATTTATGATGAAGATACAATTCGAAACGCGTCAAATTTATCTCTTAAGCAATAAAATTACTGTCTCACTCATACCCTTTTCTCAACATTTTTCGCAATGTCTCCTTCATTCCCTTTTCTCAACGTTTTTTCGCAATGTCTCCTTCATTCCCTTTTCCTCGTCAATTAGCTTCGAATCCCTTGGTGAATAAAGGGCGTGACACTTTCCGAATGCAATCCAGGTATGGTAATTGGTAAGATGATTGTCAATGAATATATAACCTCAATCAATGCAACGCTTCAGAACACCATATAACCCAAAAGGAAACCCCTGAGGCTCGTCAAAATGAAAAGCCATCATAGCCCTACAAAAATGAAACTTCAGTCTATGCATAAAAATAAAAAATCCCCCAAAGTCATGCATGACAACGAGAAGGAAAGTCGTCTATGATAAACCCTTAACTAATGCATGGGAGCCTCTCTCTTCAAATACACACACGCACACACATACTCCCTCCCCCCCTCCTCTCTCTCTCTCTGCCCCCCCCCACACACACACACAGAAACATACACACACATACAGAGGCACGTACGCACCTACAAAAAAGGAAAAGAAAAAGAAAAAGAAAAAAGAAAAAAAAAAGAAAGAAAAAAAAAAATATATATATATCAACAAACAATCCACTCTCTCCCTCGTACAGATCCCCACCCCATTCCAAGACAAAAAAGAAAAGAAAAATAATACTCACGTCATGGCCTGGTAGATGCTCTCGATGCCGTATCTCATAGCGAACTCGTCGACGATGTCCTGCGCGTGGTCGTCGAAGTAGACCTTCCACGCGTCGTCGCCCTTGGCCTTCGGTAGCTTGACGGCGCCGCCCTCCAGCTCGCACAGGTAATGGAACAGGTTCTCGTGCAGGCATGTGTACTGCACGTGGTACGGTGCCACCTTCTCCTCGCCCTTGATCTCCACCGAGATGTGCAGTCTGATGGCCCCCGACACGGCCGACTTATCCGTTCGCTTCTCCAGGTTGTACCACACGTCCATCTCGCCGGAGAGGGTACGTACCTGTGGGGAGGGGGGAGGGGTACGGGTCAGTTATGCGGGTCAATGATGCTCTTGTTATGTTATATATAGTTATCTAATCATGTAATGATGTCTATGTTAGTTGTTAATGTTATGCCTTGTCATCATGATTTAAATTTTGAATGGCAATACTAGGCTGATACGAGAGCAAGAGTGAGAGCGAGAGAGAGAACGAGAGAGAGTGAGAGAGAGAGAGCGAGAGAGATAGAGAGAGAGCGAGAGAGAGAGAGAGAGAGAGAGAGAGAGAGAGAGAGAGAGAGAGAGAGAGAGAGAGAGAGAGAGAGAGAGAGAGAGCGAGAGAGCGAGAGAGAGGAATGCGAGATAAAGTAATAACAAAGAAGTCTCCATCATTAAAAAAAAAAAAACAAAACAAACAAACTGATGGGACTTCTCCTTGAACGATGCGGAGGCAGGGGGTGACCGGCGAGAGGGGCAGTTAACGGGGGAGGGGGTCAGTGGGAGACAAGAGAAGGAAGTAGGGGGAAGGGTAAGGGGAGAGAAGAGGAGGAAATGAGGGAAGAGGAAGAGCGAAAGGAGTAGGGTGAGGAGGGGGAGAGGAGAGGAAGATCCAAGGTGATCCTTCATTTGTAAGAGCCGCCCTCAGGCTCCCCATCGACCTGACTGCTCCCTCTGTCCTCTCTCGACAGGGATACATGTCTCATCGGGAGGGGGGAGAGGGGGAGGGGTAACAACTAGGGGGGAGGAAGTTGTTATATATATATATATGGGGGAAAGGGATAGGGGGAAGAGGGGAAGGGATTGATAAACAACTGGGAGAGGGAGGGGGAGTCGATAAACAACTAAGAAGAGGGGAGAAGGGGCAGATAATCAACTGTGGGAAGGCGAAAGGGGAAATATATATACGAGCATGGGATTGTAGGGCTAGTTGCTGAGTCTGTAAGGGGTCTTTGGATACAGAATTACGCGAATAGAGAAGCTTAAGAAAACGAAGAGGCAGAAAAAGATATGAAGGTTGTTGGGGAGGCTACGCGTTTGTGGGGAAAATACTACGAAGCAGAAAGAGAGAGGGGGGGGGGGGATGAGAGAGAGATAGAGGAGGGGGACGGGATGAGGAATAGGGAGAGGAAGAGAAAGAGAGGGAAAGAGAAAGAGAGAGGGGGCGGGCGAAGTAGGGGCAGCCAAAGCTTTGTGTTTGTGGGCGTGTGCGAGGCGGATCAGTCATCTCAGGTGAATGGCGAAGCAAACAGCTGTCTGGGTTTGGTCTCAATCCGCTTACTGGGTTTGATGGATTTTTTTATTATGGTTTCTGAAATATAGTGTATTTCTGTATCTATTCACACACCTCCCTTCCCACTCCCATACAATATCTATTCATTATTTGTCTATGTATCTAGACTGTAAAGAAAATCTTTCTTTACAAGAGATGCAACAATGGGACAATTATGCTACTGGAAAGAATATCGGATATCGCCACTGTCACCTCGTTTCCTCAATTATCTATAATAATTTGTGTAATAATCACGATAAAAAAGTAATAATGAGTCACAAAGATAATATCAATGAAAATGATAAAAATAATGATCATGGCAATAACAGACGACCGAACGACTAGACGTCCAACCTACTGAGCAGCCAAACTACCGAATGACCAAACTACCGAACGACCAAATGACCGAATGACCACATTACCGAACGACCAAATGTCCGAATGACCAAACTACCGAATGACCAAACTACCGAACGACCAAACGACCGAATGACCACATTACCGAACGACCAAATGTCCGAATGACTAAACTACCGAAAGACCGAACGACCAAATTATCAAACAACTAAACCGAACGATCAAATAACCAAACGACAAAACTACTAAACGATTAAACGACCGAAAGACCAAACGACCAAATGAACAAACTACCGAACGACCGAACCGACCAAACGACCACCGGAGCGCTTTGAGTGGGAAGAAAAAAAAAGGACAACTCCAAAGATCATGAAAGTCTAATTGTTCAAATACGACAGTTAATTAGCGCAAAGTTGGCGCTCGGAACGAAGAGTCAATATGCGCCGGGAGAGACTGGAGGCTTTCCGGGAAGTCGGCGAGAGTTCTGGAAGCTTTGCCTCCGCCGACGCTCCTCGAATAATAATGGATTCATCTCCGGGACGTTAGAAGGGGGGAGGGTGGAGAAGGTGGTGGCGGTGGAATTGATGGTGGTGGTGGAGGTGGAAGCTGTGGAGGTGATGGGGGTAGGGGTGGTGATAAGTGGAGGTAGGGGGTGCTGGTGGAGGTGGCGGTAGGTGATGATGGAGAGAGGCGGTGGAGGTAGTGGAAAAGGGTAGTATGATCGAGGGTGGAGATGAATGTAGTAGAAGGTGGTAGTTGGAAGGGGGTGTTGGAAGAAATGCTGGCAGGGGAAAAAAGGAAGAGGTGGAGATGATGATAGAGGTTGGAGGAAAAAGAAAGGTATAGTGGTAGAAGCGGAGTAGGAGAAGGAGGAGGAGGAAGAAGAGGAGTTAGAAGGGGGAGATGAGAAATAGGATGAAAAAAATGAGGAGGACGAATACGAAGGGGAGGAATAGCGTGAGGATGGGCGGAGTTGAAAGAGGAAGAGGAAAAGGGAGTTAAGGGAAGAATAGGAAAAGGAAAGGAAGAAAAGTGAAAGAAAATAAAGAAGAGAGAATGAAAACGAAGTCCCAGAAAGTTTTAAGATAGAGAAAGACAAGAATTGCTGAGAACTTACGAAGTAGAAGAGAGAGGCAAGATGAAAAGCTAGACAGTGAAATAGATAGATAGATAGATAGATAGATAGATAGAGAGAGAGAAAGAGAGAGAGATTGAGAAGGCAGATAATAGGAGAGGTAATAAAACAGGAGGGAGACGTAGATGCAATTAAAACTAGATGATGATAGTGGGGGAGGAAGAGAATGCTGATAAGGCTTTTGCAATCCCAGGGGTAGTCTCAGGAAATAACCTCTGAGAACAAGAGATCAAGATAACAAGAAAACAAAAGAACACGAGAACGGAAGCATAGTGACTTTATCAACCAACTTTGTGCGCTTCAGATTCCCCAGTTGCTATTGTTATCACCATAACCTTCTTTTAACGTTGTCAGTGTGATAATCCCACGCATAGAAACATTTACACATCCACGTACATATACAAAGAAACATAAATACATACACCGAACGCTCGCGCGCGTGCACACACACACACACATTCACGTATGCTTTCACAAACACACACACACACACACACATTCACGTAAGCTCTCACAAACACACATACACAAAACATTCACACATTCTAATAACACACACACACACAACATTCACACAAACCCTCCTGATAACACAGGCATACAAATACAAACTCCCCCATAAGAAAAACAAACAGACACAAACCTCCCATTTAAAACACACACACACAAACAACAACACTGAAACAGAGCCAGACCGTCCCACAAATTCAGTTCTAACATCCTTAAACCCCCTCCACCCCATCCCCTCCGCCCCCCCCCTCTATACATTTGCATGGGAGGCGCTCTAGGCCAACCCTCCAGCACAGTGTCCTCATGCATTATTCAGTCTCCTCTTGCAAGAACAAATGCCTCTCAAACTGCATCAAGACGCTGGACTTATTGCAAGAGAGTTTTGTATGAGGTGACGGGTGCAGTGCAAGGGTGAGTGGGTGGTTAGGTTGGGGGGGGGAGGGGGCAGGGGAGGTAAGGATGCATTGAGGTGATATCTTTGTTTATGTGCGTTGTGGATGAGGGATGGGATGTTGAGCATGAAACATGTGGACTGTGGATGTATGAAAACTCAAAGAAATCATAAATATAAACGATGAAAATATATACGTTCACGCAAACGCACAGGTATATACGAAAAAAAAACACGAAAAAACTCCCTCACAAACACACGCAAGCAAAAAACAAAAACAAACAAAAACAAAAAACGCAGATACCTACATTAAAACAATCACACACACACACACACACACACAACAAAGGCAAACGCACAAAAGGCCAACGCAAACAATCCCAATCGGCGGAATTAACGATATCGGCTCTTAATTGAAGACTGATTAATTCCGATTAAGATTAATTTGACGGACCGCGCGTCGAAACCTCTCTGCGGGCAGTGGGTGAGCCGGAGGTGGGAAGAATGGCTTTGGGAGGGCTTCTATGTCTGAGGAAATGGGGTTTATTTAGCGACAGAGAGATGGAGGGAGGGAGAGGGAGGGGCAGTGGGAGTAGGAGAGGGAAAGGGAATGGGAGTGGGAGAGAGGGAGGAAAGGAGGGAGGGAGGGAGAGATATGTACACAAATATATGTATAGTTTATACAACCATATCCACACACACACACACACACACACACACACACACACACACACACACACACACACACACACACACACACACACACACACACACACACACACACACACACACACACACACACACATTCTCTTTCTCTCTCTCTCTCTCTCTCTTTCTCTTTCCCTCTCTCTCTTCCTCTATCTATTTGTGTGTAGACGAATATACAGTCTGGCTATGTGTTCGCGAGTGGTATAAAGAAAAGAAAAAGAAAAACACTAACCCAGAGACTCATAGTTTCAAGGCTCATGCAAAGTTCTATAGAAAAGCCTCTATTTCCTTCCGGCAACGCACAGCAGCGGGCAAGATTAGGGGCATTGTAAAGGAAACGCTTCAGGCTTCGTTTAAAGGGCACGTGAAGCATCTACTGCACTTGGTATCCATTCCTTTATGGGTTATATGTACACTAAAATTTGTACCCTTCACAGAGACATGCTTTTAAGATATTAGGGAAAAGTGGAGGTGTGTGTGTGTGTGTGTGTGTGTGTGTGTGTGTGTGTGTGTGTGTGTGTGTGTGTGTGTGTGTGTGTGTGTGTGTGTGTGTGTGGGAGTGAGGGAGGGCAGGAGAGAGAGGGAGAGATTGAGAGGAGAGAGATAGAGGGAGAAAAGAGAAAGGGAGATAGGGAAAGAGGGAGAGAGGGAGCGGGAGAGTAAGAGGGAGAGTAAGAGGGAGAGGGAGAGGGAGCGGGAGAGGGAGAGGGAGAGGGAGAGGGAGAGGGAGAGAGGGAGAGAGGGAGAGAGGGAGAGAGAGAGAGAGAGAGAGAGAGAGAGAGAGAGAGAGAGAGAGAGAGAGAGAGAGAGAGAGAGAGAGAGAGAGAGAGAGAGTGCAGGTGTGTCTACCCGTATGTGTACTTTAAAGGGAAAAAAATCCATTACCTTACTTCCCGAAGCACCCTCGCCAATGAAATACGACCGCGCCATCCCCCCTCCACTCCCCCTCCCCCTCCCATATCGCCACAAAGGAGGTGTTGCCATCAATCCTCGTCGTGGGCGCCGTAATCATCACCAATTTACTCAAGACATTACATCCATCCCCGTATCTTATCCTCCTCCTCGGCCCTCTTCCCTCCCCCTTATTTCGCGTTATTACCTGCGCTCGCTTATCCTTCTTATTTATCATGATAACAGGTGAGTGGAAAAGCCCCCCGCCCCCCCTTTCTATGTACTCCGCCTAACCCCCTCCCCTGTTGTAAACACCTTTTTTCCTCACCTCATTTCTCGTTTCTTTCTTTCATAGTAAACACCTTTTTCCCCCATCTTCTCTTTTTATGTTAATCAAAGTAAATTATCTTTTTTCCCTTTCTTTTTTTTCTTCGTTCAAAGTAAACCGTTTCTTCCCTTTTATTTATTTTTCAAAGTAAACGCACCTTATTCCTTTTCTTCTCTTTTTTTAAAGATATATTTTTTTTCAAAGTAAATGCAGTTTTTCCCCTTCTTTTTTTTATTTTTCAAAGAAAACGACTTTCCTCCCCCTGCACTTTCTTTTATTTTCAAAGTAAACGCCTTTCCTCCCCCTTCTCTTCCTTTATTTTCAAAGTAAACGCGTTCCCTCCCCCTTCTCTTCCTTTTCTTTTCGAAGTAAAAACACTTTCCTTCGTCTCCTTATCTTTTCCTTTTTTCGAAGTAAAAGCCGTTTTTTCTCGTATTTTTCTTTACTCCTCTTTACTCTTCCTTCCTTCTTTCCCTCTTTATCTTCTCTTCGATCTTTGTTTCCTTTTCCCTTTTCATCCATTCGATTTATCGGCTCTATCTTCTACCCTACCCTAAGTCATTTAATCGACATCACTCTTCCATTCACTCTTTTGCTTACGATATTTCTGTCTCTTTATCTCTCTCATTTATCCTCTCTCTCACCCGCTCTTTCTCTCTCTATCTCTCAATGATTCCGTAAGACTTAAGATCACCTACTCATCGCACATTCATGTGTGGTTTATATAATTAAAATGTGCTTGTCAAGGAAAATGGCAGATATAAACTGTGGGGACACACACACACACACACACACACACACACACACACACACACACACACACTCTCTCTCTCTCTCTCTCTCTCTCTCTCTTACTCTCACCCCCCCCTCTCTCTCCTCTCTCTCTCTCTCTCTCTCTCTCTCTCTCTCTCTCTCTCTCTCTCTCTCTCTCTCTCTCTCTCTCTCACTCGCACACGCACACCAACTCATAATCCCCTATAAGTAGATCCCAAAAACCTGAAATATCTTCATTCATCGATTCCCCATAACATTATGATAATATCCCCTTAATTATGTAAATGAAATATAACCGCCAATCGCCAGCCATATTCCTAGGGAAAGACAGGGAATAACAAGGAGAGGGAGAGGGAGAGGAAGAGGGACAGGAAATGGAGATGGAGATAGAGATAGAGATGGAGAGGGAGGGGAGAGGGAGAGGGAGAGGGAGAGGGAGAGGGAGAGGGAGAGGGAGAGGGAAAGGGAGATGGAGATGGAGATGGAGATGGAGATGAAGAGAGAGAGAGAAAGATAAGATAAGATACAGAGAAGACACAGAAGAAGTGCATCTTCCTCTCAGTGGATAATGAGCTTCGTAATCATCATCAGCATTATGAATAACAGCCATCATCATTATCATAATTACTGCTCCATCTGCCTACACACGTCTTTTAATTATGATCTCTCCCACACATCTGAACCTACACGATGGTCGTATAATGATGTCATGAGTAATTATTTTGATAGCGAATAATTGACTTGATAGCTAATGTTTTTCGTGGGAGAAAGATCATTATCCAACTACCCAAACTCCCCCCAAACTACCCAACTACCCAAACTGGGAATCATTTTACAGAAAACGGCCTTAAAGAGAGAATGATCTTGATTGGGAAATTGGCTGTGAAGGAAAATGACCTTGACACAGATTGGATTTGATCTAGAATGACCTTGCAAGTGAAACGACCTTGATTAAGGTTGACCTTGTAATGAAGTGACCTTGCTTTAAACTGGATGGCTTTGCTTCAGAGTGACATTGACCGAGAATGACCATATAGAACGGATTGCAGATGATGGATCTTGCAGGACATCGCGACATATCGTCCTTATTCTAGAATGACCTTTACTAGAAAGCGAGGTTGTAGACGCGCATCCATTCTTCAGTGCAAGAAGGCCACAACCAAAGTGGTGGGGGTGAGGGTGTGTGTGTGGGGGGGGGAGGTTGAAGGGCAGAGGGGGTAGGGTAGGGGTAAGGTTGAATCTAAGTCGTAATGGAGAAAATATCATGAGGAAGAGGAGAGAGGGGCGGTAGAAGGGAAAGAGGGGTGAGGAGGATAGAGCAAGGGGGTTAAAAAAAAAAAAAAAAAAAAAAAAAAAAAAAAAAAAAAAAAACAGTTGAATCAAGAAGGGGAAGACAACAAGAAAGGATGAGAAAAGAATGTAAAACAGGGAAACAAAATTAATAAACAAGGACGATGACAAAAGAGAAAACACGAAAGAAAACAGACAAAGAGAAAGGGCAAAGCGCACTTACAAAGAAGAGGGAAGGAGTTCAAAGGAGAGGGAGGGGGGGGAGGAGGAGGCTGGAGGATGATCCTTCCCTAGTTCGCTCGAGTAAAGGGATTGCCGTCACCGTCTTTCTGTTCCTTGTGGCTAGTGTGAAGTGTGAAGTAGGCTGGAATAACACGATGGAAGTAAAGTGGGCTTGAGTACAGTGGTGGCTGGAATAGTACGGTACTCTGGTTGCCTCCGGTACATGGCTGTCTCTCTTTTGTAAGTTATTAGAACGGTGTATCTTTATCATGTCATTTAATCTCTCCCGTTGCCTTATCTATCATTGGCTTTCTCCCTCATCCTTATTCTTTCTTCTCTTTCCTTTATACCTCTTCCTCCCTTCTCAAGTCCCTTACTCATCTCCCCTCCCCCTTCCGTTCCTCCCTTCCTTCGCCCCTACTACCTCCTCCTCTCCCTCACCTATCCCCTGACTCTCACCATCTCTCATTCACTCTATACCACAGAGGGATAGCTCTAAAGCACACACACACACACACGCACACGCACACAAACACACACACAAACACACAAACAGCGCATATGGTATACATTAAGTCCGCGTTAAGCTGATTACTCGCTTACACTGATGCGGGAAGGGGGATTGGCCAGCAGTGTAGTGTCGGTGATTTCATTTGTCCAATATGAAATAGGGATTATGGTAATGCCAAGGCTTAGTCGATCGCGTTGGATGGCAGACACTGTACGAGGGAGAAAGACTGGTGCTCTGAACAGTGTTCAGTATCAGGACGGGTCTATTAAACTCTTTTAACTGCATCGTCTTTTGCATCATCTTTAATTGGTATTCAAATAGAGATGACATGATAAAGTGTTTTCTTTAAGAGAAAAAGAACGGTTTTGAAAGACGTAACAAACGGTCGTGGGAACTTTGCTTCATTTCTGTACCGTATCATCACGACCTGAAATGGCGCAGTTTGGCCTGTAATGCGCATCACGATGTTCGCCCATTTACCGTTCTTCACGCAGTGATGCTATTAGCCATTATCGTTAAGTATAAGCTTTACTAACCATCTTACTTTCCAGTTTATCGTCTCGTTATAGAAGTTCTTTTCTATAAATATAACATCTCTCCACACATAGAGGGATGAGGTTTCGTTTAATCAATCTCTATCGCCCAACTTGTTCACGTAAGTATTCATTTGATATCAACTATCACACACTTTCCGAACGAATGAATGCAAGCGCTCTCAACTGAAAGATATTGTCATTGCAAGGAGTCTCGTAACAGCAAGATGTTCACACTTCAGGAGACGTTTGGAAACGAATGGAATTCTTACGTTTTCGGGTTATTCTGAAAGCTGACCTTTATCTCTTGATTTCTAGTTTTTATTTATTCATCCACTCTTTCTACACAATTTTATCTCATTTTCCTCTTTTTTTCCCACTTCACTTCATTCTGCAGAGGCCCATTCCATATTTCTTTCCTCCACTTTCATATTACATAATCGCTGTATTATCCATCCAGTCGTTTCCCATTCCTCTCCCCTCTCTATCTCCCACCCCTTTCGTTCCATCCAATCTTCACCTTGCTTTTTCTCTCTTCCTATCTCCTCTTTCTACCCTTGGCGTTTACTTCTCGATAAACTTTATCCCCCATCCCACTCTATCTGTCTCTGTCTGTCTGTTTCGCTCTCACCTCTCTCTCTCTCTCTCTCTCTCTCTCTCTCTCTCTCTCTCTCTCTCTCTCGTTCTCTGCCTGTCTCTCCCTATCGCTCCCTCACTCCCTCCTTTTCCCATTCTTTTCCGTCTTCCTTCCCTTGTATTCCCTCCGTCCGCCTGGCCAGCCAAGCGAGGAATGCAACCCTCAACTCCTCTCGCCGCGATGGCAACACTACTCCGCAGAAGTCTTACTTGAAGTCCTTGGGCTAAAGTCTTACTGGAGTTTTTTTTTTTTTTGGGTGGGGGGGTGGGGGGCTGAAGTGTTATTTGATTCTTTTGGGGCCAAAGTCTTCATGTGAAATTTTTGGACCGGTCTTTTTTGAAGTCTTTGGGCCGGCGAAGTCTTGGTCGAGGTATTTAGGTCTTATTTGTTGTTTTTGAGTCGAAGTCTTATTTGATATTTTGGGCCGAAGTCTTATTGAAGGCTTTGGTGTGAAGTCTTGCAGTAATCTCCCCCTCCGCGCGCCCAACTCTATCTAATTGCTAGCAACTGCCGGCCTTCTGCTCATTCCTTCCGCCAAATTAATGACAGGAAAAGGAAAAATAAAACGCAAATGATAAATGTTGCATATTAGTTTTTTTAATTTCTCTCCAATTTAGTTTTTTTTATATATATCTCATCTGTTTTCATTTCTCTTTTGGATCTTTTTTTTTATTGATGTTCCCTTCCCCTTCCTTCGTTAACTTTCTCAGCTTTAATATGCTGGTGAGAGTGTCACTGCTTGTCATTTCAGTCTCGCTTGCTTTGTGAGCTTTAATGGTCAAGAAAATGGAAATGATTTGGTCATTAATGAATATAGTTCTTAGCGCACATAGCACAAAAAATATGCATACGCACTTACACACAAATAAACACATAGACACACACACAAATAAACACATACACATACACACATACATGCAAACAAACACACACACACACGCTCACGAGCACGCACGAGGACACACACACGCACGCTCACACACACACACACACACACACACACACACACACACACACACACACACACACACACACACACACACACACATAGACACACACACACACACGAAAAATACATATATACAGACTAACAAGTATTTTTTGTTTCAAATTGTTTAGACTCATAAACACTCA
>NW_028234414.1:34756550-34759050 GCF_977035675.1 Penaeus japonicus
TGTCTTATGAAAGCTTAATGACGCCACACCTCCTGGCCCTCTGAAGGTGTCACACCAGACAAAATGACACATATTTCCTCTTGGCACCAGAAACGGAAACACCTTGTGAGCGTCTTGGCATCTGGCACCTCAATGACTGTAATGACCCCCTGCTGTAATCCCGTAACGAGGTCAGATGGATGTCTGCGGTGGAAGGGTGTGTCAGTCTTGTTATGTTATCGACTTATTGTGTAAGTTTGCTTTCTGAATATGTCTACTGTGTAAAGCGTTTGCTTGTGTCCTTTTGTTTATGTACTCATCATCATCATCATCATTATCATCATCATCAATCATCATCATCGTCAACAAAACTACCTGAAGACGAGGTAGTTAGCGTAGTGTAGGCAATGGTGAGGGTGTTCTACGTCACCCTTGTTATCAAACTTTGTGCACATGATCATAAAGTAAACAATAGTGTACAAAACTGGACATGCAGTATTTACTTCCAGGTCTAGATAATAGATAGCAATAGATCACCGAGCCATCACAAGGACGGCTCTCGAGTGGTAATCTACCCTAGCTTGCGGTATATGCTACGATATACCCTGCAAGTATATCCTTTGGTTCTATCATCAGCCTCGAATCTCTCTCTAAATCATCTAGGGTACATAACATCATGAATCACTTAATGGTCGATCACAAGACAGGTTAACTAATCTCTTTAACTAGCGGTTGGGCGAACTCTAGGGTCCCAGAGAACACTCTAGTTCCCAAAAGTATACTCTAGAGTCCTCGATTGCACCTCAGGTTCCTATGGCTCAATCGAGGCTCCATCAGCACACGTCAGGCCAAGAGGTTCACCAGCACAGATGCATACTAGCTTCCCAAACGTCCTGTCCTTGTGGTACTCATCGCATCTCAAGAGTGCGCCTTTGAATCTCGAGGTACATCCTGGGTCCTAGGATCACACCCTTAGGTCTCAGCACATATATTGTAACCTAAGAGCGCACTTTTTAGGGTGCACGCTGGGTCCAAGGAGTGCACACAAGAATTTCAGGGAGCATACCCTTAAATTTCGGGGTGAACTTTGGGTCCCAGACACACCCTTAAGTCCTAGGGGACAAAGTTGTCCTCAAAAGCACGTTCTTGAGTCTCAAAGGACACACTGGGTCTCAGAAACGCAATCTTAGGGCCCAGGGTACAAACAGGGTCTCAGGAGCGCACCCTTCAGTCTCAGAGTACACACAAAGCCTCTGAGGACACTTGGGAATGCTAGCCACGGGCGGGATGAGCTAGGTTCCTAGAGGCGCCACAAAAGCTCTAAGACAGCACCTTCCTACGTGATTTAAGGGGGCCGACCTCCCCACCTTTACAGAAATGCTTTTATGTTTTATAACACTAAGAGAAATGGGGCTTAGTATCTGTATGTCTAAGACACGTTCCAAGTGCTCATCACATACGGATTTCTAGAATATACACTAGGTTCAATCTGTTGTCTAGACCGGTGTATCAATCCATTTTGCTTCATGAAGTTAACATGCTGCCATGCTGCCTTAGTCACATAAGCTAGTAACACAGCCAATCAGACTTAGCGCTCATTAATTCGGAACAAAACTTGGGAAATGTTAAAGGTATTTACAAAATAGGCCCCCTTAGAAATATTATAAATGAAAAAAGGAAAAAAAAAAAGAAAAATATATATACAGAGCTTCCTCAAAAATGGCCTCAGGAGCTCAAAAAAGTTTTTTTTTTCTCCTTTAGAAAAATAGTTATCAACTCTATTTAGTTCTGTGTTCAAAAACTTTATTATGAGAAAAAAAATCTAAGTCTGGTTTATCATCGAATTTCTTAGCTTCCTTTCTCGTCGTTAAATAGATGTCCAGGCAGGTTAACTTCATGTCAAAATTACTGGGGCAAAATTCCCGTCCAGATGGCTCCCAGCAGTGGATAATCCCAAGGCATAAACCATCATTAAATCCAACTAAGGTGTTTTTAGGTCCTTATGCCAACTGCTGGCCTACTGATCAACGCCTCTACCATTCAAAAAAGAGAAGTTTCTTGATCGCAGCCTTGTACTGGGTATTAAAGGTAATTCATTCACAGCACGAGCAATCAGAAGCGACGGTGGAATAGAAGATCCATGTCTTAAATCAAGGTTGGAATACGTGAAGCATAGTAGTAATAAGTCTGGTAAATGTATGTATACAGATATATATATATATATGTATATATCAAGTGAAATCACTCAGAGGCAACCATTACAGTGTAAGTAAGACAAGTTGGGTGGGTACTGGACAGCAAGACTCGGTGACTAAGAGCACGGGATAGGCCTGCATGGCAATACGTGATGGGGAGTGACGCGGAGTGATCAGTAAGAGCAAGTGACAATCAGGGCGGGGATGGTGTAAAGAGAATAAAAAAATAATCAAATTAGTATAAACGAGTCAGTCGGATGCTACAAGGTGCTGCCTCCTGGGTACAGTAGAAGTAAGTAGAGTAGATTGTCTGCCGCTACGGCGGA
>NW_028234414.1:34764050-34766550 GCF_977035675.1 Penaeus japonicus
GGGATTAGCTTTTGTGTACTAAATTGCTTATGAATGCGCCTGTGGATGATTTTTTTTTTCTTTCCCTCCTCTTATCTTTACCTTGATGAATTTTATGCTGTGAACGCGGACTATCCCATAAGAATATTCTTAAGAGTAAATAAAAGTATATATAAGATAATGAATGCTTACTAGTAGACTCTCTCCTATCTGTAGTTTGGCTATACCACTGTCTCGTCCTCCAGGAATCGCTCGGATGAATTTAAGGTCGACAACCCTATAGACAACATATGCAACAACGTACCTTATAAGCTCGAATATTTCCGGCGTCTCTCGTTCTCTCTTTTTCATGCGGTCTTTCATGGCCGCTATGATGTTATTGGTCTTGTCCTCTGCACCATGTTTACTGCTCTTCTCGGCCGCTCCTGCAAGCATAGTGCATGGCGTTATTCTCAGCATTGGTTATGCGTCACCCTTCGTTATCCAACGTGAAGTATTCGATGAGACATAGCTCGATGAAGCATAACATATAGTGTTATTCATTGTTCAGTGTTAGTGAATCACAACTCATCGCTGGTTTATCACTTCTTTCAAATGTATATTTTGAGAAACAAGAGGCATAGAAAAAAAAAAAGAAAATAGGTTCATAGTTGTGTATGGATTGCGTTTGCAAGGATTTTTTTTTTTTGGGGGGGGGGGGGCTGGGAGAGAGAAGGGGGGGGGAAATAATGTACATCTATGAACAACGAATTAAAACTATTACTAAAATGCAAACCAGTATGTCTTCGTACAACCCAATCCTAATTTTGAATTCTTGCTTGCCCTCAAAATCTCAACCATGTATCTACAATCTGATGTCTTTAAGCCTCCTACATCTGCGATACAGCGTTTGCAAGCGTCATCCTATTAAGGCTAGAGCGAAGATCGCATCTCAACCTCTCCGTTCTATTCCTCGTTCTCTTTCACCTTTCTTCTTCTCTTATTCTTTAAATTCAATTCGACAGAACTGTAAAGACTGCATTCTCAGACTCTCTCTCTCTCTCTCTCTCTCTCTCTCTCTCTCTCTCTCTCTCTCTCTCTCTCTCTCTCTCTCTCTCTCTCTCTCTCTTTCTCTCTAGCCCCTGATCTCGATCTTGCTCTCTCTTTCTCTCTCTCTCTCTCTCTCTCTCTCTCTCCCTCTCTCCTAGAAATCACTTCTATCAAAAGATGACTCCAACTCTAGTCAACCTAATCCTTATAGTAATAAGCCGAGAGCCCTTTGAAAACCAACAACAACAACAAAAACAAAACAATAAAGGCACAAACAAACAAACAGACGCGAAAGACAAAAATAAATAAATGTCAGCAAAGGTGACAATCTCCGAAGAGGCGTTAACTTCTGCTTTATAACCTCATTTTACACTAATGGGAAAGGCACTAAACAAGTCTTAGACAAGTTATCATGATGGCACAGATTACGTGAAATTGTTACGAGTAGATGCGACAGTTAATAGCAATTTTACGGTGTTGTTCAAGACGAGATGAAGAAAGACGAAAGAAGAAGACTTAGAAATAACTTCAGCATTTGTTCACCGAGAGTTTTTGTGGTGACGGAATGATAAGGAGGCTGTTATGATTATACTTCGACTTTAACCAGTAAGAAGTGTAAGTAAATGTAAGATAGATAGATATAGGTAGGAAAGCGGGAGAGAGAGGACAATTTGAGAGGATAAGAAAGAGATGAGAAAAGAGATGAAAAATGGTTGAGTGAGAAGAGGAGACAGTCAGAGGGAACTAGATTGACAGATAGATGGATAGAAAGAGAAGAGAAAGATAGGGAGAGGGAGATAGATTGGCAGATAGATAGACAGATAGAGATAGAAAAGAAAGGGAGAGGCAGAGGGGGATAGATATACATATATATATATAGATATAGATATAGATATAGATAAACAAGAAAGAAGGAGACGGAAAGGGAGATATATTGACAGACAGATAGGTATCTAGCGAAGGCAGAGGGAGAGAGAGGGGGGATAGATTGATAACTAGATAGCTTGAGAGGGGAAGGATAATAGATATAAAGATAAACAGACGAGAGATATTGGCAGAGGGTAACATGTGTTGCTGACCCCCTCGCGCCAACTGTTCTTCGGCGATATAAAGATGCTATAAAGATAGATAGCTTACCTATAAAGATAGGTAGATAGATAAAGATGCATGAATAAGGGTAGATGGAGAGGAGGGAGAAGAGGAGGTTGAGGAATAAGAAGGAGAGAAATAAAAAAATGATAAGACAAAAGGAGGAGGAGACAAAGGGGAAAAAGAGGAAGATGATGGAGGAGAAAAAGAAGTAGAATAACAATAACACCAAGAATATGATGAAGAAGATGGACTAGCAGTAATGATAATAGTAGTAGGATTAGTATTAGTAGTATTAGCATTAGTAGTATTAGTATTAGTAGTATTAGTAGTATTAGTAGTAGGGGTAGTAACAGTAGGAGGATGAGGGGAAGAAGAAGAGGAAAAAGTAGAAAAAAAGATG
>NW_028234414.1:34781550-34784050 GCF_977035675.1 Penaeus japonicus
GTCCTCTTGCTATCTTTGTTGACAAAGTACTCCTTGATGCAGCTCCATTAGGCCCCTTCCCTGTCTACGTCCTTATTTACTCTCCTTTGTCTTGATCAATTTTATTGGTATGTAATCTTTCTACTTTTTTGTTTTGCTTTGCCATTACTTTGGCACAGATAACTGTAAAATTAGTCGTTGCCTTTGGATTGATTGCATTGGCAAGTATGAAAATTATTTAGTGTTTAGTATATATATTTTTTCTCGACTATCTATCAATTTACTCATCAGATCACTCTATTCATCAGATAATTTGTATCATTATCTATGTCTATCAATTCTATCAATCTATCTAGATTTCTTCTTTTATATAATTCATTTTCCTACCTAGCTTATATATGTTGGATTAATTACTGCAAAAGGCTTGTATCAATCTAAAATAGACACTCGCATAAATGTCAGGAATCATCTCCAATAACATTGATCTAAGTCAAGCTATTACATCCATGTATTATGCCATGCTTACCAGCGCTACGCCGTTTCCAATTAAAGAGTTACAATGAATGGTTTTAATCATCTATTTTAAATTATGTAACTATAACCATGGCAAGGCTGGCTTATCGCGAGGAATCCGCCGTGCAGTTAATATGTGCATCGCCATCAGGCCGTGACTAACATGTGGGCATATCATCACATGGGTGGTGATGGCTGTGTCTGGACGAGAAAGCTAGTTGTGATGAGAGGGAGAGATGAGCGTTGCGTCACACAAAGACACGATGCCATGAGTGGGTATGTCGGATGAGGATGGCAGTGTCAGCATATAAATCTAGGACATGAGAGGCATGATCACTGACATATTCAGAATATTAAAAAAAGGAAGAGATATGGAAACACTGTACTTACAGGGACCTAAGCCGAGGAAAGTTAAGAAAGAGAAAGACGAGGAAGAAGAGTGAGAAACCTTGTACTTCCAGGACCCGAGGTCACGGCCCCCTTACGACCTGTGACAACCCATTCGTGACCCGCGTCAGGTCAGTCACGTTGTCACACAACCCGCCGTTACTCGTGGGTTCCGGCGAAGGATAGGTCATATAACTCCTCGCTTTTGATTACTTATGAGGGAGTGGTCCCACCTCGCTACTAGCCGTGCGGCGGTACTTCGAGGAACACATTTTTGACTTGAAATTTCGGAACTTTTTGTGTATATATACTTGAGGGAGGACGGAAATACGCAATTAAAAGGGAAGAGGAGGAAAGAAGACCGTACATAGGGAGAATAGATCGTGCCCACAGAGAAAGGGGCTCTGTCAGCAGCAACCTTTGAGAGGCACGCCAGAGAGGGAGAGCCAGAGAGGGAGAGCCAAAGGTTAGAGTCTCTCCGTCCGGCTGTGCAGACGATGACGACCACGGGACACCTCAGTCTGCCTCGCCGTCAGTCATGAGCCCGGCACTCGAAAGAGGGCCTGTCCTTCTCTGTGTCTCCTAGACGTGCCTCACAGGAGACAGGATCGTTAGATCACGTGCGGTAATGACCACTTTGTCTTTAGAAATCACAGGCAGGTGTCTTTGACTCGTGCCAATGACTTTCATATCTCTCTTGAGTCTGTGACGAGCGTTATAAAGGAAACGGGAAATGGGGGGCAGAAGGGGTCGATAAAGAGAGACAGAAGAGGACGGGAAAGTGAGACAAATGAAAATTTGAGAAGGATAGACATCAGGATAGATTCTCCCATGGTCCAAGACGAAAAAGTTACGGAACTTTTGACCGGCAAGGAATAGCGAGGTCGCATGACACTCAAGACAGCACCGCACGAATAACGCAACCCTCAAATAACACTACAATAACTACTTGGTATTTAGGTACCATGGCGTATAATGCTATACTATGCTCTTAATAACACTGACAGAATTTAAGTCTTCATTTTCTAGGATTTTGACTATATCACAAAACTGACATATGATACTGAGAATATAGATCTAGCTCATTAGAATTATGTAATAGGAAATTAAACACACATACTAGTGTTATGCTAAGAGGGGGGAGCAGGGCTGTATGTGTGACTTGGTCGGAAATGGGCGTGTGACAGGACGTAACGAGGGCGTGAGAATACGCCTGTAAGCTAGGCTAAGAATCAGGTGGCTCAACACAGCAGAAAGCCGTCAAACAAGCTATAACATGTGTCAAACTGCGGTTATTTACAAGTGAAAGTTTCACTAAAAGTTAGGAGGGACCTCGTAAATTCCACAGCATGAGATATAAAATACACAGGAGAGCTTAAGCTTAAGGTGATAGAAAAGGGTCTTACTCCAGTACTATGAGAGAGAGAAAAAAGGTTACAGCTTTCATATCTTTAACAGTCATGTATTTCATTCTTATTGAGAAAACTTAATTAACATATGTTAAATACATTATACGCATACTCTATCAAAGTTACACATATATACAAATCTCTCTCAAACTGTTACAAAGGGAAACATTAAACTTCATGATAAAGTACACAGCTAAGAAATAGAAACCGCT
>NW_028234414.1:34789050-34791550 GCF_977035675.1 Penaeus japonicus
TTTGGTTTTTTTTTTTTTTTTTTTTTTCTTTCTTTCTTTCTTTTTTTTTCTTTCTTATTAAAATAGAAGGTTGTGGGAGGATGACGAGGTTGCTGTGAAGACGAGGCGTAATCTTTGAAAATCAGTTCATTTTTCTTTCTATTTATATATTACTTTATTTACTTTATCGTAACGACAAAAAAAGTTTTTATGTTAAATGATCCAAAATGACAAATTGGGTTTTGCCTCTGGGAAAAAAACTTACGGACAATAAAATTTCACCCCCACCCCTCTCTTTGCCAACCAAAAAGCACCCCGTGCTGGGCCTTTTCCCCTAATAAAAAACAAAAACAAACTAGAAAAAAAAAACAAAAAAACAGGAAAAACAAGGGATGAGACAGACTGAAATACTCTAGAGTCGATGGATGATTCGAATGATAAAAGCATCTGCAGAGAGAGACAGAGAGAGAAAAAAAAAAAATCAAAATGGCAAAGGTGAACTATGATGGACAGAAAAGGAAAAAGTACCAGAATTCAGTTCAAAATATGAAGGGGTTTAAGTGGAAAACAAAAAGCATTTTTTATATAATCTTTATCATATGAAAGAAACTTCCTAACGCTGAAATTTGGCAGATGAAACGTGAGGAATATCAAAAATATTTTTTTTCGTAATTCGATAAAAAAACCCTTTTATTTTTTGTTTAATTTACAAAAAAATTGTTTAAAAATATGAAAAAATTTTTCTTATTAAAAAGGTTGGGAAAAATTATTGAACAACTGAATAATTCCTGAGGGGGGGTAAAATTTACTCGGTTTGCAGTTTAAAAAACCAAAAACCCAGAACCCCTAATATTTTAAACCTGCATGTTTGTAGACACATGTGTCCAGATCCTGTAAGAATAAGGGTTTATGGGAGGAGAAAAAATTATGAAAATTATGCAATTCCGTATGAGGAAAAAAGGGAAAAAACAACAACCCAAAGAATATGAATAGTCATGCAGACGCATGCACCATGCACGCGCCAGGCAAGCAAACACTTGTCATCAAGACCATCATTATGCAGATGTGGGATACATAAATAGGTTAGAAATAAAAGAAGGGCCGAAACAAACAAATATATAAACTTAAGAGTGGAACAAAAGAGCCATTAGTGAAGAGGGAGAAGGGGAGGGGGAGAGGGGAAGAGGGAGGGAGGAAGAGGGAGACGGAGAGGGGAAGAGGGAGGATAGGAGAAGAGAAGGGGAGGTGGAGGAGGGCGAGTGAGGGCCTCAGACGTCACAAGAACGCAGTGAATAATAATAATGATGCTCATCATGAAATAAAAAAACTAAACTAAACAAAAATGAATGAATGTATGAGATGTGCTTCGTAGGTGGATGGATAACCTAAGACACGAATAAAGAAGAAGAAGAAAAAAGAAAAAAAAGAAAAGTAAAATGTGTTGCAGAAAGTACAGCAAACTCATTTCCTCATCAGTCATAATGCTCAGTATGCGATATACAGTGGCAGAAGTCGGATCATCCATATAGCATTTTGGAATATGTATTATTTATATGAGTGATTTAGACAAAAAATAAAATATATTAGTACATTAGACCATTCATGATGATCAGTAAAACTTTAAAGTAGTTAAATCAGCAGCAACCGATTTTTTTGTAACAAAAAAGAGATTCATTGGAGAAAAAAAAGTGCAGGTGACATGCACGGAGTGCTTTAAAACTGCCTCTTTATGTACAACTATTATGTTCTACGTTAATATACATCATCACGTTGAGTCAATTAAGCACATCTAGAACAACTAGAAAAAGCACTGTTGGATCTTCTAGAGCTTTCCTTCTAATCTAGTTATTAACACCATCCTAAGATCAGGTTCAGACTATACAGTAGACACTGATAAGAAAATGGAAGGCGCGCCACCACAGAACGAGCACTAGTTGTTGTGGTAGTTAGCTGCACGATTTTATCTTTTTTGCTTTCTTTATAGTTTTTAAAGACTGATTTAAAAATCAATTATTTAGAAAACAAACAAAGCAAAGTGGCGCTCAGCCTTTCATCAACAAGTTTGCAATACAGAGTAGAAAAAATAAATGGAAGTCTGCGGGGAAGTACCAGACTTTGGAGTAGTCGCTTTCGGGTGGTTTGATTCTGTGTTGACAGAAGCAGAGAAACAAAACCAATGATCTGATAGGAAGTAATCATTATCAGTGTGGAATGTCTCGTTAGCTCAAGTAAAAGCTATTCACTAAGATCTCTTAAAACAGTCACTGTAAGAGCAACGTGTGTTAGAAGAATAATGATTATAACTCGTGGAATTAGATTGTCTTTTACATCCAACTGCCTTTGTATGACAAGGAGATAATAATGGTAATTAAGGAAGGCTTGACGCTTCCGATAGTTAGTGTCCAAGCGCGTGCCGTGTTGCAGTCTCGCTTACGTCTCACGAACAATTTCGACACATCTCAGCGAGAGAGTTTCAAAAGAAGGTCGACCAGGCATGACTCGGAAAAAATAACAAGAATGG
>NW_028234414.1:34804050-34806550 GCF_977035675.1 Penaeus japonicus
AATAATAATAATGATAATAATAATAATAATAATAATAATAATAATGATGATAATAATAATAAAAACAATAACAATAATAATGATGTAACAATGGTGATATAAAATAGCATAAATGATGATAATATTGATAATTACAAAAATATAATTAATGGTAAAGATGATATTGATGGTGATGATGATAAACGTAAGGATAAACAAATAATAACAACAACAATAACAATCATGATAATAATGATAATAATAATAATAATGAAAATGAAAATAATAATGATAATGAAAATAATAATGATAATAGTAATAATAGTAATGATAATGATGGTATGGATGAAGACAATAATAATGATGATAATAATGATAATAATAATAATAATAATAATAATAATAATAATAATAATGAGAATAATTATTATAACGTTAATAATAATATTGTTAATAATAACAGCAATAAAAGCATTAAAAGCCAACAGACAGCAGAACGAGAAGCCAAGAATACGGTAAATCATCAGAGCTTTTCGCTGCCTTCTTATTTTCCATAACATCATAAGGAATATAAAATCATGCTATAGCAAGGAGGCTTTCATTTACAGCAACATTTTTTTTTTTTTTTTTTTTTTTTTTTTTTTTTTTTTTTTTTTTTTGAGGGGGGTCAAGTTCTGGCTGTTTCAATAAATAATATCTACAAAGAGACATTCAAAGCACGACTGATCTTTGCACTGAAAGAAAATCATCAAAGTGGAAAAAAATAAAAATAAAAATCATGCTCCGAAATGTCCCAATGAAAAATCGGAATCTAATATGATTGAAGTTTCATTCTCGTCGGGGTGTCCTATGACAAGATTTCTGTTTACATTTTTTTTTTTTTAAGCGAAGACTGCAATGCTCAAATAAGAATTAAATAGAAAAGAAATACTGTCCTATAGATTACATCACACGGATTATCAATCCATTCCTCATTTTTCTGGTCTTCCTTGAGCCTTCTTTATATCATTTGATCACATATTTATCGTTCGCAATGCTCAAAAACACGAAAGATCGACAAACACCCACATCACAGGGAAATAACTCACACACACCCAAAGAGGATCGAGGTGAAGCACAAACGCAAATAGACATAACGTAATCTTGTTTATATATTTGCACTCGAGAACTCCATGTTAACACCCGTCCCTTCACCCACGCGTTTCTTATTTATTTCTCAATCTCAAAAGGGAATACTTTGTGTATATATTCTTTCGATCACATTTATTTTTCCTCGACACACTTCCTTCTCCATACCTACACTTTTACCTCTACAAGACCCCCTCTTTCCTCTCTATTCCCTTTCCTCCCTTCCATAATCCTTATAAGCCCCCCACCCCTCTCTTCTCTTTCCCCTCTTCCTTCCTTTCTCTTAACTCCTATAAGCACTACCCCTTTTCCCTCATCCTCCCGATTTCCGTATACTCTCAGGACCCACAACAACACCCATTCCCCTACATCTCCCCTGCAAGACACCCGCTCTCCCCTCTTCCTCCTCCTGCCTCCTAGCCTCTTAAACCCCCCTCCCTCTCTTCTCCTCTCCTCCTTCTTGTCCTTCTCTCACGCCCGCCACTTCCCCGTCCCTGATTCGCTGTCGAGTGTAAACATTCATATTCCCTTATCAAACAAACATCCCGACTGTCGCCGCGAAGTCACGTGAGCAGGAGGTGGGGAGGAAAGGGGCAGAGGGAAGGGAGAAAGGGGAAGCAGTTGACGTGGGTAGACGGGGGTGGACGGGGGAGAAGGGGTGGGGGGGAGAGGGGATTAAGGGCCTAGAATCCCTCAACCATCTTAAGTCAAGATGTCCTTCTTATGCCTCTGAACGGGGCACTCTCGAAGCCCTCCTCAGGGATGCGGCACCGGAACTGCGTTCGAGCTTCGAGTTATTTTCAACTATTCATCCTCTTATCATTTTCTTATTCACCTATCTTCCCATTGTTCCAGCTATCTACCTGTTTATCTACCCATTCCTCTCGCTTTCTGCCTATCTGTTACCCTTATATCCCTTTTTGCATGAAAATATCACCTCGTTATGTATAAACACGTTTTAAGACTCAAAACACATGTCGATTGTAAGAACAAATTCGCATCTAAAACTCCTTCATTTATCTATTCATTTCTTCGCTGCTTTTCTCAGCTATCTATCTTCCTATTTATTTATCTGTGTACCTGTATATCTACTATACCTATTTATCTATCTCTCTATCTATCTATCTATCACTCTATCATCTCTAAGCAGTACATCCCATCTCGCCTGAAAATTCCTCTTCAATATGGATAACCACGTTGTAAAAAAAAAAAAATCATACCAAACGCAAGAGAGGAATATCTACACATAAAGATCAGATCTGCGTTACGACTCCTAATACATGTCGATTTTAAGAATAAACTCGGTGCTAAAACTTCTAAAGGCCAAAGCACGCACGAGAGACACTCGAGGTATCCTTCTCGCTTTTGCTTTCTCACAGCGAACAAACTACGG
>NW_028234414.1:34821550-34824050 GCF_977035675.1 Penaeus japonicus
GAGAGAGAGAGAAAGAGAGAGAGTAAGTGAGTGAGTGAGTGAGAGAGAGAGAGAGAGAGAGAGAGAGAGAGAGAGAGAGAGAGAGAGAGAGAGAGAGAGAGAGAGAGAGAGAGAGAGAGAGAGAGAGAGAGAGAGATACGTCAGGAATATACGAAGAACTGTAAAACACATAATAGCACTCCCCACCAACAAAAGATTACCACGAAAAAAAAACATCCTCTCCCCCCCCAAAAAAAAAAGAAAAAAAAAAGAAAACGCTTTTCCCTCCTATTATCTCCACACACAGTTTTAACTCGAAACAATAACGATCCAAGAACTATCAATATATGAGATCATACCCCGTCATATCATCACTACTCAATCACAATGAACAGTCAAAGGATTTGCGATGCAGGACAGACGGAAAGCTGCAATCCAAATCAACCAATTACACGGGACTTTGCATAGAGCTACTGTCACCCTGAACAATGGTATGGAATGGTGTGTGACATTATTAGTCTCCTTCTCTCCCAACTATTGTTTTTGTTTAACTGTCTCTGCCTCTCTCTCTAACTCTCTGTCTCTGCCTCTCTCTCTCTCTCTCTCTCTCTCTCTCTCTCTCTCTCTCTCTCTCTCTCTCTCTTATAAATCTATCATATCTACCCTAATTTTCTCTTTCACTTTTTGTCTTTTATGTCTTGTTGTATCAGCTTTCGTTTCCTCTCCCTCCCACCATCCCAACCCAGTCCTTCACTATCCCCTCTCCCCTACCCGCCTTCCATTACTCTCCCATCTCTTCCCCTTTCCCGACCCCCTTCAAACCTTGCCCCTGTCCCTGCCCCTTCCTCTCCCTTTGCCCAAGCCGTTCCCCTGACCCTGTCCCGAAGAGTCCTGAAAGGCCGGTGTCTCAGGTCCGCGTCCATGTGTCTTGCGAGACCGGAGGCGACAGGTAGTGACGTTGACCTCTGGCTGGTTGTCAGATAATCAATGGGAGGCAGGTGGAGAGGCGAGCCGAGCCGGGCGTTGTGGAAACTCTGCGGGGCCGCGCGCCAGGTTCTAGTTGCGGGGAAGGGGGAGCTTTTTCGTTTAACGTTTTGGTTTATGGTGTTCGTGTTTTTCTTGGTTTCGTTCTTGATAGTGTCGTTACTGATATTTTTGTTTTTAGTGTTAATATCAATTTCGTATTGACTTTATATGCATCACTTTGTTGATAATCACATCGAATGAATATGCAGGTAAGCATGAATAGATGTATATAAAAAGGACCATAAAACAGCAACTGTAACCGAACATTATCATAATTACAGCAACATCACTACCAATAACGCTACCTAAAAAAAAAAAAAAAAAAAAAAAAAGTTACCATCGTCATCAAAAGCAACAACGAAAGACAACCTTAACGAACGACGTCAAAACGAAACAAAAGCATTCCCATTTGCGTCCGACACCCACAGCCAATCATCCAGGTGTCACAGGCTTATCCAAGTGTCGATTGACACGATGTCGACATGTGTCACGGTTGGATTACCTTCCACTCCGAGGAAATTTTCTCCCATATGCTATGACGGCTTCCTCTTCGGTTTCTCCCCCTTCCCCCCGTCCCTGTGTGTGTGTGTGTGTGTGTGTGTGTGTGTGTGTGTGTGTGTGTGTGTGTGTGTGTGTGTGTGTGTGTGTGTGTGTGTGTGTGTGTGTGTGTGTGTGTGTGTGTGTGTGTGTGTGTGTGTGTGTGTGTGTGTGTGTCTGTATCTGCGTATGTGTATATTTGCTCGCTATATATCCTTCCCATCTTTTCTAACACTCCTCTACTATTCATTCGTTGCCTTCTTTATTTCTTTCTCTCATCCGGAGACTTATTCAACACTACGTCGTCATCCGTTTATTCCCCTCTGCCAGGTCTCTTCTACTCTCTCCTTCCTCCTTCTTCATTTTTCCTTTTTTTCCCCCTCCTCCTTTTCTCCGCCTTTCTCTTCTCTCTTAGAATATTCGTATTTCACGAATTTGTTTTGTCTCTTCCTGTTTCCACGAGAAAAAAAAAAAAATTATATGTAACATATTTTCAACATTCCAAACAAGGCAAAATTAAAAGCAAACCAAATTAAAAAAGAAAATTGAAAAAAAGAGAAAATGCAGCTTCATGTTTTGAAACAAATATTCCTAGCTATATATTCTCCTACGCAGACATAGATAATGATATAAGGATATAAAACAAAAGATTTTGCCTTCCCCCTGCAGAAAAAAAAGAAAAAAATGTCACACGTTCCTCTTTCTAAAATCCTCGCACATTCTCACCTTTTACATAATCCAATTTCATTCTCCTTTCTGTCGGATTCCATAAAACATTCTCTTGCCCCCTCCCCCTCCCCTCCCCGCTTCTCCCTCATCCACTTCCCGTTCCCCTCTCCCCTCTCTCCTACTTCCCTCCCCCCCCTCTCTCTCCCGCTTCCTTCCCCCTCTCTCTCTCCTGCTTCCCTCCGCCTCTCTCTCTCCCGCTTCCCTCCTCCTCTCTCTCTCCCACTTACCT
>NW_028234414.1:34829050-34839050 GCF_977035675.1 Penaeus japonicus
AGATAAAAATAAAAAGAAAACAGATAATATCAGCCAATTTGAATGTTTCTGCAACTCAGAGCAACAGAGGAACAGCGCGTCAAGGAGGCTAAACGTACCCACAACTTGAACATTTATTACTAGCCCTGCCTCTCCCAGTACTCTGAACTGCCCCCTCCCCCCTCCCCCCTCCCCCTTCTGCCTACATACTTCACCTCCCACGTATCCCTTCATCCTCCTGTCTTCCCTTGCCTCCTCACTCTCTCGCTGATACTTTCTTCCTCTCCCTCTTATACTTTCTCTCTCCCTTATGCTCATTAATTATTGCTGTCTGCTTCCTCCTTCTAGCTCACTAGGGAGGAAGAAAAGGAAGAACAGGGGACGAAAGAAGAGGGAGAATAAGAAAGAGAAGAAAAAGAAAAAGAGAAAGAAAACGAAAGAGAAGAAGAAAAAGAAGAAGAAGGAGGAGATGGTGGAGGACAACGGCGACGACGAGGAGGAGGAGGAGGAATGGAAAGAGGCGAAGGAAGAAGACAAGGAAGAGGAAGAGGGAGAGGAAGAGGACGAGGACGAGGACGAGGAGAACGAGGAGGAAGAGGAGGACTGAAGAGCGGACGTGTTTCTCAAATGCCATTTTTCTTTCCGTCTCCCCTCTTTTTCCTTTTTTTCAGAATTTCTTTTACAGCCATGTGGGTACGAATTCATATTTTATTTTCTAACCATGGATTTTTTTTTACATCCCCGTGTTACGTTTCCAGGAAGTACTCAAAAGAACTTCACTTGATGTGTACATACATCTTTTTTTTTACACTTATTTCTACTAAAGTACTGACTGTAAATTCTCCAGAGTGTTTTCCTTTATCTTGACGAAAAGCAAATATCATCAATCTTTAACAACTTCATCACAAACTTCACCAACATCTAACTAATGTCTAATATCTCTAGCTTTTCCTAATGTCATCTCTAACACAGAAACATCACTACACAACTTTATCACGATCATCTAACACGGCTAAATTCTTCTTTCTAACATTGCTAATTCTATCTTCTAAGAACAGCGATTCTTCCTTCTACCAAATCCAACTCCTCTTTCTAACAACATGACCTACTCCTAACACCAGACACTCCAACTACGTTTAACTCCGTGTTCTGAGACACATCAAACTCCGACTTCTATCACCACTAATTCCGTTGTCTAACACCCTTCACTCCGACATGCAACACTTTGAACTCCGACTTCTAACTCCTTCAACTGCTCTATTTACCACTCTTTATTCCGGCTTCTAACACCCTTCACTCCAGCTTCTAATACCTTGAACACCGCCATTTAACACTTTTAACCCCGACTTCTAACTCCTTCAACTCTTCTATTTACGACCCTTTACTCCGGCTTCTAACACCCTTCACTCCCGGCTTCTAACACTTGAACTCCACCAATTACCGCCCATCCCCCCCCGGCTTCTAACACCTTGAACACCACCATTTAACACTCTCAACTCCGACTTCTAACACCAGCCCTCATTACGAGCCAGGCACCGGGATTGTGCAGCCGCAAATGCTGTCACTAGACGAGGCCGACGTCGCGCCGAATTAATGGACGAGAATATTGTCTAATCTGGGAGAGAGGTTCCTCCACTTCATTTCCTTTCGCTCGCTTGATGGTCTAGAGGCGCCACGGGGAGGGAGGGGGTGGTGGGCGGGTAGGGGAACGTGGGAGGGGGTGGCGGGTAGGGGAACGTGGGAAGGGGTGGCGGGTAGGGGAACGTGGGAGGGGTAGGTGGATGGGGAAATGGGGAGAGGGGAGGAGGAGGAGGAGGAGGAGGAGGAGGAGGAGGAGGAAGAGTTGATGCGAGAGAGGGGGAATTCGAGGGTGGGGGGATATGCTAAAGAGATATCGTGAGGGAATTACGAGGTGACTGGGAGAGGGAAAACGTAAGGAGAGCATGTGAGAGATCTACCTAAAGAAGGAAGGGAAAGTAATTTAAAAAATAAATACTTAGAGAAAGAAAGAAAGAATATTAAATCCACTCAAACAAAGAAGAACAATAACAATATAAAACAAGAAAAAGAAGAAGAAGAGCAATGACATTACAAAAAAGAAGATAAAGAAAAAAGAAGAAGAAGAAGAAGAAGAAGAAGAAGAAGAAGAAGAAAAAAAGAATGAAAGAGCCCCCCCCCCATAAGAAATAATAAAAAAAAAAAACTAAACTGCGCTGTCCTCACGGTTCAGTCCCTCAAACACAGGGAAGGAAATGGGGCGAGGAGCGACCGAGATCGAGTGGTGTGGGCAAACAGGTGGAGAAATGGAAGGCATAAAGGAATGGAAATAACATGGACGGTACATAGTGTATGTGGGGGGGGGGGGGGTAGGCGTGTGTGTATATATGTGTATGTATAGATTGGGAAGAGAGAGGAGGAGCGGGAAGGCGAATGTAAAAAAAAAAAAAAACTATACAAAGAATAAATACAGAAAGAACTTTGACACAAAAAAAGGCAAACACAATCAGACAGAGCCACAAGCAGACAAAAAGCCAACAATCCAGACAGACAGACACACAGACAGACAGAAAGAAGCAGACATAGACGCAGGGAAGAGAGAAAACGAGTTCATACACCGAGGAAGCAATAAGACCAAAGCCCTTTATATAAGCCTCGTCCTCGCTGTCCTGCTGTAAGCGTTCAGTCGGGGAAGGTTCCGCCTCGTTCTCCCCGCCGAAACCTCTTCCGCTTTTCAGGAACAAGTCGGAGGATTTCAAAGAGGGAGAGAGAAAGGGAGACTAAGAGAATGAGAAAGAGGAAGAGGGAGAGAGAGAGAGAGAGAGAGAGAGAGAGAGAGAGAGAGAGAGAGAGAGAGAGAGAGAGAGAGAGAGAGAGAGAGAGAGAGAGAGAGAGAGAGAGAGAGAGAGAGAGAGAGAGAGAGAGAGAGAGAGAGAGAGAGAGAGAGAGAGAGAGAGAGAGAGAGAGAGAGAGAGAGAGAGAGAGAGAGAGAGAAACTCGTATTTCCTGAGAGTGAAAACATTCGGATAACTTCCTATAGATTTTTTTTACGTCTTGGTTTCTTGCGAGCACTTTTTTCTTCTTAATCATAGGCCACGTCGGTAACTTTCCATGAGGGGAAGGGGGATATATACACTTTAATACATTCACACAAACATTGTACATGTGTGCATGTTGTATATGTATGTGCATGTGTATGGACATGTGTATGTGTATGTGTCTGTGCATGTATATTTGTATGTGTGTATATGTGTATTTCTATATATACACGATTGCTTGTTTGTTTGAGTTTGTATGCCCGACATGGCCCGAACGAATCTGCTGAAAGATTTAGTAAGATTTACTTCAACCTTAGCCATTGGCTGTTGCTTGGCTAATACTTTATCTGCTCCCATTTCTGCTCACCCCACGCACAGCTCATGCCTCTGCACTCGGTCTAAACTCTCGGGAGATTCAATCCTTCCCTCATGCTAATCCAATACCTAATCCTTTTAGATTTCCCCTTACCAATCCTTAGGCTTGGTCCTTTGTAATTAATCTTACCCTCCGTTTAAAAGTTCTCGATTCCCCTCCCCGATTACTCTCGATCTTCTTAACTAATCTTTCGCTTCTTACCTTTCTGCTGAACCATCTAATCCTCAAGCTTTCTAATCTATGACCTTCCTGACCCAGTCCTTTTAGGTTGACCTCAACCAATTCTTCTCGAACCTACTTACCCATCCTTCCTTACCCCCCCCCCCCCACCAATCCCAGCCTGCTCTTCCTAGATCTCCCTCGCCGATCCTTGCCCCGCCAGTCCTTCCCTGCCATCCCCGGAAACTCTGCCAGGACCCAGCAGGAATAAAACCAGGAGGGGCGCAAAATCATCTACACCCTCCTCTTTCTACTCTTCCTTCTCCTTCTCTTCTCCTTCCTCCTCATTCTGCTCTTACTCCTCTTCTTTCTTCTTCTCTTTTCTCTGACTTCCCTCCTTTTCCTAGTCGACGTTCTTCACCCCATTTTCCCTCCTCCTTCTACTACTCTTCCTCCCCTCTCGCCGTCCCCTCCGCTCTTCATTTTCCTTCCTACTTCCTCCTTCTACTCCTCCTCTTCCTCTCTTCTATCTCCTTTTCTTCCTCTATTCAACCTCCTCATCCCTTCTCCTCTACCCCTTCTCTTCCTCTTTCCTCTTCCTTAAGTTCCATTCTACCCCCTTCTCCTCCTCTTCTACCCGTCATCTAACCCCTCCTCTTCCTCCCCCCTCCCCCTCTTTCCTTTCCCTATCTCCTCCTCCTACTACTCTCCTTCCCCTCTTCTACCTCCTTCTCTTCCTACTCCTTCTTCTCCAACCCTTATTTAATCCCCATTCTACACCCTTGTCCTCCTCCTCCCTCTTCCTCTTCACTTTCCCTACCTCCTCCTCCTTCCTCCTCCTCCTCTTCCACCTCCTCCTGTCAGATATAAACTCCCACTGTAAAGCAGGTCCCATACTCCATAACGCACTATACATTGCCGCGGTTCCAATCCTTATTTTCCCCAATCCGTCGTAATGTATATCTACATCCATCTCGTGAAATATGTGTATCTGTATCTACCTCATAGGATAGTGCTATTTCGCATATATTTCCGTATCTATGTTGTATACATTTCCGTATATATTTTGTGTATATTTCTGTATCTATTTCATATACATTTCCGTATCTGTTTCATGTTTCTTTGTGTATCTATTTTATGTATATTTCTGTATCTATTTCATATACATTTCCGTATCTATTTTATGCTTATTTTTGTATCTATCTTACATTTCCGGATCTATATCATATATATATTTCTGTACCTTTTATATATATGCATCGTAATTAATTGTTTAATATATTTTACCATATTAACTACACATAAACAAAGCAACAATGGAAAAACAGGAAAATACACGAACATGCACAGTAGCGTGATGTTGTCTTTCCCTTCGTTGTTTTGTTTACAGTTGTTCAGCCTGAATCCCTCACAATTCATCGAAAATCATTCTCTGGAATTTTCTCGTCACATAGATTTATAAGTGATGCATCTGGAAATTCATGTACATCTTTTAGGCTTGTTGAGTTATTCAGAGAGAGGGAGAGAGAGAGAGAGAGAGAGAGAGAGAGAGAGAGAGAGAGAGAGAGAGAGAGAGAGAGAGAGAGAGAGAGAGAGAGAGAGAGAGAGAGAGAGAGAGAGAGAGAGAGAGAGAGAGAGAGAGAGAGAGAGAGAGAGAGAGAGAGAGTCCGAGCGAGAGATAGAGAGAGAGATAGAGAAAGATAGATATATAGAGAAAAAGATCAAAAGAGATATTAAAAGAGCGAGCAAGACAGCAAGACGCAAAAGGAGAGGGAGAAGAAATGAGCAAAACCAAAAAGTTCATAACAATAAAACAAGAACAATAAAAACTTCGCTAAGTCAGAACATCGTGCGGATTGAAACTCTTCCTTCGATGACTTGGATCAACAGGTAAAGGTTCGAAGAGAGGGAGAGAGAGAGAGAGAGAGAGAGAGAGAGAGAGAGAGAGAGAGAGAGAGAGAGAGAGAGAGAGAGAGAGAGAGAGAGAGAGAGAGAGAGAGAGAGAGATAGATAGATAGATAGATAGAGGATAGAAGATAGAGAAGAGAGAGAGAGAGAGAGAGAGGGAGGAGAAGAGAGAGAGAGAGAGATTGAGAGAGCGAGAGAGAGAGGAGAAGAGAGAGAGAGATAGAGAGAGAGAGAGGGTGGAGGGAGGAGGGAGAGAGAGGAGAGAAGAGAAGAGAGGAGGAGAGAAGAGAAGAGAGGAGAGAGAGAGAGAGAGAGAGAGAGAGAGAGAGAGAGAGAGGAGGGGGGGAAGAGAGAGAGAGCGAGGTGAGGGGAGAGAGAGATAGAGAGCGAGAAGATAGAGGAGAGAGAGATAAAGAGAGAGAGAAAAGAAGAGAGAGAGAGGAGAGAGAGAGAGAGAGAGAGAGAGAGAGAGAGAGAGAGAGAGAGAGAGAGAGAGAGAGAGAGAGAGAGAGAGAGAGAGAGAGACAGAGACAAAGGGAGAGAATAAAAGAAAGACGACAAATACTGCAAAAGAGACAAAATGAAGACAAAATCGAAAAAAAGGAGAAAGAAAGAAAAAAATGTAGCAAAATATAGAGAGCGAAAAAGGGAAAAAAAAGCAAACAAAATGAAAATAAACAAAATCATACAAAAAGGAAATGATTAGAAATACACACTTGATTACGCCATCATAGTGACAAATATTGAATAGAAACACAGCGTCCTTCGCGAAAGGATTCATTCTCGTTCGTACCTCTTTCAGCGTCCGCTTAATGCGATTACGAGAAGTCAGAGTTAAACAAGAGGGAGAGAGGGAAAGTGGGGGAAGAGGGAAGAATAGAGAAGATGCTCCGAGGCCGAGGGAAAGAGGAAGGGCAAGAGAGAGGGCAGGAGCGTAGGAGAGGAAGAGAGCGTGGGCAAGAGAGGGGGCGAGAGTGAGGGTAAGAGAACGGACGACAGTCAGCGCAAGACCAAGAGCAAAGTCAAGCGCCTGGGCAAGAGCATAGACGTGGGCAAGAGCGTGGAAGAGAAGCGTGAGCAAGAGAGAAGGGGCAAGAATCAGGGCAAGAGATGGGGCAAAAGCAATAGCATGAGCAAGAGCGAGGGCAAGAGCGAGAGCAAGATGAGTTACGCCAGCCTGCCAGCCTGCCAGAGCCTCTCCGCTATAGATTAAAGACGATGGCTGGTTGGGCGGAGGGGTAGAGGGAGGGGGTAGAGGGAGGGGGAGAGGAGGAGAGGGGGAGAGGACGAAGGGGTGTGGGGGTAAGGGGGTAGAGGGCCACCAGGGTTCACATGCCTCGCCTTGCCACGGTGTGTACTAGATGCGTGTCTGTCACTGTGCGTGAGTGTGTCTCGCAGCGTGAGCGGGTGTTTACGCGCGCGCGCATGTGTGTGTGTGTGTGTGTGTGTGTGTGTGTGTGTGTGTGTGTGTGTGTGTGTGTGTGCGTGCGTGCGTGCGTGCGTGTGTGTGTGTGTGTGTGTGTGTGTGTGTGTGTGTACGTGTGTGTGCGTGTGTGCGTGTGTGCGTGCGTGCGTGTGTGTGTCTGTGTGTGTGTGTGTCTGTGTGTGTGTGTGTGTATGTGTGTGTGTGGGTGGATGGGCGCACGCGTGCGTGTGGATATATATGTATAAAAATATGAAACGATGTAAAAATGCACGCACATCAAAATCAAAACCTTTCCCATCCCACACTCTACCAAACCCCGCCCCCCCCCCATACTGCAACAAACACAAAAATCAGACTCCCCTCCCCCCTCCCCCCTCCCCCAACTTCCTCCCGCGAGCCCTGGCATGGAGTAATGGCTATGATCGGCGCCGGACGCTGCACAAACACTCCGGAATCGATGAGCAAACCGGATGCTGCCAGAGATAGCCTCATCTCCGGAACACCTGATACCTGGCAGCAAATTACTCGCTTTTTTATATGCTCGAAAATGATCGTGCCTTTGTTTAACTTTCTCTCTCATTCCCTTTGTTTATCTTTCTCTTTCCTTTTCTTTGATCGTGCTTTCTTCTTCTTCTTTCTGTTTTTTTTTCTTCTTATATAAAAATATAAGTCCATTCTATTTACTCGTCCGTTTTCGTCGAGTTTGGCTTCTCTCTCGTATTTCCACTCCAGCGTCGTCTGGTCTTCTCATTATTGTGTGTGTGTGTGTGTGTGTGTTTGTGTATGTGCGTGTGAGTGATAAAAAAATATATTCTCCTCCGCCACTATCCTTCCCCTATCCATTTTTAATCATCCACTACCCTTTTCACTCTTTTATCCTCCTCTATCCTTTTCACCCTTTTATCCTCCTCAATCATTTCACTATTGTATTTTATCCACTCCCTCTCATTTCACCCTTCTAATACTCCACTATCCGTTCCCCCTTTTATCATCCTTCCCTATCCTCTTATCCTTTTTTAATCCCCTTCCATCCCCCGCCCACGCCTCCCCCCTTCTATCCAAGACGGCGACAGACACTGGCGTCTCCCGCAAGAGAGGTTGTGTAGCCATCTGTCTCGGCCGTGACGTGTCTGTCGTCGGCCATCACTCATCAGCGGGACACCAATCAAGATCAGGATTTCAGGAGGGAGACGGGAGAGGGGGATGGGGAGAGGGGAGGGAGATAGGGGAGGGGTAGGTGTATAGGAATAGGCATAGAGAAGAGAGGAGGGAGAAGAAGAAGGGGAAGAAAAGGGGAGAAGGGAGGCGGAGAGAGAATTAGGAGGGGGTGGGGGGAGGGGAAGATAAACTGTAAGAAAATGGAGATACAACGAACACACACAGAAATAAGAAAGAAAGAAAGAAAGAAAGAAAGAAAGAAAGAAAGAAGAAGAAGAAGAAGAAAAAAAACACACACACATATACATACATATACCCCCCACTCAAAAAAAAAAAAAGAAAAAAAAAAAAAAAAATAAAATAAAAGAACCCAAAGGCACAAATCCATCATCAACTCCAACCACCGAAAGCAGAGAGCCACAAGCAGCACATCCCCCGCGAGAGCCAGCGACGTGCCATATCCGAGAGCCATAATGTCCGGGCGAGATGGTCTTTTGCGGGCATCACCTCCCTCCCTTACCCCCACCCCCACCCCCAAGCACCCGTACCCCTGACCCCTAAACCCCAACCCATCAACTTCCAGCTGCGATAGTGGGTTGCGGTAGAGAAAATATGGTCCAATGATGGTAGATGGAGATAGCTGTGGTGGAGGGGTAGGCGGGGGAGGGAGAGAGGGGGAGAGGGGGAGGGGGTAGTAGCGATGCGGGGAGGGAGAGAGGGAGAGAGGGGGAGAGGGGTAGAAGGGGAAGAGGGGGAGAGGGGAGGAAGAGGGGGAGAGGGGAGGAAGAGGGGGAGAGGGGAGGAAGAGGGGGAGAGGGGAGGAAGAGGGGGAGAGGGGAGGAAGAGGGGGGAGAGGGGGGGAGGAGGGGGAGAGGGGGAGAGGGGGGGAGAGGGGGAGTAGGGGAAAGGGGGAGAGGGGGAGAGGGGGATAGGGAGAGAGAGGGGAGAGGGGGATAGGGGGAGAAGGGGCTTCTGATGGTGGATAAAATGCCAGTGTGGAGGCGGTGGCACTGTGGAAGGCAGAGGGCAATGCCTTCCAAGACGAAGATTACCGATATCTATCCACTCTGTCCGCTGTCTATCCTGTCTATCTACTGCCTACCGCCCTATCCTATATATATCTGTCCTTCCTGTCTATTAGTCTATCCATCTTCTATCCACCTACATACTATTTATTTTGGATATGTCTGTCCAATGTCTATCCTCTCCCACTAATTGGGAGTGAATATCCTCGCCAGCAGAATGCACTCGTTTCAACATGTCCAAGAAAATCCCAAGAAGGACTCAAAGAAGAATGTAAATTAAAGGAGAACATAGAAGAGAATTATCGGATGAGAAGAAGAATTGGAAGAAAAGACACGGAAATGTAGAATTTGAAATGAAAAAAACGAAAAAAAAAACGAAAAAATGAAGAACGCGGAAATGATATAGAAAAAGGAAAAGTGTAGTTGGAAAAAGTCATGGAAGAAGAAGCAGAATAATAATTCGGAATTGGTAAAGAAGAGAAAATGAACTGAAAAAAAGGAGATGAAGACGAAGAAGAGGAAAAGAGCAAGAAGAATAGTAGTAACAAAAGAATTCCAGTTTAAAAGAAAAAGAAGGAAAGATAAATTGAAGAAGAATCTGAAAACGAAGGGGAAAAACTAAACGAAGAATTTGAAAAGGAATTTGAAAAATACCAAAAAAAAAAAAAAAAAAAAAAAAAAAATGAACGAAGAATTTGAAGAAGAATTCGTTGAAGGAAGAAAAAAAAGAAGAAATATCCAAATCCCCTTTAGATAATAATAATAATAATAATAATAATAATAATAAAAAAATCCATCCCTCTCCCCTCTTTCCTCTTGCCTGCAGCTTTTCTTCAGTCTCGACCCCCCTCCCTAACCCCCCTCACCTCATCCCCTCCCCCCCCCCTCCCAAAACCGCCATCCATCCTCCTGACCGTAAACCGATGCAGCAGAA
>NW_028234414.1:34851550-34864050 GCF_977035675.1 Penaeus japonicus
ATATATATATATATATATATATATATATATATATTATATATTATATACATATACATACACACACACACACACACACCACACACACACACACACAACACACACACACCCAACACACAATATATATTATATATATATATATATATATATATATATATATATATATATATATATGTGTGTGTGTGTGTGTGTGTGTGTGTGTGTGTATGTGTGTGTATACATATATGCATGTATGTGTGTAAACACACATGACCTACATACAAAAGTAAATGAGCGTTAGTTTGCATGTTTACCAACGCTCATTGCAGGAGAGGCGGCGACACGGCTCTGAAATGGCCTCTGGAAATGCACTTCGTTCGTCCTCAGTTCCCAACAAACCGCGGGGAAATGCGCGCCGCACGCCGACGTCCGCCATTAGGCTTGCACTACGGATCAAGTTCGTAGTTCTGGGGAGGGAGACAGGGGAAGAGGGGGGGGAGTGGATGGGAGGGTAAGGGAGAAGGAAGGAGGAGTAGAATGGGCATGGGGAAGAGGGGAGGGTGGAGGTGGGGGTAAAGGGGGAGGGTGGGGTAAGCGGGGTGTCTAGGAGGTGGGAGGGTGGAGGTATGGGGGTAAGGGAGGGATTGAGAAAGCAATCTGGAGGGCGGTTCAGGCCTTCAATCACACCGACGTACTAGGGCTTCACGGCAGTTGCTTCATCAAAGGCTTGCCGGAAAAACAACCCAAACAAAATTGGTGTCTAGCCTTCATTGCAGCTTTGAGGATAGCACAGCAACCCTGGAATATTCGTTGCTATCCTACAGGATCTCGAATAGCATGGATAAAATACATTTAAAATTCAATTAGATAAATCAGGTACCCAAATCGCAAATGGTTGTTAGGGATAATTAAGTAATATCACAATGAAAACGACTGTTGGCTTTGCAATAAAAAGGAAAAGAGGGAAAAAAATACGCGGAATTAGAGAAGTAAATTACGGTGCCTGCAAGTCCCCAGCCATCAGCGCAAGCCCAACGCAAGACCAGTATCCAACACAGCATCACCTGAGTCTCCCTCCCCCTCCCCCCTCCTCCACATATCCTCTCCCTCCCCAACCCCTCCATCCCCCTCCTACCTTCCCTTCCCCAGTCCCTTTTTATACCCTTCCCCCTCCCCCCTCCCCCCTTTATCCATCTACAGTCCGCTAATTCAAAAAGTTTCCGTAAAACGAAAACTCTCTTTCCGAAGTTGATTTTTCAACGATCTTTCCTTTCGAAGAGAGAGTGAGAGAGAAAGAAAAACGAAATAATAATAATAAAAAAATCTTACGAAGCGTTAGGTATGGGATAGAGGGAAGGGGAGGGAAGAGGTAGAGAGATAGGGGGGGATAGGAGGGAGGGGGAAGGAGAGGAAGAGACAGCAGGGAAGGGAGGGGAGGGAAGGGGAGGGGAGGGAGGAGTCAACAGGTGGTGAAATAAGGATTCCGTAAATTAACGATTTTATCCCCAATTATTTCCGGATCTTGCCTCCACTCGCCGGGTAGATGGCAGTCAAGTATGTGCAACATAAGCATTAAGCTTGTAATTGTAAATGTCATCTGGACTGTATGTTTACTTGGTTACTTATTTACTTGCTATGTGTGTGAAAGTGTGCATCTAAGTGTGCAGGGCGGACAAGCGAGCGAGCGCGTGTGTGTATAATTGTGTAACTCGCAGTTGTTGCACGATCCGCCTCCAGCCGTGCTGTCTGCGCTGAGCAAGGCAACATGAAAACACTTTTAACCATAATTGCATGAATATTGCATATGCAGCAATCTCGTTACCCAGCGCGTCAAGTAGGTTCCGCGGCGATAACGGCAGCATCAGCACACGAGCGCCTCACCTGCTGCCGCGCCAGGTCGAAATGCTAGTGCAATCTGGCGAGAGAAGCGGTTGCGAGTCATCAGGTCGTCGGGTCGGTGTTATGAGCTGGATTTTGGGCGTGTTACCTGGCGGTGTTATTGCCAGGGCACGGAGGGGGGGGGGCGGCGAAGGATTGTGTATGATAAGACGGTATACAACGTGACTTGGAGAGAGTGGGAGATATAGAGAGAAAGTGAGTGAGAGAGAGAGAGAGAGAGAGAGAGAGAGAGAGAGAGAGAGAGAGAGAGAGAGAGAGAGAGAGAGAGAGAGAGAGAGAGAGAGAGAGAGAGAGAGAGAGAGAGAGATAGATAGATAGATAGATAGATAGATAGATAGAGAGATAGAGAGAGAGAGAGAGAGAGAGAGAGAGAGAGAGAGAGAGAGATAATACCTGCAAGCTGGCAAGTTGACACGAAAAAGTAATCGTGTGATTTGATGCAAAAAGAATTTGATAATAACCACAACCATTGTTATTGTCATCACAGAAATGAAAGCCAGACAGCCAATGCACCTATCACTTCCATTGGTGATCTTAGTGACGGGTGTGAGCAAACCTCACGCGTACAACTCATGACACTGTCATGCAGTTGCATGCTAGCTTCATGAATCGTTCTCGCTTTGTTAGAGCATTATATATATATATATATATATATATATATATATATATATATATATATATATGTGTGTGTGTGTGTGTGTGTGTGTGTGTGTGTGTGTGTGTGTGTGTGTGTGTGTGTGTGTGTGTGTGTATATACACACACACACACACACACACACATATATACATATCTATATAAATATATTATATATATATTATATATATATATATATTATATATATATATATATATATATATTATATATATATATATATATATATATATGTATATATATATACACATGCACACAGTTTTATTTTATATTTGGTATGTGACAAGTCTTACTGTCAGAATGAACTCTTCTTCTAATTTCCGTAGAAAATATGCCACGTTCAGTAATGCCTTGTGTCACATATAGATTTTCCTGTTTGATTGCAAAATATTCTACACCGGTTGAACCATTAGCCTTTGGAACTGCGGATTCCCAGCCATTACATAAAATCTCTACCCAATCTGATAATAGAATAATCACATCACAACATAGCGGTGAACATATCGGTGTATAGGATTGATTGCCTTTACAGTTTTTTCCCATATATTCAATATAGTATAGCATATCCGGCATATCCTATGAAATACACGATATCCAGTATACCTTATGTAGTACAATACAATATATATATCCAATCTATATCCTATATTGGAGAGTATATCCCCCACTTAGGAGAGTATGTGCTCTGTATCTCATGTAGTACGTAATCTCCAACATAACATCCATAGTATAATACAATAGACCCTTTATAATGCATGCAGATAAGGCCTTGTACATAAGCCCCCTTCAAAGGGATAATGTACCTTCCACCCTCTTCAATGCCCTTTGCTTTACGTCATGTTTTTTTTTCAACGTCGATTGTTGCAACAATATGTCTCAACAAAACCTCCGCCTCTGAGAAGTGAAAGTGGATTAAAAGATAATTGAGAAGACGCAAGGAGAAAGGGGATGGGGAGGGGGGAGGGGGGGAGGGGAGAAGTGAGAGGGGGGAGGGGAGAAGTGAGAGGGAGGGAGGGAGGGAGGGATGAGAGGAAAGAGAAAGGGGAGAGGATAAAAGGGGAGAGAGGCGGTTGAAGGAGAGGCTAATGAAGAGACAAAGGTAAGACAAGGTGGGGTGGGGGTGGGGGGGGGTAGAGGAAAGAGAGTAGAAGGAAAAGAGAGGGAGAGGAAGAATGGGATAAAAGGAGGAGAGGGGAGAGAGGGAAAGGAAAGAGGAAAAAAGGGGGAAAGGGGAGAGAAAGGAAGAAAGTAGAGAAAGGAAAATAAGAGAGAGAAAAGGAAAAACGGGAAGAAGGTGAAGGAGAGAGGGAAGAGAGGAGAGGGAACACAGAGGAGGAATTGTGGGAAGAAAAAGAGATAGGATAAGGAAGAATGAGGGGAAGATGAGAAGGAAGAAAGAGAGAGAGAGAGAGAGAGAGAGAGAGAGAGAGAGAGAGAGAGAGAGAGAGAGAGAGAGAGAGAGAGAGAGAGAGAGAGAGAGAGAGAGAGAGAGAGAGAGAGAGAGAAGATGAGCAGGAAAAGAGAAAGGAGAGGGGTAAGGAGCAAGAGAGAGAGAAAGAGAGGGGTGGAGGAATGGCAGGTAAAGAAGAGAGAGAGAGAGAGAGGGGAGAGGAGAGTGAGAGAAGAGTTAGAGAGAAGGGGGGAGGGGGGAGAGTGGCCAGCAATTGGTTCCTGAGAGAGAGAAAGAGAAGAACAGAGATCTTGGCCTAAGAGAGAGGCCAAGGAAGAGAGGATTTTGCTCAGTCCAGAGAGAGAGCAAGAGGTAGAGATGCGGAGAGATAGATAAGAGGCATTAAGAGAGAGAGAGAGAGATGAACAAGAGAGAGAAGGAAGGATGGATATATATATATATATATTAATATATATATATAGATAGATATATATATATATATATTATATATATATATATATATACACACACCACACAGCACACACAACACACACACACACACACATACACACACAACACACACACACACACAAGACATAGATAATAGATAGATATATATAATATATATATATAGATATTATAGATATATATATATATATATGATATATAGATATATAGAGATAGAAACGGAGAGAGAGAGAGAGAGGAAGAGATAGAGATAGAGATAGAGAGAGAGAGATAGAAGATTGAGATAGACAGATTGAGAGATAGAGAGAGATAGATAGAGAGAGGATAGAGAGAGAGAGGGAGATAGAAGATAGATAGATAGATAGATAGAATGAGTGATAGAGATAAAAGGATAGATAGATAGATAGATAGATAGATAGATAGATAGATAGATAGAGAGAGAGAGAGATTCCACAAACGAAAGAGCACCGATCTTTCACCACAGACAATATTTCACGATCTTTCTTTCCCTCCTCCTCCTGCGCCCATTACTCACCTTCTCTCTCTCTTCCCCTCGTTATCCCCTCCCCTTCGTTTCTCACGCATTTATTAAGTCCCCTTCCGTCGATGTCCTCTGGTCTCGCCACATGCCGTGTAATATTTCCTTCATCGGCCTCTTTCGCCCCCGCTGTGTCCTGCTCCTGCTCGCCTTCCCTCGTACTCTTTCCCCTCGGAAATATTAAGCGATGGCTCTCCTGTCGCCATCTCTGCTCCTTTATGCCTCTCTTCTCTTTCCTTCTTTCTTCCTGTCTTCCTTTGTCTTCCTCCCTCTTACTTCCTGCTTTCCTTCTTTCTTTGCCTTCCCCTCCCTTCCTTCCTGCTTTCTTTCTTTACTCCACTCTCCTCCTCTTTGTTTCTCTTCTTTTTTTGCTTTCCTCTCTCTTCCTACTTCCTTTTATTCTCTAACCCTTACTTTCTTCCTTCCTTTCATTCTCTATCTCTTATCTTCTCCCTTCCTTCCTTTCTCCTTTCCTTTCATTGGTTGTCCCGCCTTGTCTCTTCCTCTTTCCTTTCCTTTTCTCGTTCCTCCTCACCTCCTCCCTTCTCTGCTATTCTTTTTCTTCTTTTCTTTCTCACTTTCTGTCATCTTAATTCTTCCGCAATTTCGTTCATTTTGCTCGATCTCACTTCCAATTCTAGTTCCGAATTTTTTATTTATATATATTTCGATGAAATTCATTTTCGCTTTACTTCTCCATTTTTTTTCTCTCTATATATATTTTTTTCTTCATATTCGTCTCCTCCTGTTTCTGTTTTATCGAATTCTCTCTCTCCCCTTTCCTCTTAGCAGACCCTGGTAGCAACGCAATACATAGTCATCAAGGGTATGGACACACACACACACACACAAACACATACGACCACGAATACACACACTCGCGCACGCTTACACGTACACAGATCTAAATCAAACATAATTCTTAAACTCTCTTTCTCCCTCACCTCCCCCCTCCCCCTCCCCTCCCCTCCCCTCCCCTCCCTCCCCCCCCCCCCCCCCTCCCTCCCCTTCCTTCTCCTGAAGAGGGGCCCATCAGCGCCAATCTGGGCCAGCTTCCCTTGGGGTAGTTACAGATCGGTGTAACTCGACGACAGTTTAAATTGATAGACTGAAGCGACAGGACGTCACTGAGAGGAGGTTAGTTTCTCTCTCTTTCTGTGTGTGTGTGTAAGTAAGCGAGTAAGGGCGTATGTAAGAGGTAGAGAGAAAGGGAGGGAGGGAGGAAGGGAGAGAGAGGGAGGGAGAGAGAAAGAGAGAGGGAGGGAGAGAGAAAGAGAGAGAGAGAGAGAGAGAGAGAGAGAGAGAGAGAGAGAGAGAGAGAGAGAGAGAGAGAGAGAAGAGGAGAGAGAGAAAAGGAGAGAGAGGAGAGAGAGAGAGAGAGAGAGAGAGAGAGAGAGAGAGAGAGAGAGAGAGAGAGAGAGAGAGAGAGAGAGAGAGAGAGAGAGAGAGAGAGAGAGAGAACAAGTCAATCAGCAAGTATATGAGTGCATGTGTGTATCTCTTCCACCACAACCTCCACCCATAGTGCACAACAGACATCCAGACATAGAGACATCCAGACATCCAGACATCCTCACTTAGAGACATCCAGGCATTCAGACAGACATCCACTCTTAGAGACATCCCGACATCCAGGCAGGCAGACACAGAAAAAGGACTCTCCATCCCCTCCTCTTTTAATCTCGTCTTGTGCCTGGCATCGGACACCCCTGAAAGATGATCAGGACCAACATCCTGAACGTGGAAGACTTTTATAGAACACAGGAGAATAAAGATAGAAGGAAGGAGAGAAGGAAGTAAGGAGAGAAGGGGGAAGGAAAAGAAGAGGAGGGTAGGGACGAAGGAGAGAAGGGAGGAAAGGAGATGGGAGGGTGGAAGGAATATGAGGAAGGAGAGAAGGGTTGGAAGGAGAGAAGGCAGTAAGGAGAGAAGGGGGAAGGAAAAGGAAGGAGGGAAGGGACGAAGGAGAAAAGGGAGGAAAGGAGATGGGAGGGTGGAAGGAATATGAGGAAGGAGAGAAGGAAGTAAGGAGAGAAGGGAGGATGGGAGATGGGAAAATGGAAGGAATAAAAAGGAGGAAAGAAAGGAGAAAGAAGAGAGTGAAAGAGGGGAGCGAAGGAAGGAAGGAAGAGTTAGAAGGATGGAAATAATGAAAGAAGAAGGGCAAGGAGGAAAGGCAAACGGGAAGGATGGGAGAGATAGTTGGATTTAAGGAAGAAAGGGAAAACAGAGAAAAAGATGGAAGAATTTTAGGAAGAATTGAAATAAATAAAGAAAAGAAATAATGAAATTAGGGAATAAAAGAAATGGAAATTAAGAGGTAGAAGGATAGAAAGAAGAAGGAAAAGATACTTTCATTTTAAGAGATAGGGAAGTTCTTTGTAGGAAAGGAGGATATTCAAATGAGGTTGTTGTTTTCGTTATTTGTGATTTTAAATTCGTGTTATCTTTCAATGCGTGAAATTTATGCAATTGGGGACATACATAAATAATACGGATGATAGAACTTAAGGCAAATTATGTATGAATAAGACAATGTAGGTGAAAGGGAAGAAACGAGAAAGAGCTATAAAGATAATAAGAAATAGTAAGAAGTGGAGAAACAAGAAAAAACAAACAAACAAACAAGAGAAGCAAGAAGGAAATCAAAAGCAAAATGTAGAACAATACACACCACAAACAAAGAGAATAACAAATATCAAAAGTTTCCCACCCGAAGAACGAAGTACCAGTTTATAAAGTCAGAAAGATAGCATTAAACTACAATGGCCTCTCAGGCATAACCCCCCCCCCTACACACACACACACACAAAAAGGACCATGTAATGTATTCTAGACCCCAAGGTCTATTTACAAAGATATTGCGTATACGACGAATTGAATGGAAGCTATATTATCTTTACATGTCTCTAGTAGATCCTATACAGAGTGATCATGTCATTTCTCTACGTAACTTTATCGCGCTGTCTTATCCCGGGAGATGTTTTTTCTCATCTCATCTGAACTCCAGAGCATCTCATTACCATAATGCATCTGAGCGAACACACACCTACATCACAGACAAAGCTACTCCATCGATCTACGAGGCAGTCTTACTACAGTACCATCTATTTCCACGTCTGGTATCATCATAAAATCTCTGTAAGTATTACATTTATATATATATATTTTTACTCCCGTCTTCCAGGTATGATGAAATATGACCATTTCCTTTCATAGGAAAAAATAAATGGTTTTGGAAATGAAAGAAAAAAATAACTCTTACTCAAAGTTTGGACGTGTGCTTCTACCCTGTTACCTCGCCCTTCTCATTCCTCCTTTCAAAAGAACGAGGGATGGAGAAAAAGAAAAAGAGAAGGGAAGAGAGAGGGAGAGAGAAGGGAAGAGAGAGAGAGAGAAGGGAAGAGAGAGAGAGAGAAGGGAAGAGAAGAGAAGAGAAGGGAAGAGAAGAGAAGAGAAGAGAAGAGAAAAGAAGAGAAAAGAAGAGAAGAGAAGAGAAGAGAAGAGAAGAGAAGAGAAGAGAAGAGAAGAGAAGAGAAGAGAAGAGAAGAGAAGAGAAGAGAAGAGAAGAGAAGAGAAGAGAAGGGGGGGGGGGGAGTAGATGAATAAATAGATAGATAGAGAGAGAGGGGGGTAGATAGATAGATAGATAGACAGATAGATAGATAGAGTGACACACACACACAGAGAGAGAGAGAGAGAGAGAGAGAGAGAGAGAGAGAGAGAGAGAGAGAGAGAGAGAGAGAGAGAGAGAGAGAGAGAGAGAGAGGAGAAAGAGAGAGAGAGAGAGAGGGAGAGAGAGAGGAGAGAAAAGAGAAGAGAGAGAAAGAGAGAGAGAGAAAGAGAAAGAGAAAGAGAGAGAGAGAGAGAGAGAGAGAGAGAGGGTGAGTAGAAGAGAGAGAGAGAGAGAGAGAGAGAGAGAGAGAGAGAGAGAGAGAGAGAGAGAGAGAGAGAGAGAGAGAGAGAGAGAGAGAGAGAGAGAGAGAGAGAGAGAGAGAGAGAGAGAGAGAGAAAGAGAGAGTCCATTAATGAAAAGGTGTATTTGGCCTCGCACAAAGCAGGTCACACCAGGTTCCCAAACACCAAAAAGCCGGTTAATGGCGAAACAGCTTTTCCTTACGTCTGAAGGAGGCGAGGCAGCGGCGATGAGGAGGTAACACGAGGAGGGGAAGTGGGAGCAGGCAAGGGAGGGGAGAGTGGGTGAAGGGGAGTAAAGAAGAGAGGAGAAAGCGAGAAAAAAGAAGAGGAGGAAGGTCGGATACAAGGCAAAGGGAGAGGGAAAGGGTAAAAAAGGCAAAGAAGAAGAAAAAAGAAGAAGAAAAAAAAAGAGAGGTTGCCGACACAGCTGCAGAGCAGAGTCCAGAGCAGGTCGTTACGCCCACGAGAAGCGTTTGATACAAAGGCGGAGCGAAATGCATTCGTATTGGTGCTCGGTCGCCGATAACGCACGGATGAGCATTAGCGACATTTACACAAATATTAAACGCCAGTCACATGGAAAGAAGGGTGGGGAGGGATAAAGGCTGAGGGAGAGGGAGGGGGTATAGGAGAGGCAGGCGGAGGAGGAAGAGAGAGTGAAGGGGAGGAGAGGAAAAAAAGGAGGAAAGGAAGAGAAAAGGAGGGAGGAAAAGAAAGGGAAAAGGAGGGAGTATAGGATGGGAAAAGGGGAGAAAGAGAGAACGAGGAAGGGGGAAAAGGGAGGGAAAGGGAGAATAAGGAAGATTGGAGAGCAAGGGAAATGGAAGTGGAAGAGAGGAAAGCGAGGGAAAAGGGAAGGGGAAAGGGAGGCAAGGGAGGGAGAAAGGAGGAAAGGAAGGTTGAGAGAAAGGGGGCGACAGGCAACAAGGCGAAGGAGAGAAGAGAAGAGTAAATACGGAAGGGGCAAGAAAAAGGGCAAAGGAAAAAAAAGGGGAAGTAGAAGAGGGAGAAGGAGAGGGTCAGGAGATAGGGATAAGAAGATGAAAGAGGGAAACGGTAAGAGGGAAAGAAGGGAAGGGAGAAAAAAACGTGAAAAGGAGAAAAAAAGAGAAGAAGAAAAAATATCATTAATGACGGGTTGGGTGACTACCGAGTGCTGGAAGGGGTAGTGTGTGTGTGGGGGGGGTATAGGAAGTGGAGTAGGTGGGCAGAGAGGGGAGGGGGAGTAGAGAAGGGGAGGGAGGGAGGGAGGGAGGAGGGGCGCGGCAAATGACTTCCACCTGGTCTCTCTCAGTAGGACTTTCTTCAGAAATATCTTGACGCTAAAACATTTATAAAATTCACGGGGTCTTTCGTTGGGCTTGATAAGGATTGGGAAAGATTGGGAAATCAGAAAGGAAGAAGAGGAGGAGATGATAATAAGGGAGAAAAGGAAGAAGACGAAAGAAGAGGAAGAAGAAGAAGAAGAAGAAAAAGAAGAAGAAGAAGAAAAAAAAAGATGAAGAAGAAAAATGTAAGAAAGGAAAGAGGAGGAGGAGAGAGGATATCAAGATGAAAAAAACAAAAAAACAAAAACAAAGAAGAGAAGAAAAGAAGGAAAGAAGAAAGAAAGAAAGAAGAAAATGACGAGAGCGAAGAAGAAGAAATCAACGGAATCCCCGCCTCGTTATTCCATCAACAGGTAGGAATTATAATCGTCATCATAATTTTCACTAATTAAATCGACTCCATTAAAAACCCTGACAGCTATCCCTCCTCTCCCAACCCTCCCCATTTTCCCCCCTCTCTCCCCTCTCCCCTCCTTTCTTCACTCGCACCCCACCCCCTGTGTCCCCTCGCTCCCCTCCACCCTTTCTCCCTTCGTATCCTCCCCCCATGTCCCCCTCGCATCCCTACCTCCTCCTCTCTCCCCTCGCACTCCCCACCCCTCGTAACCCCCCTCCCCTCTCAGCACATTTCTCTCTCTGTTACCAGCACTTATGAATTTAAATGGTGACGCTTTAGTGCTCCGTCATGCATACCAGCACGAAAGCGATGTGACGTCATGATGTCATTACGGCCACGCCCTCTCGACGACGTAACGTGATATTTTCGTCGATACGAATAGTAATGGAAGTCTTCAGGTCTGCCCTTGAACACAGAGAGAATGATAGTGATGATTATATTCTGTGATGATGATGATGATGGTGATGGTAATGGAGATAATGATATCGTAATAACAATAATGGGGATTGGTGGTAATAATAGTGTGTGGTGATGATGATGATAATTATCATAATAATAATAATCATGAGAATTCTTTGTGAGAAAGACGACAGTAATAATTATCAATACTTGATAAGATGATAATAATAATAAAATATATATATACAAATGCAAATGAAAAGATTCATATTAACAACAACAACAAAAAAGAACACGACAAATAGAATGCTAATTAGGAGGGAACCGCAATTATCCCCGACTAATTCTTGATCGGCGCACATAATCAATCTCATTCTCCTAGGTTCCATGACTTTTATTTTCATATTTCTTATTTTTACTCTCACGCCTTAAGTTGCTAATAATGGCGCCAGATGAACGACTTGGCTTTTCGGCCCCAAACTCCCGTTGCAGAAGAAGTTAAAGTCTCCTTAGCAATACATAACCGACTTATGAATGCAGCCAAAAAGCGATCAGTCAGCGGCGCAACGCAGGCAGAAGGGAAGGGCCAAACGCACAAGCGAATATTTGCGCGGATGCGAAGGCGAGTATTGATCAATTGGTGTAGATTTCTGTGCATTCAGGTACAAACGTGTGCGTGCCTTATTTACAAACGTATAAACATACATATAAAACAAAACAAAGCATGTACAAATACAAATAAGCATATACAAAAAAAACACTCATCCACCCTCACACACACACACAAACACACACACGCACACACACGGCCTCGATGCACAGTGGCTTATTGGCTACATTAGTCCTTGCCAAGTCCTCCCGCCTCCATCCCTTCGCTCTGACTGTCATCTGCGTCATCCCCCCTCTTCCTCCTCCACTTTCTTCCTCTTCCCTCTCTTCCTTCCTCTTCCCTCTCTTCCTCGCAGGTTTCCACGTGTTTGCCTGGGGCTTTCGTCTTCTCTTCGTACTCATTTAATACTTGTTTTCGCTATCCATGTTTTTATCTTTTCTTTCCTTTTGTTTCTGCCCCTCTCGGTATGATTTTGCTTAATGCCCCCCACCCCCCCCCCCCGTTCTCTCTCTTTCCCTCCGTTCCCTCTTTTTCTTGGTGTAGTGCAGCCGATGACCCTTTCTGTTTCTCTTTCTCCTTCTATGCTTCTTTTACACTCTTCGCTTGATGTTTCTGTTCTTCCCCTTTCTGTGTCTGTATCTCTATCTCTTTCCCTCCATCCCTCTTTGCTTATTATAATCTGATATTTTCCTTCCATGCCTCTATCTCTCCCTCTCGTACTCTATCTCTTTCTCCTCCTTTTCCCTCTATCTCTCTCCCTCCATCTTCCTATACATCTCCCTCCTCCCTCCCCCCTCTCTTCCTCCTTCCCTGTCTCACTCACTCCTTCCCCCTCTCTCTCCCTCCTTTTCCCTTTTCTCTTCTCCTATTTCCCTCTTCCTCAGTCTCTCCCTCCTTCTCTCCCTTATCTCTCCCTCATTCCCTC
>NW_028234414.1:34869050-34874050 GCF_977035675.1 Penaeus japonicus
GAGAGGAAGAGGGTAAGTAGGAAGAGGAGGGTAGTAGTAGTAGTAGTAGTAGTAGGAGGAGGAGGAGGAGGAGGGGCGCGGTAACGGTTCTTTCGCTGAGTTTTGCCTCGCTGGTAATCACTGCCGCAGACGTCCTTCTGATTACCTCGTCCTTCGCCCCACGCCCTTTGCTCCCCTCCCCCCAACTATTCCCCTTCGTTGCGCCTTTTTTCCCTCTTCCCTTCTTACTTTTCGCTACCATCCACCCGCTTTTTTCTTTGTGCGTAATCAACCTCATGTCTTCTATGCTTATTCTCTTCCTTTTTATCTCTTTCGTCATCGTTTCCGGGCCTACTTCCTGTCTACGTTATTTTCGTACCATCATCCACCCGCTTTTTTTCTTGTGGTATTTTGTGGTATCGCTTACTAATGTCTTCTTGTTATGTTCTCTCCTTTATTCTTTCGTCATCGTTTCCGGGCCTACTTCCTGGTCTACGTATTATCTTCTATCCTTGCTCTATCTTGTTACATGATTTTTTTTCGTCTTTTCTTTGTGCGTAATCAACCTTCTATGTTTCACTGCTTTATTCGCTCTTCCTTTTTTTATCTCTTTCGTCATCTGTATTCGTTTGGTTTGCTCCTACTTTTTTCTGCTTTTTGCATCGTTTCCCTCACTATCTATCGCTTACATGTTCTTTTCTTCTCGTTTTTGTTTCTGCTCCTCCTTTTTTTCTGCTTTCTCTTTTACTCTATTGTTTCGTTTCTACTTCCTGTCTACGTTATCATCTTCCTATCCTTGCCTCTATCTATCGCTTACATGTTCTTTTCTTCTCGTTTTTGTTTCTGCTCCTCCTTTTTTTCTGCTTTCTCTTTTACTCTATTGTTTCGTTTCTATTCTCTCCTCGTTCATTCTTTGCTTCTATTTCCCTCTTTCTGTCGTTCGTTCTTCTTCTCTCTTCTTGACTTCCCTCCTTCTGTTTCCTCTCTTTCTCTTTTCCGTGCTCCTTCTCTCCTCTCTCCAATCTTTGCTCCAATTTACCCTCTTCCTATCTTTCTTTTCCCTTCTCTCCCCTTCCTTTCCTTATTTCTACTTCCCCTCTTTTTCCCTCTCTATTCGTTCTCCACAAATCCCTATCTTCCTCCAGGGTAACCCTTTTCCTGTCTTCTTCTTAGTGTCTTCAATAACCCTACTATATTCCTCCAAGTCTGTCATTTCATCTTCCTCCTTCGCTTCAACCCCCCTATCATCATGATCATCTCTTATCCTCTTCCTTCCACTTCCTCTTCATTATATTCATTTCTTAAAAAAAAAAAAAAAAAAAAAAAAAAAAAAAAAAAAAAAAAAAAAAAATCCTCATCGATCATGCACCTTCAAGTCCTTCACCGTCTCGAGATCATTCAACAAATCTTCTTGTGTCTTTCCTTCCGCACAGTCATTTGTCTCCACAATCGTTCAGTGGGAATTACAGCTCATTGGTGAAAAAGAAGTAGAAAGAAGAAAAAAGAAGAAGAAGAAGAAGAAGAAAAAGAGAGAAGAAGAAGGAGAAGGGGCAGATGAAGAAGAAGAAGAAGAAAGAGAAAAAGAAGAAGAGAGAAGAAGAAGGGAAGAAGAATGAAAAGCAGAAGAAGGATAAATAAAAAAAAGCAGGAGAAGAAGAGGCGGGCGAAGAAGAAGATGCAGTCAAAACGAAAGAGAAAAGAAAATAAGAATGAAAGAAAGAAAGAAAGAAAAAAAAATGTACGACAGAGAATCAAAGTAAGAGAAGGAAAAGAAGATACTCTCATTTCAACAAACAAACAATCAATCAAACAAACAAACAAGGCCCTCCCATTCCTCTCCCAAGCCCAGCATCGCTCGGCCCTGACCTCCCTTGTCCCCAGAACACCGAATAACACCCTCGCTTCCTATTGTATTGACCTTGTTATCGAAGTCCTGATGAGATTCCTGGCTGGACGGAGACGATAGCTTGAGTAAGTGCGAAAAGAATTTGCATACAAAGTGCCGGCGAAATTCACACTCACAGTTTGAGTTAAGAGGGCATGGGGAAAAGGGGAAAAGTAAGAAAGAAAAGGGAAATAGAAAAGAAAGTAAAAGGGATTGAGACGGAGAGCGAAAAAAAGAATGTTCTTATGTGGCTTGGTCATGAGTCGTTCTGGTCTTTTGTGATAAATGTTCTATCGTATTAGATGTGATCTAGTTGTTACATCCTTTTATAATCCCGACTTGTTTTATTCCTTTTGTTGAGAACAATCTTTTGATTTAATTAGAATTAAGCGAGTTGATTATACATGCACAAAGTTTCTGAGCCGAAGCTCAAATATTTGTCTTTCTCATCTTTCAAATCTAAACACATATGCACACTTCGCTTGCACGCACACAAACACACACACACACACACAAGCTCACAAATACACAGAAAAACGATACACACACACACACAAATACAAAAAAAAAAAAAAAAAAAAAAAAAAACACACACAGACACCAAATCAGAAAAAAAAAATTCAAGCCTGAAAATCCCAAACAAGTAAACTAAGACACAACCAATCACACACAAAGAAAATTGACGAAACTGACACTAAGCTGATAAGACCCCAAGATTATGTCTACATTTCCTCCTGTCCATCAAGACTAAGAGGAAATAAGACCAATTAGAAAGAGGGATCCTTTTTTCCCACGACGGGATTCCCTTTGTCTTCCACCCAGAGAAGTTTCGCAGTGGAATCGACGGACATCGCAAATCCCTCCAAACAACGTGGACAGCGGAACAGCCTCTCGATCAGGAGATCAGTGATTCGAGTTGTAGGGAAGGTATGATAGAGATTGAATAATTTCACAGTGCAGGGGATGGGATTGACGCCTCACGATGCTCCTGCACCTTCATCGAATTTACGTTAGGAAGATGAAGATCGAAATGCGTCAATTGCATCTCCTCCATTCAGAATTGTACGTTCTTATTCATACCGAGATATATATATACATATATATATATATATATATATATATATATATATATATATATATATATATATATAGAGAGAGAGAGAGAGAGAGAGAGAGAGAGAAAGAAAGAAAGAAAGAAAGAAAGATAGATAGATAGATAGATAGATAGATAGATTGATAGGTAGATAGATAGGTAGATAGGTAGGTAGGTAGGTAGGTAGATAGATAGATAGATAGGTAGAGATAGAGAAAGAGATAGAGATAGAGATAGAGATAGAGATAGAGATAGAGATAGATCGATCGATAGATAGAGAGGGGGGATATATATGTATTGCCTTGTATAAGCGATTGCTACTTTTATCAATAGATTAAAAAATAGAGAAAAAGAGCAATAAACGCAACACACATAGAGAGAAAAAAAGACACAGAAAAAAAAGAAGCAGAAAAAGCACATCTCATCTCCAGCTCCGAGCCGCCAAGAAAGATGATATCAGAAAGTCTCCGAGTCAATCCAGCCTCAATCTCTACATCTCCAAGCGACGAGGAGAGTCGGGCAGCATCAAGCTCGTCTATCCTCCTCTGTTTCTTTGCGTGATCCCAAGATGATGAGTAGATGCTTCCGTCTCTCATCTTGGCTTATCTCTCATCTTATCTTCCATCTTCAAGAAACGCTGGATCATGGAAGGCGACGTTGGATCATATCAAGTTGTATATTGAATTGGAGGGAGTGAGAGGGGGAGGGAGGGAGGGAGAGAGAGAGAGTGAGAGAGAGAGAGAGAGAGAGAGAGAGAGAGAGAGAGAGACAGAGAGAGAGGGGAGAGAGAGAGAGAGAGAGAGAGAGAGAGAGAGAGAGAGAGAGAGAGAGAGAGAGAGAGAGAGAGAGAGAGGGGGAGAGAGAGAGAGAGAGAGGAGAGAGAGAGAGAGAGAGAGAGAGAGAGAGAGAGAGAGAGAGAGAGAGAGAGAGAGAGAGAGAGAGAGAGAGAGAGAGAGAGAGAGAGAGAGAGAAGAGTGACAAAAAAAAAAAAAAAAACGAAAGAAAGAACGAACAATGGAGAGTCAACACAAGGGAAGAGCCCTCAGCGCCGCCCTTCCTCCCCTCAACACCCTTGATGGAGGCCATGGGTTCTGACGATGTTTTTCCTGAAGCCGCTCACCCTCGTTATGAACTTTGGCTTCGGGGTCAACCAGGATGGGTCACTGGCCGCTCTTCGTAATTAGTGTTGTTTATTTATTTATTTATTTATTTTTTTGTAATTGGCGAGTTTGTCGTCTGGGTATATCAGCGGAAATGAATTTGATATCTAATATAGTATAGAGTAAAATTTATTTGACTTATGGATAATGATTTCTTACGTTGATTTAAAAAATAATCCTTTAAGGTAAGTTACAGGGAGAAAAATACGTGGAAGGCGCGTTTATACACGGCTTGAGGCAGCAACGATAAAAAAAGGGAAATTAGAGAAGATATATCCAAAGAACATCATCATCTCAGCATCTTCATCTCCCTGCCTTCAAAGGAGGACGACCGGATTAACGACCCCATTAGTAATACAGCATAAGTACATCACCTCGATCCTGAGACGTCTGGAACCATCTTAAAACTCTCACCAATTATGAGTGCGACGTCACACTTACCTGTGGAAAGAGAGAGAGGAAAATGTTAATGATTGCCACATAAGTAAAATAGCACGATATAAAGTTCTCCATTGAGGGGATAAACTGTGATGTGCTCGTAATATTAAGCTTATTAACCGATGGAATGTTAATGAGCAATTAATTTAGGGTTAATGGTTTAACATCAAAGAAACTAGGTTATATAATCTAACCTTGTTAGCGTCGGCCCCGCAGCACCGCACTATTTTCACAGAAAATCACATTTTATTGGGATGCTTGTAGACTTTATACACAGACACACACACACATTTACATTCAAGCACAAACACACACTCCCTTCCACCCAGCCTAAAACATACACGCATACACACACACACACACACACACACACACACACAAACACACACACACATATACACACAGCCGTGCGTGCGTATGCATATAAAGGAACAAATAAAGACTC
>NW_028234414.1:34896550-34909050 GCF_977035675.1 Penaeus japonicus
ATAGAAACCGTGTATACACAACATACAAATAAAAATTTCAATCTTCATTCGAATCATTATTTTCTAACAATACCTTACACAGATATTAACTTACCGTAAACAATAAATGTTCCTCATATATCTGTCTCCATGCATGCAAACAAACAAAACACGAGTGAATATCAGAATGAGTCATATGAATTCAAGGAAGCAAGAGAGCAACACTTACCGAGGTGTCCTCTTCCTTCTCTTCCTTCTTCTGTTCTTCCTTTTTTTCCTTGAGCGCCTTTACCAATTTCCATTTACTACCTGGCCCTCCCAAGGCCTTTAACTTTGCTGGTGTGGATTGCTGGCTCTCCGCGCTAGCCGAGGTATCGCCCTCTACTGTTATTTCCGGTTTCTCTTCTTCTGTAGCCTCGTCCGTTACTTTGTTAGCTTCAGATTCAGTATCCACCTTTGGAATGTCTTCACTGGCTGTTGCAACTTCCGGAGGTGTGACTATCTTATCCTCTAAAGTTTCTTGGACAGAAAGCTCTGTGGGAATTGGCTCAGCTGGAGGTGCCTCTTCTATAGGAGTTACTTTCTGGCCGGGAGCGAAGTCCTCAGCTTCTGGCTCTGGTTCCTTGGTAAATGGAGGGGCTACGGGAATTTCTGGAGCTTCACGTTGCTCTGTGATTTCTGGGACTACAGTTCTAACAGGTTCTGTTGGGGGCACTGGAAGTAACCGTCGAGGTGTCGCTTGTTCCACAGGTTTAACAGTTGGAACTGGAGCAGCTTGAACAGCTGGTTTAGCCTGTATCACTGCAGGTGTAGGAGCTGGTGCAGGTACATCGTCTTCCTCATCCTCAAGGTCCTCTTCAGGAGAGTCTGGTCCTGAGGTTTCACCTGACGACCCCTCGTCATCGGAGTCAATCCTGGGCCGCATTACCGGCTGTGATGGGCGGGACTTAGCTGGCACCGCATCTGCACTGATCATGGAGAACACAGCACTTTCTTGTGATGCCTGAGTGTCCTGAGACTCAGAGTACCGCAGGGAACTCTGCCGGCTATCTCCTGTAGCAGAGAAGAAGGCCGATTCATTTGACTTTGCACTTGAGATAGTCTCATCATAGGGCTCCTGTTCAGTGACTGACATATGTGATTCAATCATCTGTACTCGGCCCTGGAGTTCGCACAAGACAACATTCATAAAGTTGCGAACATTGTCATCTGGCTGCATTGGGTAACATTCTTCAAGTTCTGGTTCACGCCACTGGTCAGCTTCCATAAGCTCCAATTTCCTGAGCTCATAGCGATACCACTCATCATCAGAGTCAATGGAATCTTCAGTGCTTTGACGCCTTGAAGAACCACGTGACATACGGAAGCTTCGCACAGAGCGGTTATCATCTTCTTCAGAGAGTGTCCTCTGTGGAGGCAAGGCCAATCGGTCCTTAGCTGAATCTGGAGGGGAGCGTCTAGTGGGGTCTCTTCCCCGCGAAGGAGTTCCTTCAGCTCCCACAGACTCGCTGACGGACGTGTCACTATCGCCCGCCTCTCCCGACACGCTAATGTCGATATTCTTGTTGACGGGCTGTTGGAGTGTGGCAGCGACGGCGGGGAGCACTCCGTATCCCGAGGTCACCGCCGCTGTTACAATCCTAGTGGTAGGGGCGGGCGCTTCCCCGTTTTTTGGCTGCAAGTAGCCTGCATTTGCAGGGAAGTTAGGATCATAAAAGTCAAGAGAAGTGTTAGCATTTGGTGAGACTGGGAAAAGGGTTGGGTCATGAGGAACTTGGGGGAAGGATTGTTGAGCTTGGCCAGGAAAGGGTATGGCATCACGAGGGAGTTGGGGGGCATTATAGGTCGGTGCTGGGGGACATGTACCACCAGCGGGAAGGGTCGCCTGGCCGCTCAAGGGAAAATTTACATTCGGTGGAATGTTTGCATCTTTATAAAATTGCTGCAGTCCAAACTGGTTACCTGCATCACGATCTTGAGTTGTTGTATCTCTTGTTAGATCGGTTATATTGTTATTAACTTGCTGTAATTCAGAGGCTGCTGCATTATCCCTCTGGGAGAGTATATCGTCTCCAGAAGGCTCGGAGGTCAGAGGTGCGCCTGGGCCCACAGGAGGCCGGTCCACAGGTAACTGGGAGGGTAAGTCGCCTGCTGGAAGGGGGCTGAGTATCTGGTGGTTGCTGGGAGGGCGAGACCCACTGTCGGACCCACTGCTACTGGCGCGCGTTGCCTCCTCCGACCCACTCTGGTCATCAGAATGGGCGGAAGCGGAGGAGTGACGCTGCCTATATTTCCCGAGGGCTCGTGACACTGCAAACTCTCGTCGACCACCAGTCACACGAGTAGACCCCGATGACTGTTTAGGTTCTACATCCTTTTCTCTGCTGTCAGAGCGCTTTAAGTCACCAACAGTTGGAAACAATGATTCAGCATCAACAGTGCTTGATGTATCTTCAGCAGTGTCAGTCTGAGGCTCCTCTGTTTTTGCAGGGGGCTCAGGAATAGTCTCTCCAGCTGGGATGTTCTCCTTGCTACTGGAAGTGGAGCTATATTTCTTTGTTTGTTTCATAGTTGGGAACAAAGCATCTGCTGCAGTTGTTGTGTCTGACATCAAACTGCTGTTATCACTGTCATCATCCCAGATTGTGCGTCGAGGAATAGGTCGGCTAATCTCCATGTCTGACTGCTCTGAATCAGAGAGGGACCTAAGAGAAAGGCTACTGCCACGCCGCCGTGTCTTCTGCAGGAACCCTGACATAGTAGACATGATAGACCTACTCTTTTTCTCTTTCCTCCTGCCAAGTGTTGTTGCCTGATATTCTTTATGACGAGGCTCATCCTCATGCATAGGTCGAGAGGGCAGGCTATGTGATCTGGATCTTTTTCCCATGATATCAATACCAGGTATCATCTTGCTCATAGAGTTAAGGGCGGACTTCATGCTCGAACCTCGCCTTAACTTCTTCTTCTCCTCCAATGGAGCTTTTGCTTTGATAGGAACTGTCTCTTGAGTGATTGAAATATATCCTGCCTGAGAAACAAGGACGTTACTGCTATCATAATAAGCATGATGGGGCTGGGCTTCTTGCACAAGCTGTCGATGCTCCTGGGCATTCTGGGGACTGTATCTCTTCAGGTTAAGCTCGAGGGGTCTTTCGGACTTTCCATCAGTCCACTGGTGTGAACGCAGGTACTCCCCAGTGGCAGCAGGGACAGCTTGGGTATGTCTGCGATTGTCGTGGTAGCGATCATATCGACTCCTTGAACGTGGTGTGGGGGAAGGTCCTGGTGGAGGAGGAGCATCATGGGCTGCTGTGGAGAGAATGTTCTCCATATTCCTCAGTGACCCTGACAAATCCTCACTCTTCAGTAATGGAGATTCTGCAACATTTGGCTGAGGTCGATATCTATCCTTTGGCGGATAGGTATTCATATAAGAATCAGGAGATTCATATGGCGGATCTCTCAGCATTGGGTTTGCAGGATCATACCCATACATTGGTTTATATCGGGATGTTCCTCCCTTTAAATTATCTTCCATGGGCACATACCTGCTGACAATATGTGACGTGGGTGGCTGTGCTCCATAAGGGGGAGGCTGATTATAATTTGGCTGATACTTGTATTTATGTCCATCTTTTCCTCCGGGACCAGATGAAGGGTAGAAACTAGAGCTTGATGAATATGAAGAAATAGAGTCAGAACTATCAGCACCAAAACTATTCCTAGCCTCTGGGCGCCCAGGTTCAATCTCAGCCAAGTGGTCAAATCTCCTTGTGTGTTGACCCACAAACTTTAGTTCCCCAGCAGCATTCAAGTAGGCTGGCGTTGAATATTTGGGCTCATTGATATAGGGAGATGTCTGGTATTGCTGTTTACTCTGATACTTTCCCTCCATGCTTGGTGATACTGATAAACTGGAGGGATAAGTATCAGCCAGTGAGGTATTAGTAAGGAGTGAGGAAGAGGCCACGCTGGACCTCGAACCCGTGTAGTAGTGAGAATATGTACTTGATGTTGGTGCAGGAGGAGGAGGTGGGGCAGAGGAACTCATTAGCATGTCCTCAAGAAACATCTCATCTGCTTTACTCTTACTGACTCTTGTAATAGGATCAGCAGTGATTGCGTAAATACTGTACGTGCTAAAAGATGCCTCTTCAAAGGCATTCCCAGTTCGTGCTTTGGCACTTGTTCTTCTGGGACTGAGGGTGAGGTAGTCAGTGGGAATACTTGAGGTCACACTCAGGCCTGGTGATGACGATGGCTGAGATGCAGATATATATGACGGCATACGTTGATCTGCCTTCTCAGCTGACAGCGCCGTATTAACTATGTCAGGTTTTGAAGTTGATATGTGTAAAAAAGGAGTCGTTGTAGTTGGTTGTATGGATTCTTCAAGGATCGTTGCAGGGCTAAACATCTTCGTTTCTCTAAGCATTCCATCCCCTGACGTGCTGAATTTGAAATGATCAGTCTTGGGCCCTGTCAAGGATGCGGTTGGAAAGCTGATAGGAGCTGTTGTCGTTGTAACCGAGGCTAACATAGCAGCTGAGGTAGCGGACGGCAAATACATCTCCTCGAGCCTCTCAGTCCGATCTGTTCTGTATGGTGAGGCTCTCCTTCCAGGTCTTGGGCTGGTAGGACTCTTCTCGATGCTTGAGGATGTGCTCATACTGCTGCTTAGTGTGGAGATACCAGAGTCATATTTCCCTAATTCAGAGTAGCGAATTGGTGACGGACTCTTGGTTGTCCTGGGTGACTTTGGACTCTTGGGACTCTTAGGACTCTTTGGGCTCATGAGACGCGGCGTGGCTCGAGGGCTATGGCCGCTCACATCCTTGGTAGTCATGAGGGATGGAGTTCCCGGCCTTTTGGCATCAAAGCCTGTGGGTGTCACAGAGACTTTCTTAGCCCTTGTCGCGTCCTTGGGGCTTCCTGAGCGAGGAGAATTGATGTAACCATCCTGGCGCGTCCTCGAAGGTGCAAAAGGAGATGAGGATCGAAGCTTTTCACTACTTGCCGTGAAAAATGTCGGTGATGACGTGCCCATTGATTTTTCTCCTGCAATTAGAGGATCTGGTGTCTTTCTCCCCATTATGCTAAAGTCTGACATGCCCATTGCATCTTTGGCTGCTCCCAAGGTTGCGTCTGATGATGGTAGAGGAGAAGGGCCTTTGGGGAGATGATCACGCACATGTCGAGGAGATCCACTGGTCTTCATCCCGAGTGCTGCCATAATCTCAGAATCAGTGGCATTACTGTCAGTTGACAACTGGGAATTTGGTCGGCTCCTTTGTGGCTCAGTCGTTTTAGGGCTGTAGGTCCAGTCATCTATATTGGAATCGAGGTACATTTGACGTAATTTTTCATCTACAACTGATTCTGTCAGTTTGTTGTCTATTGGCTGTGCTGTTGACACAACAGCAGCAGCAGCGGCCACAGCAGCAGCTTCAGATTTACTGACATGCCGTGGAGATGTTGATGTTGGTGAACCTAGCTTTGGAGACAATATGAGCCGCTCCCGAAGATCACGAAGATTCTGAGAATCTTTAAGTAACTTTGCACTTAATGCATCAAGTTCTTTGAGTTTTCCAAGTGCCACTTTATCCAACGTTGTGAACTTGCGAAGTTCTTGAAGATCTTGCTCACTAATACAAGTACTATGTCCCCTATAATCTTTGTAATCATCTGCTGTAAACACTTCATCTTTTTCATTCTCCTTTTCTCTCTCTTTTTCTTTCTTCCTTGCATCTGAAGAATCTGATTCTTTTTCAGTTTCTTCTAGGTCCCAAATCCTGGCCAATTCTTGGTCTGTGGACTCTGACACTTGCGAGAGGTTATCGCGGTGAGCATTATTCAGACTCCGGTAAAAGGCTTCATCTGGGAGTCTGTTTTCAGAGTCATCAGATGCAGGAGCTGCTGCCGCCGCCGCCGCCGCCGCTGCCGCCGCTGCGACGGCTTCAGGAGGGATTATCGATGGTTCTTCCTTCTCTATCAAGAGAGCTTGAAGGTCAAATGCTGTGTAAAATTCCAGAAGCTGAGCGATCACCGCTTGTTGCTCGTACAAAAGGATCTCCAGCTTTTCAAGACGTTCCCACATCTTGACATACTCCTGCGAGAGCATATCGAGGGCGCGCCAGGCATAGCGCAGTTCCGTCTCCAGGACGTTGATGCGCGTGCCCAAGCGCTCCATGTAGTCCCCTAAGAGCGTCTCCATACTGGCTAGGTAGGAGCCCGCGCCCGCGCCTGTCCCCAATCCGGCCCCGGACCCTCCTAGGGCAGACTTGACGCCCTTGAGGCTGTCCATGACAAGGCCGGCAGGTTAGAGCCCGGACCCAGGTGATCCCAGGTCACGCCGGGACACCACCGCGATCACAGGCTGCCCGGGCAAGCATGCCATGGAGCTCACCTTCGCCGCTCGTCCTCGTAGCTTCCGACAAATGCTTCGCTTACATAGTGTCTATTCATAGTAACACGCGGGAGAACTAAGCCATCACTAACCGGAGTTTAATTTTCATTAGTCTAAAATTCAGTTATAACATATCTGTCACTTTGTTCCTAGATTATTTTTCTACTTTCATATAACCTTTTGAAACAAGAAATTATCAGTATTATTTACAACTCACACAAGCACTACACAAAATCTGGAAAAATGCTTCAACTACAATCGCATTTCTTGCAAGGATGTGTTGTGATATGTTGCTTATCCAAAAAGTATCTAAAGTCAGTTCACACTTCTATAATCCTTCTTAGTAAAAATGGAATATGTACATACCAAAATATGTTTTTTTTTTCTTCTAAAAATGTCACTGACATATGGAAAATTCTACCTCAATATTTCAAAAAATACCCGAAGGCTGCGTGTGGTATGAGGCCTCTGGGGGCGAGTTGCTGGCTGACCTGTAAACAAAGAGAAACAAATCATGACACACAGTTCAAGGTTGTGTGTGGATGCCTGAGGTTCAGTGGGATTTTTTTTAGTATATATAAGACACTGACATAAGTAGTGTACTTGTCAGATGACGCATAGACGTCTAAGAACGAATAACAGTTGTTTAAAATACACGGGAATATCCTTTCCGTACTGTGGTCTTCGGCGATACTTCATGATACGGTTTATAAAACTAACCCAAATAGTAAACCTCGTTTTTTTTTTATTATTATTATCTTATCTATTTATTTATTCATTTTTGAGTTTTTGATCATGATCAGTATAGTGCAGAACCAACACATAACGTGACCAGCGAGAAAACAACAACATCCCAGGTCTCTTCGCACCACAAACGTACTATTCCCCACTAATGCCATTTGGAAGAAGAAGAAGAAGAAAAAACAAAACAAAAAAAACCCGGATAATCACCGCCTCAGTCCTCTCCCATAGCAGCTCCTATCCAGACAGTTTCCCTGAATTGACTGATCTGTACCGACACCGGAGATCTAAATCTGTGGTATAGAAGCCTGTTCATGTCCATTGTTGCATCCATGAAAACTCGCATTTCATTCCACTAAAGAAAAACAATGAATGCCACTGTGGTTTCTAGGATGACGGGAAGGAGATACACTGATGGTCTGTACTGAGTTGCTCTGGGTATTTGAGTTTGACTCTATTCTAATTCTTTATTTTCTAAGGTTCAAATTATCTATTATGCATCTTTATCTAATAATAGATAGTGTATATCTTTTACGATAGCGAGGCATAGCTATTATATATGTAAAGGAAAAGCTCTTGTTGGGAGTGCAGTGGCGATAGAAAAATCCCAAAAGACTAGTCGCGGTTCTTAATGTCTATCCTCATTATCTGTCGTGTTCGTCAGACTTCTCCTTCGATCGCAGCGACCTCTAGCCATTCTGGTCTCACAGGCTAACGGCTTCTAAACACTATTATCGGCAATGTATCTCCTTTTTATATCGGTGTCATAAACCAAACAGAAATGATATCGCGACAAAGCGCCGTCGCATATAATGAGAAATTATACCGGAGACATCGTTGTGGATGACTTTGGCCCAATATACAACAATATTCTCTCGAACTAATTCCTTTCCTGAGCATTCGCCTCTCTGATTTATATATATCACTGCGGCACTGCTCACTCGCTTCTAGAAGTTTCACAAAAAGAAAGTTATTGACAAAGTTAACGAGTGCGCCCGATCTTAATAACTTTGTCTCTCAACTTTCTTTTCCATTTCTTCCAATTCTTCCTTTGCACGAAATCTTGACTGTTTCCCGGGAGTTGAGGTCGCATATGAAAAGCAGCGGCGTGTTTGGCTTCCGAGAGAGAGAATGTGCAACATGCAATAATGCCGATGACATTCGCATTCCGCCCGCAAGAGCAAAGACATTCCCCGAGGAAGTAAGGACACATTTTCTTTGACTGGGAAATGACGGCGTCATCTCCATAATGCGGGGATTATATGGAGGGAAAATAAGTTTATGAATAAGGTTTTAAAATGATGACGGATGGCGGACGAAGCGAAAAGAAAGAACTGCAAGAAGCGAGTGTGATCAACGAGCAAATCTTTTTAGACTTCAAGACTACGAAGCAGCAGGAGCCATTGTTGAGGCTCCTACGGATCCCAGACGTTTCTGACACAGACTGATAACTGTTGAGGCTTTGTAGTGGAGATGAAATTGGAGTGTCGTTATCGCTGTAGCGGAGACACACTCCTTCTGTCTCCCTCTCTCTATTTATCATTCTCTGTTCTTTCTATTCATATTTGATTATATGCACACACACACACACACACACACACAAACACAGACACAGACACAGACACAGAAACACACACAAACACAGACACACAGACACAGACACAGACACAGACACAGACACAGACACAGACACAGACACAGACACACACACACACACACACACAGACACAGACACAGACACAGACACACAGACACAGACACAGACACAGACACAGACACAGACACAGACACAGACACAGACACACACACACACACACACATACACAGACACACACACACACACAGACACAGACACACACACACACACACACACACACACACATACATATCTGTCATCTTCTCTCCTTCTCTCCTTCTCTGTCTGTGCCGCTTGCCTTCGCTCTCTTTCTACCCTACCTCTCTCTCGCTCTTTGTCTGTCTTTCCCTCTTCTTGCTCTCTCTCTCTCTCTCTCTCTCTCTCTCTCTCTCTCTCTCTCTCTCTCTCTCTCTCTCTCTCTCTCTCTCTCTCTCTCTCTCTCTCTCTCTCTCCTCTCTCTCTCCCTCTCTCTCTCTCTCTCTCTCTCTCTCTCTTTCTCTCCTCTCTCCTCTCTCTCTCTCTCTCTCTCTCTCTCTCTCTCTCTCTCTCTCTCTCTCTCTCTCTCTCTCTCTCTCTCTCTCTCTCTCTCTTTCGCTTCCTCCCTCCTATCTCCCAACACCACCCCATCCATCCGAAGCATCGCCGCACACGGGAATCTCGACCGTATGGATGCAGCATCAAGCGACGTGGGTGCCGGGACGAACATGTGCAGCCGTTCTCACAGCAACGTCACAAACACATATTCATATACATACGCTTGAATATAAAGCCCCCCAAAAGAATATAATAGTAATATGTAACTGCTGTGTGTTGCTGTCATATCCCCGAGGCCACTGTACTGTAGGTTTAAACGACTAGCTATCCCTTTCCTCTGCAAATGCAATATAGAAGCAACTTTGGTAAATATTGTAATTAGAATTCTGAATTCCAGTAATGCAACATGCTATCCAGGCAGACAGATGCTATTCCAGTCTTCGGTATAATGTCATAGTTGCCGTTAACATGGACGTCAGCTAGAGAGGTTAGAATTATAAGTGCTACCTGTAATACAGCCTTGAATAATTCGCATAACTACAAGTCAGTCCAATAATGTAAAAAAAAAAAATAATAAATAAATAAATAAAAAAAATAAATAAAAATAAAATAAAATAAAATAAACAGCAAAAAGGGTTAAAAACATAATATAACATAGATGAAGAAGAAACAAAACATACAACCATCAACCTAAATATAAATATCACACGATGAACGAAAACGAAACGAAACTAAAATAACGAAAAATAAAACTGAAATAAAACGGGTTAGTTCATCAATCAGAGCGAAAAGGACGATCAGATAACGAACTAATCCAAAGCGAACCCGAGCCAGCCAGCCCCCCCCCCTCCCCGCGACGCCGTCAGCACAGACCGACTCTCACAGATGAGCCCGTGTGATAAGAGTGATTATACAGTCAGGCGTCTAATCACGCTAAATCCATCATTCTAATTATATGCTGTTATCTGTTCAACAACCCAATACCTTGAACGGACTAGCTGATCAATCTGGGCTTCCATCGCGGTTGCCAATCAGTCAAAGCTCAAAGATCTGACAAACAGGTAGGGCATCTGTCACCCGTTTGGTCAGTCAGGTTAGTCGAGTCACTCAGTCAATTTGTCACCCTGTCTATCATCTAGTCAGTCAGTCAGTCAACCATCCAGTCAGGTGGCCCATCAGTCATCTAGACTGTTATTTAAAAAAAACAACAACAAAAAAACTAGCTACCTAGTCAACTATCTAGCCATCCATCCACCTAAACTACCATCCATCCACCCACCCATCCATTCACCCATCCATCCATCCATCCCACCCACTCACCCATCCATCCATCCATCCATCCATCCACCCACCCACTCACCCATCCATCCATCTATCCATCCATCCATCCACCCACCCTCCCACCCACCCATCCATCCATCTATCCACCCATCCATCCATCCATCCATCCATCCCTCCATCCCGTCAGCCACCCCATTTCGACATTGCTCCACTATCGGCCCGAACCACACTCAAAAATCCTCCCAGTGGGGTCGCCAAGCATTTTTATTGCGATCGTGAGGCCATCAAAACTTTTTTTTTTATCTCTTTTTTTTCTATTTTTTTCTGCTATCAAAACATAGTCGTTCTAACGTGCCCGTGTTTGCTGTGTCTTGATCGATAGAGTACAAATGTTATGTGTTTAATTGAATTGATCTTGTTTATCCTTGTTCTGGAGTAATGGTAGTCTTAATAAAAGTGAGAATGATAATGATAATAGCAGTAACTGTAACAGAAAGTCCTCTTACTGCTACGACCACTGATAATGACAGTGGTGATGGCGATTACGGTAATAATAATGGTGATATCAGTCATGATAATGGTAATAATACTGATGATTGCAATGATAATAATGGCAAAGATAATAATAACGATAGCAATATTTATCAGAATGATAATGGTAACAATGATGATAACAACAATGATATTACAAATTATGATAATAAAAGTGGTACTACTAATGAAAATAATAATGAGAATAATGATAATGTTATTGAAGATGATGATACTACTACTACTACTAATAATAATGATAATGATAATAATAACAATAATGATAATGATGATTAAAACAATACTGGTAACAATAATAATAACGGTGATAACAATAAATAATATTAGTAATAATAATTATGACAATGATAATTACAATAACAATAATGATAATAATAACAAAAATGATAATAATGATGATGATGATTATAAGAATGATAATTTTCAATGACAAAGGTGATCCACTTCAATTATAAGAGGGAAAGAATTGCAACTTTGCAGATGCTAAAACAACATCCAAACGAATGGCTCATATAATGTCGACATTAAAAGTGATATTTGCAGGGATTTCTCAGATCAGCTTTTTGAACTTTCAAGGTCTATTTTCAAAATTTATTTTCAAATTTTATTTTCGAAGTCACTGAAACGATAATTGAAATGTGAAATGTCACTGTGGGATGAATGAGAACGCTGAAGATTACAAAGGGAGAACATGAAAAAGAAGGAATAAACAGGATAGAAGGAGGAGGACGAGGGGGAAGAGGAGGAGGAGGGAGAAGAAGAAGAAGAAGAAGAAGAAGAAGAAGAGGAGGAGAAAGAAGATGATGAGGAGAAAGAAGATGAGGAGAAAGAAGAGGAGGAGGAGGAGGAGGAGGAGAAGGCGAAAGAGGAGGATTAGGATTAGTATTGGGATCAGGAGGAGAAGGATTAGGATTAAGAGGAGGAGGAGGAGGGAAGGAGGGTATGAGGGAAAGTGGGAAGGAGGGAGAAGGAGGAGAGGAGGAGGAGGAGGAGGAGGAGGAGGAGGAGGAGGAGGAGGAGGAGGAGGAGGAGGAGGAGGAGGAGGAGGAGGAGGAGGAGGAGGAGGAGGAGGAAGAAGAAGAAGAAGAGCAGCAGCAGGAGGAGGAGGAGGAGTAGGAGGAGGAGGAGGAGGAGGAAGAAGAAGAGCAGCAGCAGGAGGAGGAGGAGGAGGAGGAGGAGGAGGAGGAGGAGTAGGAGTATGAAGAGCATGAATGAAACGAGCAACCCCACTCACCGGGAACAAAACACACATTCACAAACTAACAAAGCATAAATGATGACAGAAAATCATAATAACTTCCAATAGCTAAGCAGCTCTCCACAGACCAAGAACCTGCAGTTATAATCCAACTTTTGGTCCGAAACAAA
>NW_028234414.1:34924050-34931550 GCF_977035675.1 Penaeus japonicus
ATTCTGTATTTTGGTCTTGCTTTTCCCCAAGTTTTGCCTTTATTTTAAATCTCTTTTCTTTATTTTCCTCTCTGTTTCGGTGTCTCTTTTTCTGTGTTTCTCTGGGTCTTTCTCTCTGCCTCTGTCTGTTTGTCTGTCTTTCCTACTTTCAGATCTCTCTCTCTCTGTCTCTCTCTCTCTCTCTCTCTCTCTCTCTCTCTCTCTCTCTCTCTCTCTCTCTCTCTCTCTCTCTCTCTCTCTCTCTCTTTCGATCTCTGCTACCTAATTATTTCTACCTGCTTCACAAACATATTTCTATAGGGCCCCTTCTATCTCCCCTTCGCCTCTTCCTCCATATCTAAATCTCATTGTTTCCCCTTTCCGGCCCCCTATTTGTTCTTTTTGAAGTTGTTTATGTACCTTCATCATTTGCTATTACAACACTCCCCACCTTTCTCTTGCTATTATTCTAAATTTCCATTCATAATAATTTCACAAAGTCATCCATTATCTTCATCTGTGGTTCTTTCCTTGCCACAACAGGTAGTTTGTAAACTTTATTACTTTTGTCTAGAGAAGAAAAAAAAAAAAAGCTTTATCTAAAATGGAGAGGCATCGAGGGACGCATTAAAGACTGGCTCACATTTTGGCGCTGGCATTAAAAAGAAAAAGAAAAAAGAAGAAGAAAAAAGAACAAATGTATATTGCACTACCCTGTGCTGTCAGTACGATTTTTCTATTCCATGTTTTGTTACCGCCTCACTCTCTCCTCCCCCTTCCCTACCCACCTCCCCCTTCCTCCTCCCTTCTCCTTCCCCACCCTTTCCCTTCTACCTCCCTTAATCCTGTCCCTTCCCCTTCCCCTTCCCCTTTCCTTTCCCTTTCTCCTCTCTCTCACCCCCCATTCTGCGGATAGGTAAGAGTGAGGAGTAGGTGACCAGGCAAATGAAAAGAATATATGAATGAGCAAGGATGAGTCTCTTAAACGGCAAGGAGGGGATGCATTTCAGCTAAAAGTGAAAGAAACCCGGATCAAAAGGCATATGAAAAATTAATAAGGAAGCATGTCATGAATAATCCCTATCTGAAGCGAGCCATCAATCTTAAGGCGAATCTCAGGGCCACGTGAAGGCAAACGCTCAAAGGCGAATAGGCGGGAAGCAAGATGAAGCAAGGCGAAGCGAGATAAGATAAGACAAGATGACGCGATAAGAGGCAAGGCGAGATGACGCAAAATAAAGTAGGATAAGACAATTTGACGCAGAGCGAGGCAAGATAAGATAAAGTGACGCAAGATACGACAAAGTGACGCAAGATCAAGCAATGTAATACGAAACGAGACAAGACGAGGCAAGATGAGGTAGGGCGCATGACTGACAAGAGGTTCAGGTGGGTTGAACGCGACCCGACACCCCACTGACTGCATAATAAGTCTGTGGAGAAGGCTGTGGTGGAGGGCTAGGGGAAGGCTGGTGGGGGGGAGGAGGTATAGGCAGAAAGGCAAAGGAGAAAATGGAGGAGGAGGAAGTAACTGGAAGAGGAAGGAAGGTTACCAGTGAGGATAAAGAGAAAATGGAATATAGATAAGAAATAATTAATTAATAAAAGGAGGAGTAACAAAAAAGACGAAAAAAACAGAGACAAGGAATATATAATGGAAATAAGGAAGAGTAAGAATAAATAGAGAGAATTGGAAGAAGAAGGAAGGTCAGAGATGAATGGGCCTAATTGCGAGCACAGAAGGATGCAGATGGCGAACGAACCTAAATGTATATCCGCAGAGGACGAACCTAAATGAAAAACATATGGACAGACGAACCTAAATGAAACGTAACATGATTAAACGAATTACAAATCAGGTCAAAGAAACACCAGATGATATTAAACTTTCACATGTGACATTCTTTCACCTTTTGTTGGCACTACCACCTTTTTCTCGTATTAATCTTTTTTTTTCCAAAATAAAAGATATACTATAGATAACCTCTCATAACATCAAGATCCTAGAAGAGGCGGAGGCTGTGCGTTGAGGCGGCGAACACAAGTTGCAAAATCTGCAAGACTTGAATGAAGTCATCGGAAAAGACCCGTAGCGAGTGTTGCGATGCCGTTACGGCTGCAGGGATATAATTTGGTCGCAGGCTGGTCGGAGCGAGCTGCTACTGGTAGCATGGGAGGAGAAGAAAGGAGAGAGGAAACGGGAAGAGGAGGAGGGGGAGAGAGACGGGAAGATTCGAAGGAAATAGACAGATAGATAGATAGAAAGACTGAAAGAAAGACAGACAGTTAGAAAGAGCGACAGATAAACAGACAGACAGACATGTAGATAGATTGATAAACAGATATGCAGACAGAGAATGAGAAAACCCGAGGAAATACAGACATGCCTGGACTGCATAGCATGCGAAAATGCTGATGCTTGAGGCGAAAACCCACCGAATAAATTCTTCGCGCACATTGCCATTAGATTATAGGAGAATGGTGTATATTTTTTTCGTAGTGAAAAAGGCGACTGAAAAATACATTCGTACACTCATGCTCGCATGCAAATTCATGCTTCAAGAAATAACAATGAAGAACAAAAGCCGTCATGAACAGAACAGGCACCAGCCCGACACAAAGCGAGTCCACGTGACAGTGCCATGGCGTCATTGCACAGCAGGAACGCCACAGTGGCCTCGTTAGCTTAATAACATGAAATGGCTGTATGTGGTTACTCGCAAGGGTAGGGACAAGGAACCAGGAATTACGAACCAAGATCAGAGGCCAGGAACCAAGAACCAGAATAAAGCATATGAGGGAGAAGAGACTAAAACTAAAAAAAAAGAAAAAAAAGAAAAGAAAAAATAGCAAGAATGAGTGCATCTGGTAACCCAAAAGAGTTAGAACACAAGAACCAGGAACTAGGAATTAGAACGAGTACATACGGTCACTCCAAAGGAACAAGACGCACGAACCAGGAAGCAAGAACCAGGAACCGAGAGAACGCAGTAATTCACAATGCCGTGTTTTGCCTTGGGCGGAGTGGAAGTTTTTTTCATTACGGACATAACACATGCAGTAATAAATCAGGGAAAGTAATCCCGCCTAAGTTAAGCTGACAACCACGTCGGAACCTCGTTAACGCCAGGTCTCGAGGGGGTAGGGGAAGGGGGGAAGGGAGAGGGGGAGAAGGACGAGGGAGGGCCGTAACAAAGAAGGCCAGCAGGTAGGGTGGGGTGGAGTCGGGGGGAGGGGGGGGGGCTGCTATTCGGGAAGGGAGAGGCCACTTCCTAGAATACTCTATTACTACAAATGACGGCGCTCATTAATGAAGAGGACGGAATGGCTGTCCCTATTTCGGTACTCGACCCTCTGGGAACGCATGTGCGCTGGGGATTATGCGTATGCGCTTACTGATTGACGAGTGTATCTACCAATGTGGTAAACCCGTGCTTTCAAAATGTTTTCATTCTAAGGCAATAAATTCCGACGAAGACGACGAAGGCGTGGCACTGGACACGAGGGATGACCATGTTACAGAGGAGGATTATCACCGCGACCGCATCCCTCTCCACCTCCTCTTCCTCCTCTTCTTCTCCTTCCACCTCCGCCGCCGCCTTCGCCACTTCTCCGCCCCGACTTTTAAATTCGTCCACAATCGAGCGGCCGGAATCGGGCAGAGCGAGCCGCCGGCGGGCCTTTAATCACGGTGTAAAAGTTTAATTGTTTCGTTCGAGCAGCTCGGCGTCGGCCGGGCCTGAGGAGGCGCTCTCGCGGGGGCGGGATGATCACGCCTGAGAAATAACTCACGCATGCGGTTCTGTCCTATTGGATACATGGTTATTGTTACTACTATTAGTATTGTTAATATCTATATTATTTTTCTCATTACTTTATTCAGTGCTATCAGTAATATGTCATGTTATTGCGACACACACACACACACACATACACACACACACACACACACACACACACACACACACACACAAACATACACACACACACACAACAAAAATTGCAGTGTTCATGCAGGTGAAGTTGCACGAAAATAGAACAAGTATTCGCATGTCTTTCATGTTAAAATTATCATTTTATGCAAATTACCTTCTTATAAAAAAGTTCGTGTATACAAGAATGTCTCCTGACGACGAACTATAAACAAAAATACTAACAACAAACCAACTCTAATCGATAGATAAATTCCTTACATAAAAACAGCTTAGTCTAACCCAACCTCTCCTTCCCCACTAACCCAAACCCACACTAAAGCCCCCGTCCCTCCCTTCCCTAACCCACATTGCCTCAAGCCCATATTTCCCTCACACCCCCCTCCCCCTCCCCTCCCCCTCCCCCTCCTCCTGTACCCATCACCCCCTAAGGCTTGTGCCAATCTCTTGTTAGGCGAGCAATAACCTCTGCAAGGCAATATTACCTTTTCCTTGAGCATGTGGCTAAAGATACGAACAAACACATTTCCCATAGTCATGAGCCAGAGTCATGAGCCTCCTTCAGCTTGGCTCGAAATGATGCGACTCGCCCGGCTTTTCTCTCTTTTATAGTCGAATTTATTCATGTTGTTTTTTTCTTTTTTTTGCCTTTTTGCATATTGTTATTATTCAGAGACCTTGCCCTGACTCCCGATTTCCATAAAGTGTGCCCCAGATTTTCTTTTATTCAAAGATGAATTTTATATCAATATTAATTTTTCTCTTTTCCGTAAGGAATATCAGGGCTCTACTTAAAGAAAGAAGAAAAAGAAGAAGAAGAAGAAAAAAAAAAACATACACACACACATGAATGTATGATGTATGAGTATATGCGTGACACTTGAGCTGTATGTAGAGATAGATAGATAGATAGAGAGATAGATAGATAGATAGATAGAGAGAGAGAGAGAGAGAGAGAGAGAGAGAGAGAGAGAGAGAGAGAGAGAGAGAGAGAGAGAGAGAGAGAGAGAGAGAGAGAGAGAGAGAGAGAGAGAGAGAGAGAGAGAGAGAGAGAGAGAGAGAGAGAGAGAGAGAGAGAGAGAGAGAGAGAGAGAGAGAGAGAGAGAGAGAGAGAGAGAGAGAGAGAGAGAGAATTGGATAGATAGATAGATAGATAGGTAAATATATATACATATAGATAGATAGATAGATAGATAGATAGATAGATAGATAGATAGATAGATAGATAGTTTAATAGATAGATAGATAGATAGATAGATAGATAGATAAATATATATACATATACATAGATCGATAGATAGATAGATAGACAAACAGACAGACAAACAGACAGACAGACAGACAGACAGATAGATAGAGAGACAAAGAGAGACAAAGAGAGACAGAGAGAGACAGAGAGAGACAAAGAGAGACAAAGAGAGACAAAGAGAGACAGAGAGAGACAAAGAGAGACAAAGAGAGACAAAGAGAGACAAAGAGAGACAAAGAGAGACAAAGAGAGACAAAGAGAGACAAAGAGAGACAGAGAGAGACAAAGAGAGACAGAGAGAGAGAAAACATTGCAGCAAACGCACTCCTCAGTCCGTATGCCACGCGGATTCACTGCCTGGCCCCCACACGACCACAGCGGGCCCGAGCCGGGCCTGAGGGAGCGTTAAAACCAAGGAATGGCAGCCGTACTCGGCCGTCGGGCCATAAAGCGCTAAAGGAGAACTTCACGATTACGGCCACACGCCACAGGGTCTCTGGGTAATATCTAGAGGGTATGGTGTGGTCAGTATTGCCTTGGTTATTATCTATATTTTGTTATCATTATTGTTTTTTTTTTCCTTTTTTTTTAGAGGTTTGGTGTGCTCATTGTTGTCTTGGCTATTGTCAGTATTATTGTCATTTTTGTGAGGTTCGGTGTGGTCAGCAATTGCTTTGGTTACTATCAATATCATTTTCATTTTTTTTTCTTTTTTTACGATAGAAAATAGCAGCTGAGGATATTATCACCTTGTTAGTATCAAATATATATTTTTTCCTTTTCTTTTTTTCTAACTAGGCAACTTATGGCAGCCATAGCCAATGTCATACACAAATTCGTAATCCGATCAGCTGGAAATAATATGAACAGACATCAATCACAGGGGAAATTAGATACGCAAGCATACACACGCGCACGGACGTACCCGCTCGCAGCAGCACAAAGACGGGATAGCGAGCGTATCTCCAGAGTGAATGAATTGATAATGAATGGGAGGAAATCAAGGGAGTAGTAGAGGAACATTATCTCGCTAATTTACATACTTAAAGAGCCTCGGAAGCAAGATATCTTTGTAAGGAAGAGATGCAACAACAATAACCACGGCAATAACAACAACAAGACAACAACCACAACGACAACAACAACAAAAACCGGAAGTCGAGGGAGCCCAAAGGCGCCGGAAGCGATACTCTCACGTAGGGACTAACCCCCTCCTCCCCCTTCCCGCCTCTACCTCCCCCCTCCCCACCGCCCTACTCCCTCTATTTATTTGTCTGTTTGTTTCCCCGATTCGCGTTCGAGCGCGGGATATATAGGTCGGAAAGATGGGGGAGGGGGGGCGATGGCCTATGGGGGAGTCGTAAAGATCGAGACGAGAAGGAATAAAAGGTGGGGGAGGGCAGGGAAGAGGGGGGGGAGGAGGAGGAGGAAGGGAGGGATCTGGTGAGGGGAAAGAAAGGAGGAAATGGGGGAGTGGAGGGGAGGGGTGGAATAAGGGAGGGGGAGAGGAGGGGGGGAGGGAAGGAAGAAGGAAGGGGGGGAGGAGAAGAGGGGAGGAGGGGGGAGAGGAGAGGGAGAGGAAAGAGTGAGGGGAGAGGGATGAGGGTTGAGGGAATGGAGGAAGAGGGGGGGGGGAGGGGAGGGAGGAGAGAGGGGGAAAGGGAGAGAGGAAGGGGAAAGAGAGGAAGGGGGGGAGAAGGTGGAGGGGAGAGATTAGGGTAGGAGGGGAGAAGGGAGGGAGGAGGGTGGGAAGTTGGAGGGAAAGGAGAGTGGAGAAAGGAATTTCGGTGTAGGTTTGATACGAGGATGGAATAGAGTTTGGGAAGTGAATGGGAAAAAAGGAAGACTGAAGTGGAGTAATGGATGACATGCCAGTGAGAAAAGGCACACATGCCAAAGGCCTGAAAATGCCGTGATACGTGATATTGTGAGATGTAAAGGAAGAATGAATAATAAAGTCTTTTTTCTCTCTCTCTTTCCCCATTTTTTTTTCTCTCTCTCAGCATCTCTTTCTTCTCTCTCTCTTCTCTTTTATCTTTCTTTCTTCTCTCTCTCTCTCTCTCTCTCTCTCTCTCTCCTCCTCTCTCTCTCTCTCTCCTCTCTCTCAATCTCTTCTCTCTCTCTATTCTCTGTCGATTATATAATAATATAATATAAATATAAATATATATATATATATATACATATATATATATATATATATATATATATATATATATATATGTATATATATATGTGTGTGTGTGTGTGTGTGTGTGTGTGTGTGTCTATACGTATATGTGATTCCCGTCATCATCACCAAATCAAAAAACAAATAAGAACGCAATGAAGAATCATCTT
>NW_028234414.1:34939050-34941550 GCF_977035675.1 Penaeus japonicus
AGATAAATATACAAAGAAGAGAGAGAGAAAGATAAAAAGAGAGACAAACAGAGTTTGACCCAAGAAGCAAACTCCAAACCATGAATGTGTAATAACCATTTCCCTACAATGTCGTTCCCCTAAACAATCATTCTCTTAACGACCATAAAACTAAGACGAGTGATTATGTTAGAGATAACTTGAGACTCTGAGTACTGTTGGGACGGAAAGGAGGGGAAAAGAGAAAGAAGTAGAAGAAGAACGAGAACAAGAAAAAGAAGAGGAAGAAAAGGGGAGGGGGAGATAAGACGCAGTCAGAAGTAAGAAGGGGAAGGACTGAAGGATGGGATAAACAAGAAGGAAGAGGAGATATGAAGGAAGGAAGGAAGGAGGGGACGGCAAGGGAGAGAGAAGGAGGAGGCCCATCACTTCCCATGGCCACCTCGGGTGCTATACTGACCTGTGGTGCCTCTCAGGACACGTCCAATATAGCACTACCGGGAGATGAATCTGGAGGAGGGAAGCTGGAGGGGAGATGCTGGTAGGTTGAGGGGGGGGGGGGGAGAAGGTATGCGTAGGGGGGTGATCCGAGATTACATTTTATGGTGATAGATGAGAGAGGGTAGAGATGCTGGTAATGGGGGGGGGGGGGGGTTGGTAACTGAAGGAAAATATATAAAAAATATGGATGAATGAAATCGAAACGATGAGGATTATCATAGAATCACTTCAATAAGAATGAGTGGCTAGACGAGTTTTATCTAAAAGATGAAACGTAGCACATGTTGACAGTGAGAGAGAAAAAAAAGGACGGCGAGGAAAACAGAACAAGAAAGACATGTATACAAAGGAGAGAAAAAGAGAGTGACAAACAAGAGGGAAAAAGAAAGAGAGAGAGAGGTAAGAAAGAACTACACAAAAATATAGGAAGGGGGAGACAAAGATGAAAACATAGAGAGAGAGAGAAATAGATAGATAGATAGATAGATAGACAGACAAATAGATAGATAGATATATAGACAGAAAGAGAGAAAGAAGGCAGGTGACAGGCTAATATCGCCAATAGACGAATCGCCGATGGGACGTAGAGACCTTCTGGCAAGGGTGTCAACATCATCCCCGAGGCGACAGGGATCACTGGGCCCTAAGACCTAAAGGCTTTTGAGTGCGGTGGTTTTGCCTCGAGATGGAAAAGAACTGAAGAATGGTTCGCAAGATGTTTATTATGTGGATAAAATAAATGGAATTTATTTTTTTCTCGAGTTTTATTGTATAGAAAATTAAGTAAATATGGTACTTCACTGTATGAGAAAATAAGAAAAATTAAGCTTTATTGTATCGAATCTGACGTATCGAAGAGGAGAAAAATAAATCTTTGTTGTATCTAAATTTGAGAAAATATGAAAATACTTCATTAAAAAGAAAAAGAAAGTCAGAGAGAAAAAATGTGTTATGACGCCAATGCTTACATACATATACAAATCCTTTTTTCCCTCCAGCATTGCTAGTTACAGTATTGTAAGGTAAGCTTAGAACAACATTTTGACTTTGACAGATTTCACATATAAAACAATAATCGTATTCTCAGATATAAGACATATTTCATCCTCGTGTTTACAACACACAAACCTTTCTCTTTTTCTCAAAAAAAGAAGAAAGAAAAGAAACATCAGTTCTCTACAGTAGAATAATTACTGGAACTACGCATATATTTGCGTAATTTACAAAACCTACAAAGTTAACGTCAAAGTAAATAACGACATCCCATCGTCGGCGGAAATACGACCCCCTCTCCCCTCCAGCAGCCCCTACCCCGTCTCTAAAGTTATGTCAACACAAGACCTAATAAAAAGAAAGAAAGAAAGAAAAAAACTTTCCCACAATCCATCTGGAGAGAAAAAGACGTCCGCTCACATCGGCGTCGAGACACAGAATCTGTGTCTATCTATTTATCTATCTATCTATCTATCTATCTATCTATCTATCTACCTATCTATCTATCTGTCTGTCTGTCTATCTGTCTGCCTGTCTGTCTATCTATCTATCTATTTATCTGTCTATTCGGATTCGGAAACTCGGAGGGCGAAAGGAGAGGAAGGGAAAAAATGGGATGAGATGAAGAACGAAGAATAATAAGACAATAAAATATAAAGAAAAAAAAAATCTGAGGAAAAAGAAAAAGAAGAAGAGGGATAGATAACACCGAAAGGAAAACGAAGGAGAAGGTAAAAGGAATAAAGGAAAAAAAATAAAAAGAGAAAAAAACTGAGAAGAAATGGGTAAAAACAGGGATGAAGAGTATGAAGAAAAAAAAAGAAAAAAAGAAGATAAAGAAGAAGAAGAAGGAAGGGACAAGAAGCCACAGAAATAAAACTGGAATCATGAGAAGCAAGAGGATAAGAAACCAGATTATGATTAGAGAAAAGAAAAGAAAAGGCAAGGCAAAATCACGACAGGACGGAGGAGAGTGAGGGGAGGGAAGAGAGGGGAAAGAAAATCACGTCTGAAGTGTTATCGGGAA
>NW_028234414.1:34946550-34949050 GCF_977035675.1 Penaeus japonicus
AAATCCTGCTTTTGTAAAGTCAACTCACGGTGTTTGCAAGAAAAATAAATAATAATAAGATGAAATTACATGCCAGAGGCCATTATCTATTAAGGAATTTGACGGCGAGACCACTTTAAGAAGTGCATTAGCGCTTCTCCGGCAGATACAGCTTGCGTGCCTGGAAGAGAGGGCGCTGTCGCCGAAGAAGGGGAGGGGAGGGGGGGGGGGGGGGAAGCCTGGGGGTTATTCGGGGGTCACTGGGGAAAGGGAAGGGGGGGGAGTGACAGAGGCTTGGGGGGATGGAGGTGAGGAGGGACAGAGTCCTGATGCGGTAGGGAGGGGGTTTATAAGGTTGGGGTGGGGGGTTGGGGTGTAGAGTGATAGAGACCTGAGGCTGTGGGGGGAGGGGGGAGGGGGGTTCAAGGGGTGGGGTTGGGGCGGGGGGTTCAAGGGGTGGGGTTGGGGAGGGGGGTTCAAGGGGTGGGGTTTGGGAGGGGGGTTCAAGGGGTGGGGTTGGGGAGGGAGTGAGGACTGACAGGCCTGAGACGGGGAGAGTGAGGTTTATAGGAATGGGGGGGGGGGGATGAGGAATGACAGAGACCTGAGATGGGGTGGGGGTAGGAGAAGGAAGAGGGGAAAGGGACACCGATACATCACGTTGCAGCTGAAAGTGAGCATTATCCCAAATAGGCGACTAAGGGGAGGAAGAAGCACAGGAAGATCGATGCTGCTTCTTTTCTTCTGAGGAATGGAAGGTCCTATCATGTAAGGAAATTGAATAGCAGTCCCAGTAACAACGGCAACAGTAGGGATAGTATGAATAATGATAATGATACTGAGGGTAGTGATGGTAAAGAATAAAAATGGCAAAAAAAAGAAAAAAAAGATAAAATTGACGATATTAATAACAATAATATCAACAACATTATTGATAACAACCATGATAATAGTAATAATGATAATGAAAATGACAATTATTATAATGACAGTAATAGTAGTGATAATAGTAACAACAACAATAATGGTGATGATGATACTAATGTCAGTAATAACAGTAACAATAGTAACAGTAATAATAGTTATGACCACAATTAAGATAAGAGAAGAAAATGATGATTGACCGTCCCCTTTGCTGTCTGCTTTCGCGATTTGCATATCCATTTTCCATCTCGGATATTTGCGTCTTTGACATCTGCTTTCGCTCAATAGTTCACTTTACATCTTCAAATATATATATATTTATATATATATATATATATATATATATATATATATATATATATATATATATGCATATATAAAATTATGTGTATGTTTATATATATATATATTTATATATATATTTATATATATATATACATACATACATATATATATATATATATATATATATATATATATATATATATATATATATATACATATATATATATACACACATGCAAGTATGATATATTTTAATGTGAAAAAATATATATACAAAGGAATAACAAATCTTAAAAAGAGAGGAAATGTCTTAAAATAAAGGACAAGAAAAAAGTTCGTGATGATGAAGCTAAGGAAACAAACATATCAATACAAGTAATAGCAGACACGATAATGGTGACGATGATGGTACTAGTCAATTCCGGTAATAGTAATGATGAACATAAAATAAAAATAACAACCAGTGGTACTACTACTACTACTACAACTAAACAAAGAAGACGATAATGACGAAAAATACAAGAGGTATTCGTGAGAGCGCATCGGCACCGAAAAAAGTCGTGCGTGTTTGGGGTCGCGTTTTAAAGGACCATAAATCCTCTAATCTACTCAATCACAAGGCACTGGCACGCTTATAGGTCGCCAGTCTTTCCGCTACGCACATCGCCCGAGCTCGAGGCAACACGCGCTGAAGGTACGATACCAACAGCGAGTGACACAAAGGACGAATTACCTGGTTACGGTTCTTTATATTTCTCAGTCTACGTGTATGAAAAAAAGAAGAAAAAAGAAAAGAAAATACAAAACGGTTGAATTACTGGTTACGGTTCTTTATATTTCTCAGTCTACGTGTAAGAAAAAAAAAGAAAAAAAAGAAAAAGAAAATACAAAACGGTTGAATTACTGGTTACGGTTCTTTATATTTCTCAGTCTACGTGTAAGAAAAAAAAGAAAAATATACAAAACGGTTGTTGGGTTGCTTGTTGTTTATAATTATTATTCTAGCACAAGTGTCCCTTCTTTTGATAAATAATGCCATTGTTAAATATCGTGATATCTTTCATGTTGTCCAAGACTAACTACCACTTTCTGTGGTATTACTTATCATTCTATACAAACATAAGTGAAAAAAAAACCATAAGTGAATTGCAAAACTGTCAGGTGGCAAATTAAGATAATGATGGTAGCAATGTAATGTATTCTTTGTTGGAAAGTTCCGTGCTACCCACGGCAAGTCGTCCAGATGTATCTCTGTATCACTGAATAGTAGCAACACCCCGTGGTTCGGTGCAAAATATATGAAGAAAGAATA
>NW_028234414.1:34954050-34959050 GCF_977035675.1 Penaeus japonicus
GAGAGAGAGAGACGGAGAGAGAGAGAAGTAGAGAGGAGAGATGAGGAGATGAGAGAAGAGAGAAGAGAGAGAGAGAGAGAGAGAGAGAAGAGAGAGAGAGAAGAGAGAGAGAGAGAGAGAGAGAGAGAGAGAGAGAGAGAGAGAGAGAGAGAGAGAGAGGGAGAGAGAGAGAGAGAGAGAGAGAGAGAGAGAGAGAGAGAGAGAGAGAGAGAGAGAGAGAGAGAGAGAGAAGAGAGAAGAGATAGATAGATAGATAGATAGATAGATAGATAGATAGATAGATAGATAGATAGATAGATAAATAGATAGATAGATAGATAGAGAGAGAGAGAGAGAGAGAGAGAGGACAAAAAAGCGTGTAACAGGTCGTGGACCCAGGCTGCGACTCGGTCCCCCTTGACAGTATCTAACTTGGAAATCCTCCCTGGCCCTTTCTTAAGACATTTCCTGGTCTATCCCTTAATCCCTCACCCTCCCCCCCTCCTGCTTCTCCTTCTCCTCTCCCCTCCCCCTACTCCTCCTCCTTCTCTTCTCCCCTTCCCTTCCTTCTCCTCCTCCTCCTCCTCCTTCTCCTCTCCCCTCCCCCTCTTCCTCCTCTTTCTTCTCTCCCCTCCCCCTCCTCCTCCTTCTCCTCTCCCTCCCCCCTCCTCCTCCTACTCCTTCTACATCCCTCCCTTTCATCTCCTCTTTCTTTCCTCCATCTGTCTCCCCTCCTCCTCCTCCTATTCTTCTTCCTTTTTCTCTTTTTCTCTTTCTTCTTCCTATTCCTTTTCTTTCCTCTTTCTTCTTTTCCTCTATTTCTTCACCCATCCACTCTTCATCCTCCCTTCTCCCTCCTCCTATCTTTCTCTTTTTGTTCTTCTGCTCCCCCCTCTCCCTCCATTTCCATCATCTCCTTTTTCTTTCTTCCTCCATGCGCCTCTTCCATTAATCATTTCTTATCCTTCTTATCTACGGGTCTTAACAAAAGCAGAGAAGGAATAGAATGAAGGAAGCTTCTATTCCCCCCCCCCTCTCTCTCTCTTTCTCTCTCTCGCTATCTCTCGCTTTCTCTCTCCATTTTTTTATTATTCCTATTTACTCCTCCCTTACCTTTTTCTCTTATTTACTCTTTTATTTCCCCTCCATTTTCTTCCTTCCCTACCTCCTCTTTTCGTCTTATGAACTCTTTTATTACCCTTTGCTCTTTTCTGTCTTCTACTCATTCTTTCTTTTATTCTCCAGTCCTCCTCTTACTCCTTTTCTCCCCCTTTTCAGTTTTTATTTTCTCTTTCATTCCCCATTCCTCTTCTTTCCCCCTTCCTCTTTCTGCTCCTCCTTTATCCTCATCTTCCTTCTCTCCTCCCCGTTATTTAAGACATCCTCGCCAGCCCATAAATTCTTATATCTAATCTCCAACGTCTGTGAAATAGAGACCGGAATTTCGAAAGATATTTTTTTTTCTTTTTTCCCTTTAGATCTAATTTTTCATTTTCATTTTACTTTCATTCCTTTTCTTTGGTCTCCCCCCCCCCCTTCCCCTTACCAGCCCGCGCGATGCATTGCTTAGAATTACAATTATTCGAATAAGATTTAGATCCATCAGAATTATTGCAATGTTAATATCTAAATAAAATATATCAAGACCTCGTATTCAGCTCCTTCCTTTCTCTGCAACTAATATACCTAATCCTCTTAAGAAAATTAATCAGTCTTATCAAATCATAAAATACTGGATCCTTTAGTAAAATCTCATAATCGTATCCAATATCAGTCCAGCGTTCGCAAAACAAGAACAACAACAATAACAACAGCAACAACAATAATAAAAACATAAAATGAATATATATACATGTAAAAAAAATAAAAAAAATTAAGTCGACGATGTCCAAACAACAACAACACACGCAAAAGACATAACAACACAAATCGGAAATTCTGGGACTTTGAGCTTAATCGCCGACTGGCAACACCGACCGCTCTTTGTGCGAGCCATTTAACACGCACCTTAATGGGTGTTGCAGCAGCGGGAGGTGGGTTGGAGGGATGGAGGAGGGAAGGAAGGAGGGAAGGAAGGAAGGAAGTAGGAAAGGAGGGAGAGAGGGAAGGAAGGAAGGAGGGAGAAAGGGAAGGAGGGAGGGAGGGAACGAAGGAGGGAGGGAGGGAAGGAAGGAGGATGAGGGAACGAAGGAGGGAGGGAGGGAAGGAAGGAGGATGAGGGAATGAAGGAGGGAGGGAGGGAAGGAAGGAGGATGAGGGAACGAAGGAGGGAGGGAGGGAAGGAAGGAGGATGAGGGAGGGAGGAGATGGCCAAGGAGCAAAGAAGGGGGTTGATACCACTAATATCAGTGATGATTGTAATGATAATAAGGATATTGATAATAACGATAATAATGAAATTAATGATAAGGATAGTGATAGTGATACTGGTAATGATGATATTAATAATTATGATGATAATGATCATTATCATAATAATCACCCTTATATTAACAACAAAAAACAAATATTCAATAATGATAATAACAACAAAAATAATAAGAGGAAGGGCAGAAATAGGAAAAAGAAAGAAGAAAGTAAAGATGAAAGGGGAAAATAAAACAAAACAACAGAATATCCGCAGCAACAAGAAGGACAACGAGACCGAAAGAGAAGGAGAGGAAACGAGGAATAAAGAATCTCCAGAAGAAGCGGATGTAATTCCGAAAATGTAATCAGGCGGAAGTTTTGGCGAGTCATGCGACGTGGCATCTTGAGAGAGTCATGGAGGGGGCAGAGCCGATTCCATGCGAGCAGGTGCATGACCATGGCGCGCTCTTATTCGCCCAGAAAAAGCCACGCACGATATTTCAAACAAAATTAGACAGAGGGAAAAATGTAGACGTGTTAAGTAAATAATTCTGCGGAATGTATATGTATACATACATGCTTATATAAGTACTTCAATACATACAACCACACACACACACATACATGTGTACATACATACATACGTACATGTATATATATCTCTATATATATATATATATATATATTTATATATATATATATATATATATACACACACACACACACACACACACACACACACACACACACACCACACACACACACACACACACATATATATATATTATATTATATATATATATATATAATATATATACATATATATCTATATATATATATATATATATCTATCTATATATATATACGCATATAAAAACACACCCACATAACCACACACCCACGCACGCATATATATACTGTGTGTACATTGTTCAGAGAACAGTTCATTCCCGTACAGGAATCAGAACAAAAGGGACTCAGCAAGCCCGGAGTCCAACAACGAAAAATTAAACGCAAACAAAAATCTCAACGAAGCACAAAGAAAATGCACAAAAGGCTTAAATCGAAATAAATAAGTAAATCAAGATATTTCTAGTAAGTGGAAAAAATAACATCCATAAAAATGTTATTCCACAATTCGCGCATTGGCGACATTCCCATGGTCGTCACGTACTAATTGAGCCCTTAGGAATTATCGCCAAGAATTTATTTTCTTTTGTTTTTTCCCCTCTCTGAGTCTCCTCCGAACTGTCAGTCACGGCGACCCTGAAGCCCACCTGTTCCTTCGCGTTGGCAGTTCCCTCCAAAATGCTGAGCCGCGAAGACTTTTTCAGTATTTCTTTCTCTCTACTCTTTCCTTCGTTTTTCTTCTCACCCTCTCCCTCATCTCTTTCTTTCTCGCTCTCTCTCTCTCTCTCTCTCTCTCTCTCTCTCTCTCTCTCTCTCTCTCATTCTCTCACACTCTCTCTCTCTCTGCTCTTTTCTTCGTATCTCTTCTCTCACCCCCCCCCTCTCTCTCTCTGTCCCACCGTCCCTCCCTTCCCCTCTCTCTCTCATTTTCCCACTTAAAGTATTGTTTAAAGCAACCCTCCTTACGTGACACAGACGAGGGCCTCTAAAACTTTCTCCCAAACTCTTTCTCTCCTTCGGGAATATACATCATAGCCTCCTTTCCCGCCTCCTCCCGGCACGCGGAGTGATACACGGGCATTATCTCACACACACACACCTTTTCATATACTATTGCGTTTAAATCCCTTCCCAAATACCATCGTTCAGATACATCACATCTAGTCTTATTCTGCTTCATGTCGTTTTAGACAACTGTTTATTTTTTTTTATTTTTTTTTCCTTTTTTCCTCGTTTTCTTAACAGCATGTCATTTGTTCCTCCTCGATTGTTCTGACACTTCTTTTTCCGTTTCGTCTCTCCGATTCTCATTATCTCAAACGAAGGGAGGATCATACCCCTAACCCCCTTCTGGACGCTCGGGCTTGAGCTAAAGTCTGCCTCAGCCTCACCCCCTAATCCCCCCCCCCCCCCTTATCCCGCCGTGTCGTCAGCAGGTTAGACCAAATGGCGAACTTATACGTCTCTTGCTCTGTCTATTGCCAGCTATCATTCCTGCTTCCACTAACTACTGCCTATTCTACCATTCTGTAGAAGATATAATCAGATATAACTGCCTAAGCGTCGCTTACTTAACTTGGATTGTGAAGTTATTCATCCACATTCGTGATTCATATTTATTAGTTTCTTCTAAATCAATCTCTCTATTTTCTGCTATCTCCCGCTCAGCGCTCGCACGCACGCGCGGGTCATCTGCCCTCCCTGATTATCGTATTAGTCACTCGTGTGTCACTAATTGTTAGCGTAATTACTCTCATTAGCCCCTCACCCTCCGCTGTACGAGCTGTTTGTTTATTATCTTTCAACTCTGATGTCGGCAATTATGTAGATTGGCCTCGAATATGTTCACAAAGTTTGTTTTTTTTCAGCGCGGGGGCGGCGTTCGCTTATGGAAATCATCTGTATATCCACATGCATGAAGAAAGACACAATACTACCATTTTGATACAATGGTAGAAGAAAGACACTACATGGAATAGATCTTCCAATACATCTATGTATAGTGATTTTTTTTTACTATTCATATAAATGTAGATACCATT
>NW_028234414.1:34964050-34966550 GCF_977035675.1 Penaeus japonicus
TATATACATATATATGTAGATATAGGTAAAAATATATATATATATATATATATATATATATATATATATATATATATATATATATATATATATTTTATATAATATATATATATATATATACGTACTCAGGGGAGGAGACAGACACAGTGCACACCCCTCCAGCGCCAAGAGTGGATAACAACATCAAAGGCAGCGGCCATGAATGAAGCTCAAGAAACGTCGAGGGTTATTATAAAATTAATTAAGGCGGCGCCGGACACGCCATCCATCTCATGACACGACTTTCGTTGAGGAAGGAAGAGGAAAATAGGAGGAAAAAATGAGGAGCGATGCGAGAACATCCATTAGTGTCACTCATGAAAACAATATGGGTGAAAAAAAGAAAGTGAGATCCGTCTTGACTCAGGACGAATTAATGAGGACTAACGAGCATTAGTTAGAGAGATAAACACGGTGAGTAAATCGACGAAGACAAAAGGACGTAGACGATGCAGGTGGGGAGGGGGAGGAGGAGGAGGAGGAGGAGGAGTAGAAGGAGGAGGAGGAGAGAGAGGAAGAAGAGGAAGAAGAGGAGGAGGAGGAGGAAGAGGAGGATGATGAAGAAGAGGACAAGGAGGGGGAAATGGAAAAAGGAAATGTAGGATCAAGTGCAAATAGTTGAAAAAATGCAGAATTTCGAGTGCTACACATCCTCGTAACATCTCAGCCTCAAGACCCCCCCCCCCTCAACTTGCATCCTAAAAATAAATCGAAGAACTGTTCGGCGCGCTCCCCTTCCCCTCCTTGCGTGGGCTGCAGTCCAAGCTCGGGGTCTTAGGATCCGCTACCTGGCTGGAGGCAAGACAGATCTCCGAAAGTTTCGAGGCGTCGCGCAAGTTTGTTGAGCCAGTTCGTGAAGCCTCGTCCCTTAGGTGCGAGCATAAAGGCGGAGGGCTCGGTAGCCGCCCTGAAATCACCATTGATTTCGCTACTACCATGGCCGTCGCGGTCAACTCTTCCGCCATCAATAACATCAACGCCTTGCTGATATTGCAACTACCTGCAGGTACGCGGGCAACCCAGCGACCATATGACCACAGCGGAGGGGAACAGGACAAAAGGACGACGGAAGTGAGGGGAGAGTGAGGGAAGAGGAAGAGGAAGAGGACCACCGGGCGGGGGGCGTGTGGCACAGGGAAGGCTTTCAGGGACGAAGAGGGACGGGGAACCGCGGTGGGAATGTGGCGTAGCCAGGGTAATAATGCTACTTCGCGTGTAGAGCCCAATCAATGGCAGACGGACACGGAGGGGACACCTGAGGGGCGAGTCTACGAGCTCTACCTAGCGCCGTCTACTGCTCTGCCCTGAGTGTCCACCTCTCTGCATGCTGTTCTGCTCCGCGCCGGTGTCTTTTGTCCGACACCGTACACAATGAACGGTATAAACGAACTCTAATCAACATTAGGACACACATATCCAGTGCGCCTAACGTAGAGAAAGATATTCTTCTCATCAAACTTCCTCTCACCGACACCCCTGCAGCTCCCAATGGCTCCCTAATAGGTATATCTTGCCTGCAACGTACAACATGAAGTTCCAACGGCGTTCAAGTGTCCCTCTCACCTGTAAATATCATTTTACGTTTCATAACTTCGGGCCGGAGGTGATACTCTTGCAACTTGACGATCATGGCTTGAAGATAATGGTACCGCAGATCTACCATCAGAGCCTCTTCTCTTCGAAAAATGACATTCCCTGTCTGTTGTTGTGTTGTCATCGTTGCAAAAATGGGAGGTTGTAGTGGCAGTTATCAGAGCTTGCTAATATGGTCGTCATTTCGTTACTGTGAAAAAGGACCATGTTTTAGCCTATCGTATCGCATGCAAGTTGTTGTTGCAGTTGGTGAAGACTAGAATACTATATGCAGACAGTGATAAGGCACAAGTTGAAGGTAAAGGGATTCTTTCGTAAGATTGTAAAAAACGCACCTACGCACACACTAACATATACTTATACTTTTTCCTACACAAGAATTCACACAAACATACCTATACCGCCCCCCCCAACACCACCACGCACAAACCCAGTCTTGCTAGTTTCTCGTCCCATCGGCGATCCCCATAAAGTAGCAGCCCTTCCGATTTTACCATGCACAGTCATGCAGCCCTTTCCCACAGTTAACCCATTTATCTTCACTTTTTACATCACCGCCAGAAACTGGAGCTGTTCATAGCACTGCCCCCCCCCCCCTCCTCCCCTTGCGTCCACGCCCATTTCGACTCTCCTTTCTTGCCCTTCCTCCCTCCCTCCCTCCCTCCCTCCCTCCTACACTCCCTCCATCCCTCCCTGACCTCCCTCCCTCCTTGACTCTCCACAGCTGCGTTCTTCAGCCGAAAATACAAGTGTGATATATTGCAAATGAGATTGGGCAGTGACGCTGTTATTCCCGCAGCGCAAAGCCAGTCATCGAACGAAAGTCCCGCAAACGGGCGGCGTAATAACAGGGCCGAGCGTGAAGGGG
>NW_028234414.1:35034050-35039050 GCF_977035675.1 Penaeus japonicus
ACCCCTCTAATTCCTTTTCCTTCCCTCTCTCCCCCCTCACACACCCCCCCCCCACCCCCCCCCCCCTCCCCCCCCCCACCCCCCCCCCCAACCCCCCCACACCATCCCCCCCCCACAACCACTACCGTTCTTTCCCCCCCCTTTCTCTTCCCTTCCTACCTTCACTTACCCTCCCTCTCCTCCACTTCCTATAATTATTGTCTAACCTTCTTTCTTTCATTCATTTATTACGCTCTATTCGCTATCTCCCCCTCTGTCTTACTGTTATTAGAGCTCACCGAAGAACAAGGGCGAGGGAGAAGGGGAAGAGAGAAGGATGGGAGAAGGGGGAAGGAGAAGGGAGAAGGGAGGGAAGGTTGGGTGGAGAGGGGAAGGATGGGAGAGGGGATGGGATGAAGGAGGATGGGAGAGGGGATGGGATGGAGAAGGATGAGAGGGGGGGGAGTAAAGGGGAGGACAAGGAGAGCTAGAAGGTGTATGGAAAAGCAAAATCCCAGTTACCTAAAAAGAAAAAGCTGTTGTAATGATCATACCGATGTGAGAAGATTCTCTCTCTCTCGCTTTCATTCACCTTTTCACTTTCCATTTCTATGTTTTCCCTTTTTATTTCATTTCCGTCGTAAAAGAATTCTGGCTAATCGTGTGCGGCTTCAAGCGATGAAGGTGAATAGAGGAAATGGCGATGGAATGTTATGGGAAGGGTTTATGTATATATGTGGACATGCTAGACGAATGAAAGGGGAGGATATGCTGTATATATATCTATATATATAAATATATATATATATACATATATATATATATATATATATATATACATATATATATATATATATATATATATATATATATATGTATATATAAATATATATATATATATATATATTATATATATATATAATATGGTCTAATATATTATATATAGACAGAGAGATAATGTAATATAATATACTATATGTTATATTTATAGAGAGAGAGAGAGAGAGACGAGAGAGAGAGAGAGGAAGAGGAAGAGAGTGCGATGAAGAGAGAGAGAGAGAGAGAGAGAGAGAGAGAGAGAGGCCACCAGAGTGAAAGAGCGATGGATAGAAAATACCAGAAGGAGAGAGGGAGTTCCGGATGCCGAGACGAACCAAAGGATCCGGATAAAGGAAAGCAGTTAGTCTGTTTAGTGTTGGGGGATGGAGGGGGGGTGGGAGGGAAATGAACTTCTTGAAGTAAACAATCACGAAACATAGAGGAATAAAAGGAAAAGAAGGGAAACTGAGAAATGTGCACACTTTGTTGTTAAAAAAAAGACAAAATCTAAAAGAGTATCAATAAACAGAACAGAACAATCTTTAAAAATCACAAGAAAACAAAACACAGGGCCACTTCCGCCAGAAAATAACGGAATAATAGGACACTCATACACGCAAGGTCGCGGACGCATCGAGCCAAGAAGAAGAAGAAAAAGAAGAAGACATAGATGACATGAATCTCCTGTGAACATTCCTTGCGCCGCGACCGAGAACAGCTGATCGGAGACGGCGGCGGCGGAGGCAGCCAGCGCGGCGCCGCTCGGAGCCTCTCGCACGCCCGTCTCTCACTTTATTACTTTTTTTCTTCTTGTTTTGCTTATCGTCTGCTATTTTCTTTCTCCTTTTTCACTTTCTATGTTCATTGATTTTGTTTTTCTTTCTGTCTCTCTCTCTCTCTCTCTCTCTCTCTCTCTCTCTCTCTCTCTCTCTCTCTTTTATCACTCTCTCGTTTTCATCCTCTTTCTTTTTCTTTCTCTTTATTTTTCTTGTCCTCTCTCTTTCCCTTCTCCCTCAGCATATATCTCTCACTCTTTCCTTTTCGTTTTTTTGTTATCTCTTATCTATCTCTTTCTTCCCTCTCTTCCTCACCCCTTCTCCTCCTCCACTTTCTCTTTCCCTTACCTTCAATCTCTCTTCCCCCTTATCTCTCCTTCTCTCTCCCTCTCCTTCATCCTCCCCTCCCCCTCCCCCTCCCTTCCTCCTTTCCTTCCTCCCTTTCCTTCATCCTCCCCTCCCCCTCTCTTCCTCCTTTCCTTCCTCCCCCTCTTTCTCCTCCCCTCCCCCCTCCCCCTCCCTTCCTCCTTTCCTTCCTCCCCCTCTTTCTCCTTCCCTCCCCCCTCTCCCTCCCTCCTTCACCCACCGTCCACTAAGTTATAGCAATCCTGCCGCAAGATTGCAACGTTCCCAATATTAATATCATACTGATGGCACGCCGGGCCTTGTTTGCTACTATAAAAAACGATAAAAATACATGATATGCGAAATGGCAACTCACGTCATGGGGTGCTAGTGGGATGGGGGTGGGGAGGGGAGGGGAGGGGAGGAGAGGAGTGAAGGGGGAGGTGGGAAGGTGGGAGAAGGGGAGGAAGTGAGGAGGGGGGGGAAGTTAACAGGGGGGGAAGGGAGGAAAAAACGGGAGGAGTGAGGATAAAGAAGAGGAGGTGAGGGATGAAGTGAGGGAGGACAGGGAGAAGAGAGGAAAGAAAGGGAGAAAGGAAGGGTGTGAGGGAAAGAATCCGAGGAAAAAGGGAGGGAAATGAAGGAGGTCAGGAGGGGGGAGGGGAGAATAAAGGGAGGGTAGGAGGGAGAGAGGCAAAGAAGGGGAAGGAAGAAAAAAAATAGGGTGAGAGAGGGAAGCACCGAAGCAAGGAGGGAGAGAGGAAGGGGAGGAAGAAAAGGGAGACAAAGAAAGTTACGGTAAACAAGATTGGTCAACACAGGGGAGAAGAAGAGAGGGAGAGGAACAAATAATAAAGAGAGGGAAGGAGAAGGATATACAATGGAGAAAGGGTAAAGAGAGGGTGTAAAGTAAATCGGGTGAAAATCCATTGACCAGATGAATGGCCAGAAACTTTGCCATTGTTACATTTTCTCAGTAAATATACAAATAAATATACAAATAATTACATACACAATTAAATGAATCAATAAAAAAGATGAAAAACAAAACAAAAAAACTGACAACTACAAAACGATTGTCAATACCGATAATGATAAAAGTCAGCTACTTTTATTGGTCGAAAGGGAAAGAAAGCGAAAACACTCAATAACAATAGGTTACACAATGTCACTAGTTCAGCTATAACATCACATTACGCCCACTATAACCGAGTTATAAACCTTGTTACGAGAGATATGAATACGGAATGAAGCTAACTAGAAGCAAGGGGGGAGGGGAGTTGAGGGCAGGGTAGGGTGGGGAGTCTTTTGTTCATCTTAAGGAAGAGCTTTTCGAGGGTGAGAAAAGAGAGAGGGACATTTCTTTGAATTCTGTTGAGAGAAAGAAAGAGAGAGAGAGAGAGAGAGAGAGAGAGAGAGAGAGAGAGAGAGAGAGAGAGAGAGAGAGAGAGAGAGAGAGAGAGAGAGAGAGAGAGAGAGAGAGAGAGAGAGAGAGAGAGAGAGAGAGAGAGCCAGCCAGACACACAATGAGAGACAGACTATCAGAGAAGAATAAACATAAGAAGAGAGAAAGTTGAATAATAAACCCAAACACCCACAAACAGAAGAGATTCTCCAGTTGTAGGAGTAACAGGCCATAAAAGCAGAGTAAATCCAACACAGGCGATAGTAAAATCTTTTGCATCAAATCCCAAGTGACTTTTCATAAAAGTGATACTATCGGTTAAAAAAAACGGAAGGGAATGAAACAGGAAAATGCACCAACTGACGATCAAAAAGACGTAATAAACATGAAAGATATAGATTTAGAAACAATTTCATAAAGTGGTATAAAGAATCACAGCCATCCTTTTCCTTTATATCAAGATGATCAAAGAAGTGAAATGAACTTGATAAATCAATCTAGATAAGGAGCGAGTTAAATGATCTCTAACCAAAGAAAATGCTCGATGAAAAGATATAGAAAAGGAAAAACAAAAATTCAAGAGACGAACACTCCAAACTCACAATTTCAAAACATCAGAGTCTACAGCGATAATTGAACTCTTCAGAATTCAGTCAAGGTATAGAGCGAAAGTTGAGAATTAGGTCAAGGCTATTAATGACTTATTTCCAGTTACCGGTTCTTTCCTCCGGACATAAAATAATAATAATGATAATAATAAAAACGCGAAAAATAATAAACAAACTTTAGTGTGTGATTGGTCGTCCACAGAGTAAGAAAGGCAAGTTTTGATTAATGTTTTTTCATTCTTTCCCTCTCTTGTTTCACATTTTCCATTTTCCTTATTTCTGTTATTAAAAGTTATACTGTGAATCGTGGTGATTGGTTTTAGTTTCCGTTCTTTACATTTTTTCATTGTTTCTCTCTCTTTCTTTTTTTTTTTACCTTTCCCTTTTCTCTTCTCATTCACCATTACCAGTATCTTACATCATGCTTGCAGTCATCCTCACAGTCACTCCCTTTCCCTCTCATTTTCATTCACTTTTTTTTATTTCATATTTTCAGTCACCTTTCATTTTTACCTCATTATATTCTCCCCCTCTCATTTGCATAATCATAACTGATATCAGTCATATCACATACCTCTCCAGTCATATGTTTCCCGTGCATCAAACGCTACATTGAGAGTTTAATATAAACGTTCAGAGTTCCGTGCGTTATACTAATTATTCCCCAAGCAATCAGATCTTAATTGAGCTGCCATGTTGCATAAACTGTTCGTTTGTTCAATAAGTTTAAGTTCAATATTAAAGAGCAGTTTACAATGCAACATCATACTACAACCAGCAACATAAGTAGAACCACATACGTACAAGGTTCTGTACAGAGCATGATAAAAGTATACTATCCATAAGATTTCAGGACTGAAATACTATAGTGCACTATAGCTACAAACCCAGTTTTAAGTACAATGTAATGCGAAAAGAAAAGGGAATTTGAAAGACTTCTATGTAAATGCTAGTCTACATTTTATATTAAACTTTCGGTTGAAATCAAAATACAATCAAGAAAGGAACCAAAACAGTGAAACAAAGACAGATTCAAAAAGTAATATAGAAATATCAAAAGGACTTCGA
>NW_028234414.1:35054050-35056550 GCF_977035675.1 Penaeus japonicus
GGATTTGAAATGGACTTTCTATGGAATTAAAATGAAAGGTGAGAGAGAGAGAGAGAGAGAGAGAGAGAGAGAGAGAGAGAGAGAGAGAGAGAGAGAGAGAGAGAGAGAGAGAGAGAGAGAGAGAGAGAGAGAGAGAGAGAGAGAGAGAGAGAGAGAATGAGAGAGAGAATGAGAGAGAATGAGAGAGAGAGAGAATGAGAGAGAGAATGAAAGAGAGAGAGAGAGAGAGAGAGAGAGAGAGAGAGAGAGAGAGAGAGAGAGAGAGAGAGAGAGAGAGAGAGAGAGAGAGAGAGAGAGAGAGAGAGAGAGAGGAATATGAAAGAAAGATGAGGGGACGAGGACACAAAGGCGACACCCCAGGCGTGTATGAAGGTGAGCGAAATAAGACAGGGAGACAGAAAGAAGGGGGGTAGGAGGAGGGGCAAGAGAGAGGGAGAAGGAGGGAGAAAGGTAAAGTGAAGGAGAAAGGGAGAGGAAGGGAAAGGGCAATGGGACAATAAAGAAGAGAGGGGAGAGGGTGTAGGAATCACAATGTACGAGGGAATGAAAGGGGGGAAGATAATGGAAATTTACGCACTAAACGAGGGATGAAAAGGAGAATCGAAAACCGAATGCGTGTTTACAATACAAAAACAAACAGCAGCAAAAACGGAAATGAGGGAATAAACACTGAACAAGATATTCTATGATAGAATAACCTTTAAATCTTGCCAGAATGACGGGATCGAATAATCATTCAATTTCGTGATTTACTGAAATGGCCTAATTCTCTAATGCATACATCAATTTCCAACGTTGATGTTATCCTTGCTACACGCATCCTTGCATTTCGAAAATTACCATCCTACACTCACGAAAAGTAGGAATCAAATTTCACAAGATAACAATGCTAGCAACCTTTAGCAACCTCGCTGTTTTCATGTGTATTTACGGCCTCAACAGCACAGGTCTGCAATGTTCTTTCTTATAGTATGCAATGACAAACCTCGCTTTCATCATAGCGAGTCAGACAATGCAATGTAAACATAAATTAAGCCGAAACATTGCATGCAATATTTCTCTGCGCTCTCGGTATCAATTTGTAGTTTTTGTCGTTGTTCTTTGTGACTGTCTCTTTCTAAGGCTCTGACTTTGTTCCTGTCTGTATGTATTTCTGTCTGTCTCTGTTTCTCTGCCTATCTGCTGTCTCTCTCTCTCTATCTCTCCCTCTCTCTCTCTCTCTCTCTCTCTCTCTCTCTCTCTCTCTCTCTCTCTCTCTCTCTCTCTCTCTCTCTCTCTCTCTCTCTCTCTTTCTCCCCCTCCCCCCTCTCTCTCTCTTCTTCCTCCACCCTCTCCCTTATCCGTTCTCTTTCTACCGATGTTTACTTCCTCCCCCTCCCCCTCCCCCTGCTCTCCCCCTTTACTGAATATTGAAGCAACTACATAATCTATTCCAAATGTCGTAAAGCCATACTCTTGATTGTGCCCTAAAGGAGTATATGTTAAAGAAAAAAAACGTGCTGCTACTCCTTGTAAAAAAGTGAAGGAAAATGAAAAAACAAAAACAAAAAAAAAACTAAACAAAAAAGGTGTACTCCCCCCCCCCTAAAAAAAAGTGAGAATATCCATATCTACAAAGAATATCAATAAAACGAACAAAAACGATCTTAAAGAAAAACAAGGCATAAAAGCAACAGCAATGGACACAGCACTACGGCGTCCCACACTTCGATAACGCACAGTCGTGGCTTCGCGGCGCTCACAAAAGGCAAAAGACGAAATTACCTTCCACGACAATAGCGCTTTTTCTTCTTCTTTTTTTTTCTCTCTCGTGCTTTTTTTTTTCATTGACTTTCTATGGCCTCCTTTTCCCCCTACTCTATTTTACTGAGGGTTTGTATGTTTGTTTGTGTTTATGCGTTGTGTGTTTGTGAGTGTGGGTGTTTGCGTGTTTGTGTGTGTGTGTGTTTGTGTTTCTGTGTGTTTGAATGTGTGTGTGTGTGTGTGTGTGTGTGTGTGTGTGTGTGTGTGTGTGTCTGTGTATGTGTGTGCGTGTGTGAGCATGTCTGTGTGTGAGATTGCATGCGTGTGTGAGTATGTGTATGTGAGTTAGTTGCAATATATTTGTGTATGTCTATACGTGTCAAAGGAACAAACACCATGGATACACATTTTGCATAAGGGGGAATATATCTTTGCCTCTGTTGTCCTTCACCTGTTGCACTCTTAAAGCTATCCTACTGCAATCCCCTTACCATGAATCCATAATGAACACAAACTATAATATTTCTTTCTTGATGGAAATAAAAAGACTTTAAAAAATACAAATTGATGTATAGATGGATGAGCAAAATAGATAATTATGCATATAAATGCGTATACATATATAGTATGTATGTAAATAAGTTTAGATGTTAACTATAGTGGGGTTTGTTTGATGGAACAACTACTGAGTTCTAAGGATACAAATAGAATTATATATATGTATATATATATATATATATATATATATATATATATA
>NW_028234414.1:35061550-35066550 GCF_977035675.1 Penaeus japonicus
TAAAACGAAAACAAGACAACCAACTCAAACGTGTCAGGCTGGAATCGCACTAAAAAATCCCTGTTTCATTAAGTCAATGAGAAATAATCGCCCAGCAGGGGTAACTTATACAAATTCCGCAGTGATTTAGCCAGCGAGGAAACCAGAGTTGCGAAAGAGAAGGAAGAAGAAGAGGAGGAGATTGAGAGAACGTGGAAGGAGGAAAAGAAAAAAAGTTTGATAAAACAACACCAATAAGGGTGATAGCAAATGTTGCGTTTAATTTGGAAAGAAGTGTAAGAAGTAAAGAAAATTAGAAAAAAAGACTATTCATTTATTCCTATGACCAGAGCGAAAAAAAGGAAAGAGAGAAAGAGAGAGATATTGAGGGAGGGTGGGAGAAAGAGAGAGAGAGAGAGAGAGAGAGAGAGAGAGAGAGAGAGAGAGAGAGAGAGAGAGAGAGAGAGAGAGAGAGAGAGAGAGAGAGAGAGAGAGAGAGAAGAGAGAGAGAGAGGGAGAGAGAGAGGGGGGGGGGGAGACCGATAGAGAGAGAGAGAAGGGGAGATAGACAGAGAGAGTGAGAGAAAGAGAGAGATACAGAATGAAAAACCGGAGTAAAAAAAGGAGAGAGAGAGAGCAGAGAGAGAGAGAGAGAGAGAGAGAGAGAGAGAGAGAGAGAGAGAGAGAGAGAGAGAGAGAGAGAGAGAGAGAGAGAGAGAGAGAGAGAGAGAGAGAGAGAGAGAGAGAGAGAGAGAGAGAGAGAGAGAGAGAGAGAGAGAGAGAGAGAGAGAGAGAGAGAGAGAGAGAGAGAGGAGAGAGGAAGGAAAGAGAGAGAGAGAGAGAGAGAGAGAGAGAGAGAGAGAGAGAGAAAAAGAGAAAGAGAAAGAGAGACAGAATGAGAAAGGAAATTATACCAAGTGATGATAACACAAAAATGTAAAAATGTTTCCAAAGCGCAGAAGTTCGCTGTGCTTCGTTTTCCTCTGGTTTCCCTTGTCACATCATTTGTTAACGAAAAACACATTTTTTCCCCCTCCTAATTACTGTATGTGATGATTTTTAATTGTCTAATTTAATGATTTCATTATTTTCTTTTTCCGCATATTTTATTTTATTAGCACATTACAATAATGATTATCTCCATCGTTGGATTACCAGTCATTATCATCATTAATGACAATGATAATGATTGTATTACATTATACATCATTAACATCACTCTCATCGTTATCTTTATTGTTATCATTATTGTTAATACTAATATCATTACTGTTATTATCATTCTTATCATTATCATTATCCTCATTATCTTTATCATTAGCATCATCATTATTATTATATTATCATTATCATGATCATCATCTTCATCATTACTGTTTTTATCATCATCATTGTTTTTATCATCATCTTTATTGTCATAATTGTTTTTATCCTCAATATTGTTATTATTATAATTAGTATTCTTATTATCATCATCATTATCAGTATCGTTATTATGATCATTATTATCAATATTGTTATTATCATAATCAATATCATTATTACTATCATTATTGTTATTACTATCATTATTCATATTACTATCATCATTATCATTATTACTTTTATAATTACTATTATGACTATAATCATCATTATCATTATCGTCATTATTACTATCAATATCGTTATTATTACTATCTTTACCTGTATCATTATCATTATTATCATTATCATTATCATAATTTCTATCATTATTAGTACAATTATTATCCTCATAATTGCCATCATTATAATTATCATTATTACCATCGTGATCCTCATTATTGTCCTCATCATTATTGACATTGCTATTGTTATCATCAGCATCATTACCATGATTAAAATCCATATCATTCTCATCATCACCATTAATAAATTCATTAACAACACCGTCATCCGGATAAAATTTAATACTTTAAACATAATTATCATCATTAACAGTAGCATTACAAGCTGTTGCACTGTTTCTTTTAATCGTTTATCTTTTTTTTTGTTATTCAAGCAAACAGAAGCGGAAATCACAGATGAGCTTTATGCAAATGTCACGCTTTCTTCCATCTGAACTTCAGTGAAACAAAAGATTCTGTCAGACTTTAGAAATCTTGGAATATGAGGACTTGGAAGATAAGAACGTCTACATTAATAATGATAATGATGAGGATAATAACAATTATTGTAATAATGATGATGATAACATTAATGATACTCATATCATTAATAATAATCATAGTAATGATACTTACAACAACAAAAATGATAATATTAATGGTAGTACTAATGATACTGATATTGATACTAATAAAAAAGATGAAAACATTGATAATTATGATAAGGATCATCATAATCATCATTATCATGATAAAAATAACAATAAGAATAATGAAAATAATAACAATAACAAAGTTAGTGATAATAATAATAATGCTAATGAAAATAATGATAAGAACAACAACAAAAATAATAGTAATAACAACAGCAACGACAACAAATAGATGCACAAATAACTCAAAATCATATCCTAGCTGAAGGGGAAGGGGAAAATATGTAATCATGATAAAAGCTTCTGAACTAATCCTCCATTACTAAGATTTGAAGGTCAGGAGGCATGCTTTGCTCTCCTCTTGAAGGCTTTGTTGACTCACCGAGACAAGATAATGTCAAACAAGAGGGAGGAGGTGGGAGGTGGGAGGTGGGAGGTGGGAAGGGGAGGGGGAGGGGAAATGGGGAATGGGGAGAAGGTGGAGGTGGGAGGGGATCCTATACAAGAAGGAGGGGAGGGGAAAAGGAAGGTGGAGAGAGGAGGGGAGTGGGGTGGAGGAAGTGAAAGGTGGGTAGAGGCGGGGAAATGGGGTGATGGGAGGTAAAAAGGAGAAGAGAGGTGGTGGGGAAGGAGGAGAGGGGGTAGGGGAGATGAGACTGGGAGGGGGAGGGGGAAATAAGAGTGAGAGTGAGGGAGAGAGGTGGTAGGAGAAGAGGGGAGGGGGATGAGCGAGGGGCGGGGTAGGAAATGAGAATGGAGGGTAGGGTGTCCAGAGGGAGCTACAATACAAGAGGGGAAGGACGTTGGAAAGAAACATGTGTCCTGTCCCAGCGGGCTTCACGGCCATATGGCCAATTGGCTGTAGTGCTTTCCATCAAAGAGAAACAGACGGCGGAAATCCCAGTCGTTCTGGAGGTGGCTCATTTCGATACGCTTTCTCTCTCTCTCTTTCTCTTTCTCTCTTTCTTACTATCCATCCTCGATCCTCCCTCGTTTTCCTCTATTTTCTTTTCTTATTTTTTTTATCTCCCTCTCTGTTTCCCACTCTATCTCCCTGTTTTCCCCCTTCACTCTCCTTTCTTTCATTCCTTCCCCCCTTCCTCCTTTCATTCTTTCCCTTTAACCTCCCTAATTCTTCAGATATTTCTTTTATTTATTGGAATCAATTTTTTTAGTCCTTTGAACACAGCGTAGTGTATGCATATATTACGTGGCTGAAGGTGAGAGAAATACAGTAAGGATAAACATAGAAAGAAGGAGAAACGGAGGAATGAAAGACAAACAAGAAAAAGAAAAATCGAGAAAAAAAAATACTAAAAAAGGAGAGAGTGAGAGAAACGGAAGGATGAAGGCAAAGAGAATAAACATCTAGACATAAATAAAATTAAATCTAAAAAACGGAAAAAGAAAAAAGAAAAAAGAAACCCGAGCTGAAGCCATATCTACGGCTGGAGTGCGGGACAGACAACCTGGAAATCTTTCAGTAGAAGTCAAGGAATAGGGAAATATACTGGAGGAATTTCGAGCGTGTCTCGAGGGAGCCTGAGGACACCGGAGGACAAGGAGAGGAAGTGGAAGGAGGAAGAAAAAAGGAAAAATTCTGAACCTTCTGTACTGTCATATTTCTGGCAGGAGGAAGATAGAATCGGACAGGCCGAGGTGAAGAAAGAGGAAGCAGCCAGGAGAAGAATCGGGGCAAGCAAGCGAAAACCCAAATCCTTGATGTATCGTGTCTCTGGAAGAATTGTCAAGGCAAAAGGATAACATTAATGTTTGGGGGGAAAATTGAGAAGGAAGGAAGAAGATACGATGAAGAAGGAAATTGAGGAGGAGGAGGAGGAGGAGGAGGAGAGGAAAAGAAAGAAAAGAAGAACGTAAAAGGAAAAGGATAAGGTAACAAACGCAGACAAAACACAGCTTAAAACGAAAGGAAATCTAATCACTGCTCAGAGTGATGGAGGATTGGCTGCTCCCTCCTCACCTCTACCTCTTTTCCCTCCCTCTCTCTCTCTCTCTCTCTCTCTCTCTCTCTCTCTCTCTCTCTCTCTCTCTCTCTCTCTCTCTCTCTCTCTCTCTCTCTCTCTCTCTCTCTTTCTCAATCTCCCTCACTCGCATTCCCCTCCCCTTCCGTCTCCTCTCCTATCCCCCTCCTCCTCATCACCCCCAAATTTGTTTAGCTGTGCATTTATACTCCCATTGGCGCAAGCAGGGTTGATAGAGGGGGTAGAGGAGGTAGAAGGGGGATGATAGATAAGGACCCCCTACTTACTCTTCCTTCTCCCTCTTCCCCCCTCCTCCCACTCCCCCTTTTCTTGCCTTCTGTTATTGTGCCATCTTTGGCCTCCAGATGCAGTCAGGATGTGGGATTGTTTTTTGTCGGAGCGTTTATGGATCGAGGATGGCGAGGAGGCAACGGAGGGGGCCGGGGGTCTGGGGGGGAGGGAGGGGGGGGGCGTGGGAGGGGGGGGGGGGGGCGGGGGGGGGGGGGGGCGTGAGGGGGGGGGCGGGGGGTGGGGGGGGTGGGGTGGGGGGGTTTATTCGGCGTCTGAGTCGTGGTGGGTGGGGGGGAGGGACGGGTAGGGGGGGGGGGCGTTTTGGGAGTGGGGGAGAGAGCGGGGGGGTTGGGGCGGTATGTATGTAGGGTGAAGAGAAAAAGGAATGCTTGTAATATATATGTTTGTGGTGTGTGGTTTGATGGTGGTGGGGGGTAGGTGGGGGGGAGAGAGGGGGGTTGGGGGGA
>NW_028234414.1:35076550-35079050 GCF_977035675.1 Penaeus japonicus
CTCTCCTCATCTCTCCTTCTTCTTCTTTTTCCTTCACCATCCTCCTATTCCTCCTTTCTCTCTCCTTCCATGATTTTTCCGCTCTCAATTCCTCCGTTCATCATTCTCTCTTTCTCTTTCTTTCTTTCTTCCTCTCCTTCATTTAACTCTCTCCCAGTTTCCTCCATCTCCTATTTTCTGCCCCCTTTTTGTCTCTATCTTTCTTCATCCTCACCTTTCCCCCTCCTCCACCTCTTCCCCTCTCTATCTCTATCTCTCACCTTCCCCCTCCTCCCCCTCTACCCCCCTCCCTTTTCCATCTTCCCACGTTTCTTCTCCCTCCTTTTATCTGCGGTATCCTATTTCCCTTCGCTCAACGTACCTTCATTAAGCGCTTCGCAAAATTAATGTTGCTCACACTTCTACTTGATGATAATAATCACAATCCCCCCTGCCATGTGTGTGTGTGTGTGTGTGTGTGTGTGTGTGTGTGTGTGTGTGTGTGTGTGTGTGTGTGTGTGTGTGTGTGTGTGTGTGTGTGTGTGTGTGTGTGTGTGTGTGTGTGTGTGTGTGTGTGTGTGTGTGTGTGTGTGTGTGCACTATAAATAACAAAAAAAATAAAACACACATACACAACATAAATAACAACTATATAAAGATAAAACCCGAACATAACTTAAAATCTCCAGAACAACTTCAGCGGAGATATCTCGTCCGCTCGTCTCTCATCGATGAAAAAACAAAAACCTCCCTGGATGCGCATCCTATCAGGACTGTGCTTTAAATTCTAACCTTTTTAATTAACTTTCATTTAGCATGACTTATCGCGCGAGACAGCCTCCGTGGCGAAAATTATTAACTGGTGGAAAACAATTACGCTATTTTAAAAATGACCTTGGGATATTTTTTCACGGTGTTCGAGGTCCCAGTCACCGAGTCATTTTCATGTCAGTGAATGTCACTCTGGATCGTGTCATTATTACGTGATAGTGAGTGAGGAAAAGAAACAAAGAAAAAAGTGTAATTCATAGTATTGGCGATCGACGATCTGCATTGATGACGAATATTATCCGTAAAAAAAATATTATTCTTGGTTGATAGATCTATTTTTTTTTTCCTTTTTGAAGAGAGAGAGAAAAAAATGTAAAATGATATATCGGTTAATTAATAACGTGTCAACTGCATATGGTTAAAAAAAACTGAGGTCTTTTGTAGTAATGAATGAGAAAGATTATTTCAGAATCACCAGCTGAAATGTTCATAAAATACATTGCAAATATGTGCCAGTGAGTACGTTTACATCGCATTTATCTTTTCAATTACATCTCTGACTATTGCATGCAAGATTTAGATAATGTATATATATATATATATATATATATATATATATATATATATATATATATATATGTATATATGTACATATATATGTATATGTATGTATGTATATATATATAGATATATACATATATATATATATATATATATATATATATATATATATATATATATACATATATATATATATACATATATATATATACATACATGCTTATGTGTTAATGTGTGTGTGTGTGTGTGTGTGTGTGTGTGTGTGTGTGTGTGTGTGTGTGTGTGTGTGTGTGTGTGTGTGTGTGTGTGTGTGCATGCTCTTTGAAAAAAGGATATTAATCAAGAGAGCATTTGAAGGTACAGAGAGGAGAAAATAACGCGCTTTCCATATAATTCTCTCCCTCTCGGACAGCCTGAGGGTTAATTGCCATAAAGCGAATGGCTCGGAAAACAGATGAAGTGAGGTTGAAAAATAAGTGCGCTAACGCTGCCATCTTAAGTTGCATGACTTGATTAACTAAACATTAATTGGGTAATTCAAGCTGATACCGCCCACACTCCCTTTCAATCTCTTAGTATCTTTTTGTTTAATCGGATTCCAGTGGAAACTCTCCTCCAATGAATTTACTCATCACAAAACTAATAGAAAAATCAACAAACAAAATGTTAGATTCCGCGTACATCAAACAGTGAACACATTTCAATTTTTCTTTTTATTCATTTATCATTATCATCCTCACTTTTTTTTCTTTGATAACCTAGTCATCTGATATTTCATTTTATTCCCGATGGAAAAAAAATGGAATATGACTCTAACATTCCGCCCGCGTTTGAACTTTACCCCCGCGCTCTCTCTCGCCAACACACACAGCGAAAGGTTAATAGTGTGTGTCTGTAGCTTCTAGTAAGGTTTAAGTAGATTTTTCTCGATGAAAGCTATTGCTAGTAGATATCTATTATGATAGTTGACATTCTATCAATAATTGTTAACGCGCAATACTGATTCTCATATTGCATGCCAAGGACAACGAAAAGGTCCCTAAGAATAATAGTTCATATATATCAACAAGTCAATAAAAACGAGAACTAACAACATTCACTAGATTCCTTGTCTCGTGCTCGCATCCACAGCTGCTTCCAACGCACGCTTCTCCCTTTAACAGCATCCTGCTTCGGGAAACCGCAAACA
>NW_028234414.1:35086550-35094050 GCF_977035675.1 Penaeus japonicus
GGAAAAAGAAGAAGAAGAGAGGTAAGAGAGTCGGAGGAGGTGATAATAAAGTTAGAGATAGAAAAAAAAAAGGGAAGAGGAGAAAGAAGAAAAGAGAGGAGAGGGGGTGATAAAAAATGACAGAGTAGAAACGGAAGAAGAGAAGAAAAAAACTTAAAAATGAAAGGAAAGAGAGATAGATAGATAAAGAGAAGATAGAGGAGAAAAGGTAAAAAAGAAAAAGAAAAGAAAGAAAGAAGTAGTGACACAAGGGTTTGTGGGAAACAGGGGTTAATTATTATCACAGAAAACGAGAAAATAAAAAGGTGGATTGAGCTAGAGTGGATAGAGAACGAATAGGAGAAAAACGTTGCTTCTGAACAGGACCCAACTAATATCACTGTTGTCTGAAACTTTTTATGAGGGAATCAAAATCATTTGACAGAAGCATATCATATTCAAAAATATCAAAATAACAAAAGCTTAAATCTTCTTTCGAAGCCGACGGAGGGGGAGACTGCCTCAGAGGCTATAATTCAAGCAATACCCCGGAGTTTTTTTCACCAAACATGCAAATTTATTCAAAATATTCCACGAAGGAGACTCTAATAAAGCAAACTTCTTAATATCGACAAAACTGACCGATTCTCTCCAGGTGCACGATGAATAGCTGTGCCTTGTTCACTTGTTCTTGTTTGTAATCTGCGTGCGAAATCCCTCTACATGGATGATTCGTTATATTAACAGAGCGTTAGAGCAAAAGGCTTAGCGATAAGGAAAATTAGAAGAAAGAGAGAGAGAGAGAGAAAATAAGAGTGAGAGAGAGAGACAAGAGAGAGTGTGAGGAGAAAGAGAATAAGGAGAAGAAAGAGATGAAATAGAAAGAAGATAACGGAGAGAAGGATAGATAAAGATAATATATAATAGAAGAGAGAGAGAGAGAGAGAGAAGAGAGAGAGAGAGAGAGGAGAGAGAGAGAGAAAGAGTAGAAGTAGAGAAAAAAGAGAAAGAGAATGAAAAAAAGAGGAATGAAAGAGAAAAAGAGAGAAAGAGAGAGAGAGATAGAAAGAGAATTATAGAGTAGATAGAGACAAAGAATATCACATTGGTATTAGAAGGTTACATAAAGCCCGTGACTTAGTTACTATAAACAAAACTAGTCTCCTATATATGTTCAAATATTCAGAATCTCTTTCACCCTTAGACTTCATAATACATATTCGCCGGACTCCACCTACTCCCACGTCCTCCCACACCTACATCCTCAATACCACTCCCCTGCAACTCTCGTCGTCAAAGTGGAACCGAGAAGCTCACCGCTCCGGTACTTACTCCACTACCCATTCCTCTCTTACTCCAGCGACACAGAAGGTGGCTCGGAGGGGTGAGGTGGCACAGGTGGCACCGGAGAGGGCCAATATCGCTAGACAGAAAACATATCGTGAATCTCCGTGACCTTGTTGCCTCGCCGCGCCACGGAAGAACAATACCCGAAGCACATCAACGCTAAGGACAGCCGGGCAAGGGGCTTTCTCAAGATCCTGGCGTTTCCTTTGCGGAGTCCTTCAGGGTGCAGATTACAGTCTCTCGAAACCCACTTTCCCCCTTAGGAAATCGCTCCTTTACGATACCTCAATATTATCGGCTCTTTCAGCATCAAATGCTTGTGATTCTTGGAATTCCATATCCATTGCACGCAACACTCGGGTTTTTCATTGATTAATCTGAATAAAAAATCGCAATATATCAAATGATAAAGCTAAAATTAAACGGAAACACACACACGCACACACACACACACACACACACACGCATACACAAAAAAAAACAAACAAACAAGAAATGACCGAGAACCAATTTCAATTTCTGAACCGACAAGTTCTCAACAAGTTCTACCTAAACATCCAAATAACCTCCAAACATAACGGACGGTGAACCGAACCTAAATGCCGCCCATATCTTCACCAGGCTACTTCTATTTTTTAATAAAAAGTTCATGTACAATTTGTTCATAAACTACATCTAACCCTCTCGCACTGCCTTACCTTCCCCGTCCTCTCTCTCCCTTCTCTTATTTCTCCCTTTCTCTTAATTCTCTATTCCTCTCTTCGTATTCTGTACACCTATAACCTTCACTTCCTCCCTCTCTTTGATACTTCCCATCCCCAGTTGTCACGTCAGACGGCGACCAGGTCTAGACGAGCCAAAAGGGGGATAAACAGTCTTCGAAAGTTCTTCAATAACCTGAAACTCTCGAAATGACTTGTCATCCCAGAAAGGAGGGAGGATGAGAATGAGAGTGGGAGGGAGGGAGGGGAGGGGGGAATAAATAAAAAAAACAAAACAAAAAAAAAAAGGGGGGGGTGGTTTTTTGTTTGTGCTTGTTTGTTTTGGGTGCTTTTGTGTTTTTGAAAGGGTGTATTCTTTTGGTGGGGGAATGTGGTGTTGGTGGGGGGGGTTGGGGGGATGAGGGGAAATATATGAAGGGGGGATGAAGTTGAGGGTTGGAGAAACGACCAGAAAGGAGAAAGAGGAAGGGAATAAGGGAGAGAAGAGAGGAAGAGAGGCGGGAGGAGGGTGATATAAAGAGTGAGAGAGAGAAAGGGGAAGGAAGGAGGGAAAGAAGAAAAGAGAGAGAGGGGGGGTTGGATAAAAAGTGACAGAGATAAGGGGAAAGAAGGAGAGAGAGAAGAAAAAACATAAAGAAAGAGAGAGAAAGAGAGATAGATAGATAAAGAGAGAGAGAGAGAGTAAAGGAAGAAGGAAGAGAAAAAGAAAGATAAATGGAAGGAGGGAAGTAGTGGAGGCACAAGGGTTGTGGGGAGAACGAGGGGATAGAGATAATATCACAGGAAAGACGATGAAATGAAGAGAGAGGGGGAGTGAGCAGAGGAGGTGGGGAGAGAACGAGAAAGAGGGGAAACGTGTGCTTCTGAAGCAGGGACCCAACTAATATCACTGTTGGCTGAAACATGTGTTACTGTAGGGGAATCAAAATCATTTGACAGAAGCATATCATATTCAAAAATATCAAAATAACAAAAGCTTAAATCTTCTTTCGAAGCCGACGTGATGGTGATGGAGTACATCCTCAGATGCTAAAAAAACAAGCAATACCCGTAGTTTTTATTCACCAAAACCATGCAACTTTATTCAACAATAATCCCTACAGGTAGACTCTAATAAAGCAAACTTCTTAATATCGACAAAACTGACCGATTTCTCCAGCTTGCACGAAGTATAGCTGTGCCAAGATCATTTGTTTATGATATAATCTTCGTGCTAAATCCCTCTACAATGGATGAATCGATAAAATAACAGAGCGTAAATAGCAAACTCTGAGATATATAGAGAAAAAAGATATATAGAGTATCTAGATATATATATATGCTAATATATTATGCTCGATATGTATAGAGAGCTATGTATAATAATACACGTATAATATGAATATAATATAATATAAAGAGATAAGTAGTATCAAACGTCATATAAATAATAAAAGTAAATGAAAGATTAGAGAATATATATATAAGAGCAGAGAGTATTATAGAGAGAGATAGTACGAGAGTATAGATAGAGATATATAGCATAGATAATATATCTCTAAGTTATATAATATGAGTTGATATCTATATAGAGAAGGAGAGAGATATAGACTAATGATATGAGATATAGATAATGAGGAGAGAGATAGTTAGAGTAGAGAGAGGAGATAATATGAGATATATCGAGATGAGAGATTATTTATATCTCTATGACTATATAGTAGAGATAGAGAGATAAGAGCGAGATATATATTGGAGAGACGAGAAGATAGAGATTGGAAAAATGAGGAGAGAGATGAGGGGATGAGAGACGAGAGAGAGAGAGGAAGAGAGAGAGAGAGAGAGAGATAGATAGCATAGATAGAGAGGAAGAGAAGAGGAGAGGAGACGGAGAGATAAAGAGAGAGAAGAGAAGAGAATATGAAGAGAAGAGAAGAGGAAGAGAAGAGAAGAGGAAGGGAAGAGAAGAGGAGAGACCGAGAAGGAGAAAGAGAGAAGGAGAGCATAGATAGCTAGATAGTAGATTAGATAGCTAGATAGAGAGCGGAGCGAGAGAGGGAGAGAGGAGAGAGAGAGAGGAGAGGAAGAGAAGGAGAGAGAGAGAGAAGGAGAGAGGAAAAGAGAGAGAGAGAGAGAAGTGAGATGAGAGATGAGAGAGAGGAGAGAGATGAGAGAGTGAGAGAGGAGATGAGAAGAGAAAGAGAGAGAGAGAGGAGAGAGAGGAGTGGAAGAAGAGGAGAGGAAAGAGGAGAGATAGAGAGAGGAGAGGAGAGAGAGAGGAGAGGAGAGAGGAGAGGAGCGAGAGAGAGAGAAGAGGAGAGAGAGAGAGAGAGGAGAGAGAGTAGAGAGAGAGAGAGTGAGCGATAAGAATGAGAGAGAGAGGTAAGAGAGAGAGAGTGAGAGGAGAGAGAGAAGAGAGGGAGAGAGATGAGAGTGAGACGAGAAGAGGAGTGAGAGAGAGAGAGACGAGAGAGAGAGAGAGAGAGGAGCGGAGAGAGGAGAGTGAGAGAGAGAGAGGGAGGGAGAGAGAGAGAGGAGAGAGAGGATGAGAGAGAGAGAAAGGATGAGAGGGGGGGTAATCGACGAGACGGAAGAGAGAGAGAGAGAGAAGAGAAAAGAAAGAGAGAAGGAGAGAGAGAAAGGGAAAGAAAGAAAGAAAGAAAGAAAGAGAGAAAGAGAGAGAGAGAGAGAGAGAGAGAGAGAGAGAGAGAGAGAGAGAGAGAGAGAGAGAATAGTCACATTGGTATAAGGAAGATTAGCATAAAGCCCGTGAATTTGTTACGTATAACGAAAACTTGTCTCCTATAAGAATGTTCAAATTTCAGATCTCTTTTCACACCTGATATCTTCATAGATACATATTCGACTCCACATACTCCACGTCTCCACCACCTACAGCCTCAATGGACCACTTCCCTGCAACTCGTCGCCGTCGAAAGTGGAACCGAGATGGCGCTCCGTCTATCCTCCCGCAGTCTTTCTTTCAGTCTGCCTCTCTTATCTCTTTCGTTCGGAGAGAAAGGGACTGGAAACGTTTTGGGGTTATGCACTGGCGAGATCTGTTGATCAGACATGGAATGCACTGTGTGCGCTGATACACACACACACGCACGCACGCACACACACACACACATACACCATACACCATACACACACACACACACACATACACCATACACCATACACACACACACACACATAAACACACACACACACACAAACACACACACACACACACAAACACACACACACGCGCACACACTACACACACATGTGCCTTTTCTATACTCATTCCTCAGAGGGAGATGTACAAAATACGCTTTTAAAATGCTTTACCCACTGCCTTCACCCACCCCCACCCCCACCCCCAAGCACAAGCAGTCACGCAGTAACGACGCCAATTTTTCGCTTCCAAAGGCACATAATAGTGCGACATTGAGACCGCTTCTTCGCTTCATTTGGGAAACTTAAGGAATTTGATCGTTTCTTCCCACTTTCCCTTTCAGAGATAGAAAATGGAAATAGAAAACGTTGAAAAGAAAGAAAAACCGTTAAAACAAATGTAAAAGTAAAAGCAAAATCTTTTCCGTGAGCGAAATCGTTAGAAAAACGATTGTAGATAGACAATTTTACGCATAAATGAATGGTTAACAGTATCAGAGATATATTCACATTAATGAATGGTTATTACTTGGAATCACTCACCCGCTCATTTGAAAATATCATAGTTTACCGTCAGCGCATGGATAGTGACTATTAATTTACGTTTTCACAATGTTGGAATAAAACGAAAAGTTATGCACCTAAACATGTATACACAGACGCACACACATACACACAAACTAAAAGACAGGCAAATACACACAAATGCACAAACGAACATATAAAATATATAAATAAACAAAACACAAACGAAATAAACCAACAAACAAACACGCGCTCACATAGCCACACACACAGAAACACACACACACACACACACACACACACACACACACGCAAACACAACCACATACAACAAAACACAAACACACACACACACACACACACACGTACACAACAGTACACACACATAAATAATGCGTGCGTGCGTGCGTGCGTGAGCAAGAGCGAGGGCATTTATGATGTATTACGCGCGTTTTCTCTAACGGCTAATGTAATTAACCGTATCATGCTTTTGACATAATTTCTAATCTGGATGATGTTATGGCTTCAGGAAACAGGCAAAGAGGGAGAGGGAAAAGATGATGGAGAGGGAAAGGGAAAGGAAGAGGGAGACGGAAAGATCGAGAAGGAGAGGGAGAGGGAGAGGGGAAAAAGAGTGGCAGACGGATGAAGCGAGAAGGTAGGGAGAGGGAGAGGAGAAAGGAAAGGGAAAGGGAAAGGGAGAAAGAGGGGGGAGTGGAGTGGGAGAGAGGAAAATAGAGGGAGAAAGAGGGGGAGTGGAGTGGGAGAGAGGAAAATAGAGGGAGAGGGAGATGAGAAAAGAAAGGGAGAGGGAGAGAGGGGGTGGAGTGGAAAAGAGGAAAGTGGAGGGGGAGGGAAATGGAGTGAGAAAGCAGAAAGTAGAGGGAGAAAGCGAGAAGGAGAGGGGAAAGGATAGGGAAAAGGAGAGGGAGTGGGAACGAGAAAAGTATATATAGAGAGAGAGCGCGAGAGGGAAAAGGAGATGAAATGGGAAAGAGAAAATTAGAGTGAGAGGGAGAACGCGAGAAGGAGATAGAGAGAGACAGGGAAAGGAAAGGGACAGGGAAAAGAGGGAGAAAGAGATAAAAAGAGGAAAAGAGTGAGAGGGAGAGACTGAGATATGGAGATTGAGATAGGGGTAGAGAAAGAGATAGATAGGTAGACTGATAGAGAGAGAAGGGGGGAGGAGAGAGAGAAAGAGAGAGAGAGAGAGAGAGAGAGAGAGAGAGAGAGAGAGAGAGAGAGAGAGAGAGAGAGAGAGAGAGAGAGAGAGAGAGAGAGAGAGAGAGAGAGAGAGAGAGAGAGAGAGAGAGAGAGAGATAGCGAGTGAGAGGCGACGCCTTATCTCCTTACACGAGGTCGTCGCCCAAGACTTCCGCCTCAGGAGGTGCTTCGACGCCCCAGGAAATAAACAGCACTACACACACCGCCGCCGGAAGCCACTGCAACGGTACACGCACAGCTGGCTTGGGACGCGAGGCCGGATCGACACAATCATCTGTTTCGATAGAGCCAGCTGAATCGTAAGAACAGATGGGTTTCTAGAACGAGCTGAATCGGACAACAGATATATACAACTGTGTCGCAGATAAAAGATGGTTATCTGAATTACCAGAACCACCTGAAGGGTTGATCCTAGCTGTAGTAACTGAAAAACCAGCTGAATCGACCCACGCATGCCTATCACCATTCTTGATTTTCATTTGCCCATCGCAAAAAAAATAGATCATGAGAGAAAAAAAAAAGAGGAAAGATAAAGGAGAGAATTTTTTGAAGTGTCCACTTA
>NW_028234414.1:35099050-35101550 GCF_977035675.1 Penaeus japonicus
TTACTTCATGACCGTTTCTAAAATTACGTATTTCTTCCTTAATTAAAAACGACGCAAAACAATTACGGTATTTTATTTTATTTTATTATTATTTTTTTTTTATTTTTTTTTTTTAAGAAAGAACATACATAAACTGTTAAAAAGGCATTCAGCATTTACGTTTTGGGGTTTTCAAATACGTTTTCTTTTTCCAAAGTATGTATATCTGGTTTCGAATGTCTTATGTAATAAAACATTTGAATGAGTGAGTAAACAGTGTATCTTCACTCAATGGACCTTATCTGGGATCAATAAACGTACTTATGTTTGCCATAGAAAATATTGTATGTATTGGTACTTTACCTGTATCCGCTTCATTATTGTCTGGACAAAAGTTAGTATACATAATTCCATTATTCTTGTCAATCAAAGACAAAATTGAGTGATACTTGTGTTTAGCCTTTTTTTTTTTGAAAGCCGTAAGGTTTAGCCCTAAGAGGCGCAAAACAGCGACTACTTTACCAAATTGACGAACTCTTTGCTGCTTCGCTGATGCTGGTCGTGGATGAGATGAGCCAGCATCTGCGTCCTCTCTGCCATGCTCATCTTCTTGCTGTCGCGGCAGACGTCGGCGACGGCGTTGCGCAGGACGGGCTCCTGGTTGGCGGCGTCCTCGCGGCCCTCCCAGTGCGGCGCCAGGCCCAGCGGAATTACCTCCGCTCGTGCGCTCGCCCGCTCCCCAGGGCACTCCGGAGCGCACTGGCGCTGCGGGACCAGGTAGGCGCTCAGGCCGTCGCGGAGGGCGTCCGTGCCTTCCCACTCGGAGCACGGGCACGGTGGCTCCACGGCAATGGTCACCTGGTGCTCCATGTAACGTTGTGGCACGGGCCTCGCGCTGCCCTGAGGGAAATCGCCGTCGGCATCCAGGGGGCGGCCGAGCCTTCCGTTCATCTTGCGGAAGTTCCCGTGCGAAGGCGTGTTCCGTGGCGTCCTTGTATCGCGGCCGTTGACCTCACTCCGTGCAGCCTCGTCCGAGCTGCCCCTGGCGCCATCTTTATGCAACGAAGGACCGCCGCCGTCCGCCTCGTCCACGTTCGTGGCGTAGACGCAGATCTCCGGCGACGGCGCCAGCGTCTCCTGCGAATGCGCGTGGCCGCCAGACACGCCTCCGGCCTGCAGGCGGCGATGCTGGCGAGGCGAGGCCGAGCGCGGCCGCAGCGACTCCGTGCTCTTGCGCTCGTTGACATTGACCATGGAGAGCGTGATGGGCGAGTACGCCCGCGGAGACCAATTGCCGCCCGGGCTCGTGCGGAACTCGCCGGAGTTCATGAGGTCGCCGATGCTGCCGGCGACGGAGTGGCTTGTGCGCCCCGCCTGGCTGCTGAGGAGGCTGGAGTGCGACGAGTGGTCGGAGCGCACCTGCCGCGCCAGCTCGTTCTCGGGCACGACGGACTTGGCCGCCAGTATGCCCACGCTCGCGCCCACGCCCAGCGATGGAAGGTCCGAGGCGCTGAGGCTCTTCCTGCGGTTGAGCGACTTGTTCTCGGCGCCGGCCAGCCGCGCCTTGTTGCGGCCTCGCGCGCGCTGCTTCAGCGACGCCAGCGATGACCCGAGCGGCATCTTCGCCAACCTGCTGTGCTCCATGGCGGCTACTAACGCGAACGCCGTCAGGCGATAAGGCTGGCGATACGGTCGAACTCCGATCTATGTCTCTTGAGAGAATTTCATATCTATCGTTTCCTTAACGCCAGAAAATCGCAGTGTTTGGCATTTCATTCAACCCGTTGTAATTCCCAATAATGGACTGAAACTGTAAGCAGCACACATATATATTCCAAGAAAACACAAGTATATACACGTACACCCTCACACACACACAATGTACAAAAGGCAGAGGCGCCCTTATCGCAAGAGCGCTAATAACGCAGACCGCCCGACACTAATATCTCGCTTCCACACTCGTTTCTCATCTAATCACACCATCTTCCTAATTGCACGCAGGTACAGCGAAAGAATATTCTGAACGCAGATAATGAACACAAAACAAATGAGTAAAACGTTAAAGATAAACAGATATGCAAATATTTTGGAAGACTAAAAATAAAAGACCAAACAAACGAATAAACAAATATGTAAATCAATAAACAAATTTACCAGCAATGCTAATTACCTAACGAAATAAATATATAATATAAATAAATAATTCAAGACGATTGAATCGCCCCTTCCCTCTCTCGCCAGCCCGCACGCAGACGCACTCGCTGGGTTCCGAACTCCGCCTCGTGTGCGCTGACAAACACTGGCAGCGCGATGGTTGTTGTCAGAGAGCGCATGTGGAAGAGAGAGGTGAGGGGGAAAGAATAGGGGAGAGGGAAGGTGAACTAGGGAGCAGAAAGGAGAATGGGGGAGGGGAATGGTGACCGGGGGAGGGGAAATAGTAATGATAATAATGGTAATAATTATCACAATGATAGAAATAATAAGTATGATATTGATAACAATGATGAGTATAATGATTCCA
>NW_028234414.1:35119050-35121550 GCF_977035675.1 Penaeus japonicus
TTGTGCTACTGATTTTCTTTTGGGTTTAAATTGTAACATGAAATATTACCTATTAGAATACAATCATTTTCTCATTCACCAAGTGTCGGAGAATCGACCGCTGTTTATATCTAATTCTTAGTCATTTGTTGAATAATGAACATTATCAACATGTGTACTTGACTAACACAGCCGTCTCTAATATCTTACTTTTGAAACTGATTTCATGGATATGTGAAGAGAGAATATATGATATATGCACACACACACATATATGTATATATATATATATATATATATATATATATATATATATATATATATATATATATATATATACACATACACGTATATATGTGTTATACACTACTATAATCATATATTTAAAGTATCAGTCACGGAAACAGATGTGTTAGAGAAATCCATGTTTTCATTTTTTTCGATAGCCAAGAACTATGATTGAGCTTAATATCTTGCCTAATGTGGGATATTACCTATACTCATCAAAACATAGTATCAATAGTATTACCTAAATTGAGGCTTTGGACGACACTACATAAATATAATTATTCCTTTTTACTGAATATTTCTCTTCTGATTTTCTTCAATTCGTGTGATGAATGTTTAACATACCGTACTGTATATTAAAACAATACAAATGGTGCAGGCCTCTTTATGAATATTTCATTCCAAAAAGAAAATCATATAAATAGTTGTCCTGTACCTTAATGCTTCAGTGACATGCCTACAAAGACGCTATATCTATGTATTTTACAAATGTGCTCTACATTGCTATTGCTATTCTTATAGTGAAATTAAAACAATACTAGTAGCATGAGCAATAACTATAATACTCATCACCCTGCTATTACTAACCAGAACAAATAAAACCAACATGAAAAAGTACCAAACTCATCCAAAAAAAAAAAAAAAAAGTAAATCGCGAATGACGTAATATATAAAAAGAACGAAGTGAACCTATTCTTTGCTATTTGCATAAAAAAGAGAGAAGTATCATTAGTATATACATTTGCAAAAGAGGGAGTAGGAAAAAAAAGTTAAGATTACACAGACATGAATCATACATATGTATAAATAGAAGGAAGATATCAAAACAAACTTGTACCTTAGGAGCCCCTGGCACTTGGTCAGGCAGCGTCGGGCCGGCGTGGGGGGTATCACTCAGCACCTGGGCACACGCGGGGGGAGAGAGGACAACAGATAGAGACACACATCCACAGCAACAGCAACAAACACAGCGACGACGACCATCACCATCGCGTTGGAAGAGGAGATGGGGGGGGGGGGAGCGTCATCGAAAGCCATGAGGAAGGAGGGGGTGGGGGGTAGGGGAAGGGGCTGGAAGGGGAGGACGGGGAGGGAAGGAGGAAAGAGGAAGAAAGGGGAGTAGGGAGGGAGGAATTAAGGGGTGTGGGAGGAGTATAAGAGGAGGAGAAAGAGAGAGGAGAGGAGGGGGATTGTGACCAAGGAAGAGGGAGTTAGGGGAGTGAAGCACCAGGGAAGAGGAGGAAGGGGGATTATTAAGGGGGGAGAGGGAGGAAAAATAACAAGAGAGTATGAGACAGGAAAGAGATGAGGGACGGGAGAAGGAATAAAGGAGGAAATGAAGCGGTAGTGTCGTGGGAGGAGAGTAAAGAGAATGAAAATAGGGAAGAGGGGAGAGATGATCAGAAGAAATGGAAAAAAAGGAAAAGAGAAGGAGGAAACAAGTGGAGGAGGTCGAGAAAACGAAAGTAAAGAAAGAGAAACAAGAGAGAGTTGAGGCAAAGAAGATCTCTCTCTCTCTCTCTCTCTCTCTCTCTCTCTCTCTCTCTCTCTCTCTCTCTCTCTCTCTCTCAATCCTCTCCTCTCCTCCTCTCCTCTCCTCCAAGGGTGGGGGAAGGGGTACTCTCTTTTCATCCTCCTCTCTAGCAAGGAAGGGGGGAGGCAAGGATCGGTGCTGTTAGCGAACTGGAGTAAGGAGAACGTTAGTAAAGTGAACATTTAAATACATACATGGACATACATTGAACAATGGCGATGGTGTGCGGTTTAAAAAAAAAGGCATGCTTATATACAAATGTTGATCTTGGCTCATAGATATATTTCGCAACATGCATGAGCGCTGTGTCCTGCAATCTGTCATGCACTGCAGCACAGGACTTGGGTCGTGGGTGAACGTGGGTGAAAGATCATGTGATTGGAGAGATAAAAAGTGGGCGTAGATTAGAGAAGTAAAAAATGTGGATGAGGTTTTGTGTTCTTGAATGAATCAAAGATCAAGAATAGGTGGAAGGTTATAAGAGACCAGATTATCTATATGACTGTCTCAGCGAGGAAAGAGATAATTGGCAGTGTCTGCAACGCACTTCAATTATCTCTGCTTGTAAGCGCTATCCATCACATAATAATCCGTAGGCATTTTTACAAATTGCTAAAATGTAGCTATGTAAATTACAGCTACTAAAATCGCCTACAAGGATTCTCGAACCAGGAGCAAAAAAAGAAAGAAAAAAAGTGA
>NW_028234414.1:35134050-35141550 GCF_977035675.1 Penaeus japonicus
CTCACACTGTGTAAGCATCACTCTTCTCCTGACAAAAACAAGAGTGATTTGTCAACAACTTGTGGCTCTTACACACAGCACTGGTAATGGTTCCAGGGAATGTGGCAGGGACTATTGCGGTGAGAGTGGAACTGCTGCATGTGTTAAGTGAAGTAGTTGTGTAACATGCTTACTTCGTCAGAACCTGCCTTCTCTTCCTTTTGTTTGTTCAAAGTAGCACATGCTCTCTCTCTCCATGCTTTGTTCTAAGCTGGTTTATTATCAACAACATCAATTATTATGTGTTTTTATCATTATTCATGAGGTTGCCTGTTATTTTTAATTACAGTTATGGTGATAGTTTGTTTGAGCTGTCTTTTACAGAGTCAAGACAAGGCTCTACTTGGATCATGGTTGGGGAGTAAGACAGAGAACATACAGACTAACAGGACTAGAGGCAAGACTAAGCTGGGGAGGTCCGAGTGCTGTGGCGGACAAGACTCTAGTGCACTTATCTCAGGTTAGGTGGGAGAGGGGGGGTTGGTTGTCTCATATTTAGCGACTTGTATGATCATATCTTTAGTGTTGCCGATAGCAAGAGTTAGTCATGCACTTGAGTAACTAGAAATCACCTGGGCATCGCTCTCAGCCTTTGCCTGCTCCGCCCGACTCTTCATCTTGAAATCAATAATCTGGGAAACGGAGGTACGGAGGAGTCAATATTACATGAAGAATTTTCTCAATATTCAGGTCTTTGCATTGTTAATAACACTATTTATTCATTCATTTATAATAAAATTTCTGTTTACGAGTTTGTGGGGATGTCAAAGAGGGTAACATAATGGAAAAGAGAAACTGCTTGTGTCAGGGTAGTAAAGTCCCAAAACATAAAACATGATGTTTCAGTGAATAAAAATAATATCTAACTACGTGAAAGACAGAGCCAGTAAATCTGAAGTACGTCCATTAAGATTCTTTGGGTTACTCTAGGATCTCTATGGAAAACAGTGATCTCTGCAATGCTTTGCCAAAATTGCTCTTCCAGCAGCTAGGGTTAAAGGAATTACACAATTTAATCTTTATACAACACTGCCAAACACCAAAGGCTACATTTAGAAAAGGTGTTACGTAACTGTGATCCTACGATTTGTGCTACATGTAAAATCGGCGTGATACCATCCAGTCAGTGGTATGAAGTGCGCATTCTACTCACGTTGTTAATTGGTATTTCTAAGAGCTATTTGCTCCCCGTTTCAAGAGGCATTACTTAAGAGTGGCTGGTGACAAAACACTACAGCTTTGTGTGTCGAGAGGTTGTATCCTACAGTACGATGGATGGACGAAGAGTGAGCTTAAATTTGCTTCATTTTAATTCTTTTGACATGCAGCTATTTAAAAAATCAATTGAATTAGAAATATACAACCACATATGTATATTTGATAAAATCAAGAGTTTGTGAAGGGTTCTGAGATACATCTGCTTAGGGTGTTACCATGTAAGTTGCTAAGTCTACTGATTCTGGTATATTCTACCTTCATTTTTTTTTTCTTTTTACTTTTATGGTTATAACTTTTGAAGACCAATACTCAAAATACCCCCAAAATATTATATATATATATTTTTTTAAAATTCCAATTGGAAGTGTACAGTAATCAAAGCGTTATGAGCTGAAAAGACAAAGATAGATTGGATGAGCTCGGTATGGGTTCGCAGATTACAAATGTAAGGAACCAGAGTATGCAATATCTAGTAGGATTTATGTAAGCAGAAATATTCACCTTAGATTCCTTTGGCTCCTCCTCTTTTGCCTACAAAGGAAGGGATAGAAAGAAGTTTTTGAATAATAAAGAAGGAAAGAAGAATGATGAAAATGGAATAGAAAAGAGTTGATTTGGATGATTATATGTATGTCTTCAGTAATTACGTATTAGGGATTATAAAAGATATATGATTGTGTTATAACTTAATTAACCTAATCTCATAAAATGTCTATTAGATATTTTAATAATATAATCTTAAGTGTACAGAAGGAGTGATTATTTAAACAAAACAAAACGAAATAAAACCCAAGACCGCACAACTATTGCCAATGACAATTTACAGCTTAAATACAGTACTGTACAGGTCATCACAAATGTACACAGTTACCACAGATGTACAGAACATGACACATGTACAGGTCTACAACAAATATTATACTACACACAAAGAATACTTACACTGTCTATGTTTTTTACAACAAACATGTGATCCTCACTACAGACAAACTTATAACATCAGCATGAACTAAAAGAAATATATATTTTTTTCTAGCTATACTTAAGCAGCCAGGCAACTCTAATTCACTGAGAAAGAAATATGATAGCTTTCCCCAGTCTAACCTGACGGGATAACCAGTTTAATTGAAAAAAAAACCCTTTTATACTTTGTCATCAGCTTGGTTGTATACTTATATCAGCACCTATAATGATGATAATAACATCGTCTGCATAGATATTAATTTATGACCAAAAGGAATATAGTGCTCTATTTAACGAGATTAAATCAACAATATCCCATTTGCCAAATAGGTATGGATTAATTCTGAGTTCCATAAGGCTCTAACTGTAACCAAAACTAAAATAAATTCCTAAACAATGGAATCTCGCCTCCAAAGAAGTAAAGAACAGATATAACTATAGTTCCTGCTGTTGTTATCACAATGCTAACTTACCTGCATAATGTGAGTCTTCTCATTCCATAGTATTCTACTTCTTACAGAACTGATGATTGTTTAGGTATGGAGGTCATTTCTGTTTCATTTGATAATAGTAGAATGGTGACTAAATTCTGTGTATCTGACCTTGTGTTGCAAATAATATACTTGCTCTTTCGCTTAGAGCGAGAGTAATCCCTGATGATTTGAAATTGTGTTTATATAAATCTGTTAATTATGACTGATTAAGTGAGTTGATAAAAAAAAATTAATGGATTAGATAGAGTTAGGTAACATATCTTGGCTCAGTGTTATGGGTAACAAGCATTATCAGCCAGAGTTGTTAAATATTTTTGTTGTCTGAATTATAACTGGGTGTCAGTAAGTGATTCCTACAATCTTATTTTCTTCTTCCCTAAAGTTTAGGCTTATTTCCAAACCACCTCTGATGAAACTGCAATAGAGGGCTCGAGCCGCCTCACCCGGCAACCAGCCACCTTCACCTGAGCTCGCCAACTCACCTTGCTCAAGTCTCCTGGGTATGGCTCTATCCTGGCGTTAACCACCTCTCTCGAGTCCGTCCCGCTGTCGTACTCCGTGGAATACTGGCCGTCCCCATCGATGAACCTCTCCTGCGAGCCCTGTGTCAACGAAGGGGGGTTTCTCAGATACGCAAGTCTTGTAGGGTAATAGGGACGTATTTGGGCTACGCCAAGAAGTTCGAAAACAGGGATTTTTCTTCTTCTGATATTGAAAACATTTTTAATTGAAATCATCAAATACATCATTCATAATCGAAGAAGCTTAAGGAAAATATCATAGCCATATACATATATCATAGCTGGACTGGCATTATGTAAAAAAAAATGAAAAATAAAACACAAAAGGTTTCGCAAAGTTCTGCATAAACTTATTGCATATATATAGTACTACTTACCAAAATTACCTTTTCACATCTCTGTACCAAGATCCAGAGATAAACATTGTGAATGGATAAATAAGCAAAAGACAGAGAAAACAGGCAAAAGAGAATAAAATGCAAGACATAAGCAAAGGTAGTGTAAGAATATTGGGGAAGAGTGACTGCTATTTGTGTTGAATATTTAGCTTGCAAGCATTTTATCACGTAACTTGGAGATGATGCTTTACCATATACAGTAGTAGTGGTACCTGCATATGGAACATCTATTTCTTTTTTTTATGATAGATTAACTGTCATTTAAGTATTTGGAATAGAGATGTTTCTTACAGTTTAGATATGCTTTTTAAAATGATAAGCTTAATCATCTTCATAACCTTTGACTAGATGAAGTCATTACTCATAGCATGTAAAGATAATACTCAAAATGCATGAACGCAGCAACTGATAAAATCTTGCAACTTACTTGATAATCTGAAGTAAATTATTGAGTAGTTTAAACTAACTAACTCAAGCAGGGAAACTAGACAATCCATACATTAATATTGCAATTTCTATCATCATTTTATAGATAAAGACCTGGTACTAACAGTAGTTAATACATTTCTAGTCTGTTGTTATTAAACAACCCTAATGACCTTGATTACAACCTTAATGCAAAGTTTCAGTTATAGGAAAAAGGAAATGTAACAAGTAATTAGATTATTCTGAAGTGAATAATAAAATCAATTACAAACAATAACTCCAGAACTATTCAAAACTATTTTTCTTTTTGAAAATGTTTACTCCTATAGCCAAAGTGCCCGGACGTTTTCAGATTCCCATAGCATGTAAAAGTTTTAAATAAAACTTTTATCAAGGTTATTATGTCCTCTTGTGCTTCCTAGTCTCTAGTGGCTATCTAGCTGAACATTATAATCGCTATCCTAGCTTATATTTCCACATGTTGTTATGCGTAAAAGAACAACAATAATTGCAAGCTATGTGTTTCATTACAAGTTCAAAATTTCCTGATGATTTTCCTCAGGATCAACATCCCTTTACAAAATATTGTTTTATCTATCACATGGTTCATGAAAACTTCACTTCCTAAACCATGAACTTGTTGAATGCTTTGAACATTGCAATCCATTAAAGCAGTCATCAAGAAATGATGCATTGCAAAAGCGTGGTCTGTCGCAAAATTACAAAAAATAAACGACAAGGAAAAATGAAAGATATTGAAAATCAAGTGTAGTAAAAAGGGAAAGAGAAAATTAGGGATAACGATATCTCAACTGTTAGCAAGTAATACGAAGCTCCTTTTACACAAAATGATAACTTACCTTAACAACTTCCCTCATCAACATCCTTTATCTGTTATATTTCTGTTCCTATCATATTTCTTCCTATTCTCTCTAACTAACATCCAGACAGACACTGTTCACCAGACGATATTGTCAATCACTTCAACACCAAGACAGCAGAGCAGCGGCAGCCGCCCTCAGGCAACGCAATTGCCGTCCTTCTCACCTGGGAAGGATAGCGACGCAGGTTCCTGTCTGTGTCCACAATACTTGAGACATCATCATTATCGAAGGAGTCCTCGAAGTCATCACCGTACCGATAGTGATCATCATCGTAGTAGTCACCGTAGTATGAGTCCTTAAAGGTTATAGAGGCTAAGTTTAGCATACTGCTACAACTATCTTTAACTTATTACTTCCGAAAGTCTTGTAAATTTACAGAACCAAGGGCCTATGTAATGCTGTTTGCATTCTATGACCAAAATTCCGATAGGCCTTGGGATTGGCAGTCAAGTTTGTAATATCACCTGCCATACAGATTGACTAAATCTACTGTTAATGCACAATGCACCTACACTACCATAATATTTTTAAGAGGCGTAAAAAAGTTTCTTAGTTTTTTTTATATGTACTAATGCTATATAAGACATAACCGCAATACTCATGCCTGATTCATTCTAAATACAGTGTTGTGACCTACAAGAAAAGAGACCATAGTATAGGAGTGCACCCATGACCAATACCTTTGGGACCTGCAGGTAGTCGACCATTACACTTACTTGATAATCTCTAGGATGACGGGAATAGTATTCGTCATATTCTGCATCATGGGAGTGTGGTTCTATTTCCTCGTCGTAGATGGAATCTTCTGGCGCCGTTTCGTAGCTGTCCTGTCGTGGCTGTGTTCTGTCTGTATGTGCGGTTTCAAAACTGTCCTGGTGCCAAAGATGTTGCTAGATGTGGAGAGGGTGGGAGGTGTTAATGTTTAATTATTCGCTATCTTTTAAGTTACGAATGCCTATTGAGAAGCAAGCAAAGTGGTGTGAACGAAAGGAAAGTAGACATTTGTGTGTCATACTCAAACACTTGTATTGAGAAGTTATGGTAACAAAATAGTGCATTTTTTCACAAAATCATCAAGAACTCCAATGTTATCTCAGGCCTTTAAGTGTCAACCATCTACAGGTTATCTACTAAAACATGTAACATTATTAATGTCTCAACCCTGCATTCACAAATTAATATTTTGCCCTCTGGGTAAACATAATACTCATCTCTTGCTATACCATATGTAAAACTCTGCCAATATTTTGCTAAGTAACCACAACTCCTGTTCAGGATGGATTTTCGTAATTCAATATGCCTTGATTCATGTTTTTTTTTCAGAAGTGTTATGATTAGAAAAATGGTTACTTTGTTTACATTTCCTGTGTTAGCGTTAATCAACCTACATGTAATGGAGAAGTTAGATATAGGTTTAAATGAGAATATATGCAAGGATTCTTGGTGGAAGGTGTTCAACTTTTTTGATTGTAGTAGAAGGTGGTCAAAATCTTCATGATATTGTACCAGTAAAATCTAATCATATATTTCATATACAAAAGATAAAAGAAAACCCCTTCTGAGATTTATGTAAATAAGCTGTAAGAAAAACACACGTAAAAAATAATAATGATAAGAATCAGAAAGCAAACACTGTTTCACCAGTAAATTTCCTGATTTACTATTTCCTGCCACCATTCTTCCTGCCGCCCTTCTTACCTGGTCTAAGGAGTCACTCTGGTACGCCGGGTCCGAGACCTCGGGCAGCGTGGCCAGAGAGTGCCTCTCGGCCTCGTCGCCGGGCATCTTGTCGCTGCGCACGCTCTCCTGCTTGGTGAGGGTCGTGCGGGGCGCCATTGGTCCGCTGGGCTTGGGCTGCGCGGTCGGGGGCGTCGTCACCTTCTGGGCTGCGGAGGGAGGCACGACTCCAGCTGATTTGGCCGCAGCCGCCGCTTTAGCCGTTGCCGCCTTGGTAGTTTGTTGAGCCGCAACGTTTGCATGTTGTGCAACTGCAGAAACTTCTTTAACTGCCGTATTCAGTGTGTCACTCATTTTGGACGTTATGCCAGACATGGCATTGAAAAGGCCACCTTTCTTGTTCATGCCACCGAACAAGCCGAAGCCACCGGCCGCAGGCTTTTGTTGTTGTTGTTGTTTTTGTTGCAGTGTTGCCTGCTGCTGAGCTCTCTGTTGTGCTGTGACCGGCCTAGCCTGTGGGGTCGTTGGCTGCTGGAGGGGGCGGCTAGACTGAGTCGTGGTGATGGTGGTGGTTGTGGTGGTCGTGGTGGCAGCGGCAGTAGTGGTTGAAAGGGAAATAGGAAGTTGTGGCAGCAGTTTGTTGAGGAGCCCTCCGTCCACTTTGGGCAGAGTCTTTTGTGCGGGCGTCACGTGGTTACCCAAAGGCTTCGTGGTGGTAGATGTGGTGAAGGTCATCGCAGGGCTGATGGCTGTGGTGGTGGTGATAGCTGTGGTGGTGGCTGTGGTGGTGTAAGCAGTGATCATCTTGTAGGCATCCACAGACCCACCAAGGCCTTTGTAACTATCACCTTGCACCTCCTCCGAAGTGTCCAAATGTTCA
>NW_028234414.1:35146550-35151550 GCF_977035675.1 Penaeus japonicus
AAATTGTCATGACAACCCCAATAACCAGAAGACACCAAGAGCCATTCACCATCTGATTTCACGACATTGGGATGAAGGGATCTGTTGTTTGTAAGGAACGAGTTCAGACAGGGTGTCAATCAGCAGGAGCTAGCTAGTGAAACTGAATAAACAGGACTATCGCTTGCTAAACCAAAACGGTGATCAAGGGAGCCTGAATCGTCCAAAACGTGAGATTGAGTGCGAACTAATAAAAAAGGGAATCAGGTCTCTGGGTAACTTAACTGTGCACTTAAAAGCTATCTAATCCATGAGAAAACCATGAAGATATCAGGCTGTGCCTTAGCTTTTCGTAGGAAAAAATCAAATAAATAAAGGGATATATAAAAAAATGTACATGATTATAAGGTGCACTAATGCTGTTGGTTACTGTGAGCAGTAGATCAATGCCATGGACTGACCATAGAGGCAAATTTGTGCTCTTTTCATAGACAGAGAAAAGATGTATAGAACATTTTGACATTGAAATGAAATGTGTAGTCTAATCTTTGTATATTAAATACGTTACAAAGTAAAATATCTCCTAAATCCGGAGCACATCTGTCTTACCTAACCTATAGTATGTACACTAATACACAATTTAAACAAATATTACTAATGGACAATTTTGTTAATCACCTTCAGTTTGGGCAGAAAATTTGCGACAAATTCATTCATTTTCAGGTAATTGACCTCACGTTTTCAATTCACCATTTGTAGTCAATAATTCTAACACTAATACTAAAGAGCATAAATTTATAAGTTTTCTTTTATATTAATTAGTGTTGTGTATTTTGTTTGCAGATTGCAAATATTGATCAGTACAGGATTCACTTGCAGTTAGATTATGTACGGCCAGAACTTTCTATACATTAAAATGATTTTATAGCTGTAACATTTTTGCAAGGGTCTTTATTTATAACATGTTTCTACAGTGAATGAAAAATTAGCTACACACTATGAAAACCTGATATTCATATAAAAATACTTCTTATCAATACTAGAACAGAATGAGAGGACACTCCTGTACTCCAAATTGCTGCGTTTGATTTCTAACTTACCTAAGCACCCAAATCTATATGTTTCTGATATAACCCGAACAGCTCCAAATGTGGACTATATATATATCCACATTAAAAAAAAAAAAAAAAAAAATCAATAATAATGTGTATTTTTAAAATGGTTTGGTATATGAATTTTCTGTATGCATGTCAAGCCTCAAATTTCTTAATCTTCAAAAGTGTTTCTTTTCAATTCTACTGTTACTTTTCATATGCTCATAACAAAAGATATACAATATGTACATACTGAGAAGTAATCCACTTTATATTTACAATCACATTATGTCATATTTCTACAGAACTAGAGACTACGTCTGCTGTATCTATATACTCGATAATGTAGAAAATATCCCTTTTTACATATGATCATATCTCTAATGAGAATTCATTATGATTGTATATTCCTATATGGCCAATCTTTAATCTGGTTTTACAATGAGTGACACAAGCGAACATGTTAAATATCTGAAATGATAGCTATTGTATGTAGCCAGTTTGACTACTTGTGGTGATCACACATAAAGTGCTGCATGAACTTATGGTGTCCCTGGTGCGGGTCCTCTCGTGACTGTGGTAGGGTTCCCCATCATGTTACAGCAGTAGTGAGGAACAGCAGGAGATGGGGCCAGTAGACAGCCAGCAGAGTCAGTCAGCAGGAGGAGACTGAGCAGAGAAGACACATGAAGACGATGATCCACGGACATGGCCATGATGAGACAGGCCGAGGGAGAGACACATGGGCTGCAGGGACGGGCAGGCGCAGGACTGTGGACGGGCCAACAGACGGGCGGCATGCGGCTTTGTGGGCGGGGTGTTGGCCGCAAGCGGTCAACAGGCAAGGAGTGGATGGGTGGGTGAGTGGCAAACACACACAACTTGACTTTAGTGACTTCAGTGAACATAGCTGTGTTGCAAAAAAGTACATTCACAGGCTATGACAAATCATTCCTTTCTCAAACCCCTGAAAAGACCCATTTTTAAAAATCATCCTCACCCAGCCACTTCTACCAGCCTCATGTTGCCATGAGGTGCTAGACTCCGACACGTACCTGGGTTCCTCCTGGCTGGTGGAGTACTGGTGATAGTAGCTATGGTAGTTTGAGTACCTGTTTTCTCGACTGGTCACGTCCCCACTCGTCCCCCCGCCTTGCTCATCATACAGGGTGATCTGTCTCTCCAAGCTCGGTCGTCGCGTCGTCCCTACAATAGACATCAGATTATCATATCCCCTTCATAGAAGAAATCTGGAGTGGAATTATTCTGGTGTTTTTATGTCATAACGGTTTATACTTGCATGTGTGTCAGATTATAATGGCCCTGTTGGGTCGCTTTGCACAGGTATCTCAGGCTGGTTTATCAAGTGGAGCTACAACTGAAGTTATCTGATAAGCAACTACTATATATCTATACCAGTTTAGCATACTGATTACATCAGCTTGGGCTTAAAATTATGCATGATTAATTGCTCGCATTAGAGGACTTGGTTTCCGTACCATTACAGCTGCATCTACAACAACTGAATCAAGTTATATTGTTCAGTCGTTAAAATAAACAGGATAATTTGACAATGCCAATATCAAATAATCATAAATCTATGATATATTAGCCTATAATGATAATGATTTTGTTTTTATGCACTTCTTTAAAAGTAGGTAGAAACTCTTTAAGAAGTGCGAGTCCTGTATCTTTTCATGCATTTCTCAATAAGCAATCGAAGGAACTGCTGATATCCTCCTCAAGAAGACCAAAACAATAATAATAACAAAAATAATAATCATAATGTTACATGGTAATGTCCTGCAAAGCTATGATATACTTGTGCTGGTGTCCAAGTTGGCTTAAGTCTAGAAGGGCAAAGCAGTTGCATGATCCGAAGGAAATTAGAAGAAACTATGACAGTGTCCATTAGCTCTTACGACATGAACAAAAGCGGTTAGGGAATCTCATGTAAGAAAGATTTACAGTATACCTATTTATTCACAGGGGTCACATTCATTACGTTTTAAGAAACATCACCAGTCACACTTATTACTGACACGTTATTAGGATTCAGATATATTACATGACACGCTACGAACTTTTTTTTTAGAACATTTTCCTTATATACTCACAGTTTTTAAACATATTTTATTTGTTGAAGTTAGCATTTAGAAAGCTATATAAGCACAAGTTATAATGCTGGATTTACATATCCTTTTAGTGAAGTGAATTAACAAAGGAAAAAAGCATTGAGGCAGATAACAAAGCAGACAAAAAGGCATAACACTGTGTATTCTAGGTTACCGTCTTCCTCATCCTTATGCGGTTTGGCTATCATGAAATTAAGAACAAAGGTTATAATAAGATTTCATAAAGTACCAGGACCTGAGGAGTTTGATGCTGTGATAGCCGGTTTTCGATGACCACCGATTTCCACTGACGAGAATATTTGGTTCTAGCAAATTACTGCTAGTTCTCTTAAATGAAGAGTGAAACAGTGATTTGATGAATCACAGGTTCTAAGCAGTGACTATTTAACAAAAATATGAATGAAAATTATGCAAAACTAGATCGACACTTGAAAAAATAAAACTAAAATTTGATTTTGATTACTGGTCTTTAGCCTACATAGGCTCATAGGATCCACTTATTATTTCCACATCTAGATGGATCTTCAGTTGAAAGCATTATATCGTACTTTGACTTTAGATGGATCATGGGATGGATTCAAGACAACAAGAATATCTTAATGTTTCTTTCATTCATTCGTCGACAGGATCTAGCAGCACAACAAAGGAAATCTTGGACTTTTTTTCTATTTGTTAATAGTGTCTTTGTTTTGTAAATATATTCTCCTGAAGGAGAGATTCCTGAATGCCATAAATTTCGCTATACGTGAAATCGTTTCAGAAAAAAAGCACATATAGTTCTTCGTGCGACAAGATCTCTAGAACTGAATATACTACGAATATTGAGAAATGGGTCTGCTGAGTAAATATCTCACTCCTTAGGTCTCGGTACTCACGAAATTTAATACATTAAAATAATACCAAAGTAGAAATACATGAAACTAATGGTAAAACAAAGAAGTTAATAATCCAGTAAAGAGCACAGCAAAGGAAACATAGATAATGTACAAAATTAAAATGACAAATTCCAAATTTTCACACAAGTGGACGTAACCCTTATCTAGCCTACAGTGAAGTGTTTGCGGTGCCTGCGTGGTCGAAGAAAATCTATAGTGAAGAATAGTGATCATAATAATGGGAATAACGTGAATTACCTCATGAAAAGAAGTTGCTATGCATTACTTTGTACAAAATACTTACTTATGAATTAGTAGTGTGTGAGTGTGACTGGTTGATTACTTTTGAGTAGGAAAACGTTTGCATTTACGTGTGTATGTCTACGGAAATATGCATATGCATGTACGTGTGCATTTGTGCAGATGCATACATGTGCTTACATGGGGATGTACGTGTATGGAAGCTTTTTCCATGAATTTACATTAGTAGATTTGGAAACCTCGGCCAACGCTAAGTGCGTCCGATAAATCTTGGGGGAAAGAGCCTCCAGAAGCCTCACCTCTGGTAAGCTTCCCTCTGGCGTTGCTGGAGGACGTGGTGGTGGTGGTGGTGGTGGTGGTGACGGGGGCCTTGTCGAAGTCCTCCTGGTTCGCATACTGGCTGATGTACTCGTGGGTGTTGAAGTAGCTGCTCACCGGGCTGTGGACGGCACCACCAACAGGTCAACACACTCCGCGCCTCCCGTGCTGGTCGTTGCTCAGGGCATGGCGACTCCGCACGCACACGCACGCACTCATGCTCCGAGACACTAACACACACACGCACGGGGCACTGATACATTGACTTTTTATCTATCTCTCCTTTGATCACCCTTCCCCCTTCACAATTGTTCCGACACAGACACACACACGCACAC
>NW_028234414.1:35161550-35169050 GCF_977035675.1 Penaeus japonicus
GAGCTAAATGTACAATATCGCTTAACAAGTTTTACGGTGTGTTCCTATAGTATATTTCTAACCAGTCTTTGCTCGAGTGTTCTGTCAAGTTGATGAGGTAAGTTGAGTATTAAGAAGCAAGACAGAGAGGAGAAAGTGTCAACACTCGAGCAAAGCGGAGTTTCCTTAAGGGGCCTAAGGTTACCTTTCTTCAGCTCTCCTGAACGATTGGTCTCTGTGGCCCCTTTGTCAGGCTTTCCCGAGAGTTTGTCAGATTTTTCATCACATATTGCTTCATCACTAACTTTTGTAGTTTCTCCAAGTTTGAGCTTCTGACTACTTCCCGGAGGTGAGACTTTCTCACCATTACTGGCAGGTGGCGAAGAAGGTAACTCAGGGCTAGGGGTGCGTCTTAGGTTTAATAACGAGAAAAATCTTGACTTTTCTCTGGGTGGAGAGGTAGCGGATGTGGAGACAAGGGGTGTGGTTGTAGCGGTCGTCAGTGTGGTGGCAGAGGCATCACTGGTTCTTGAGAAGGAAAAGGTGAATCCTGTCGAAGGCGACGAGATGAGGCTGGCTAAGGATGGCGATGATCTGAGCACAGTCGAGGACACATCTTCCTCGGCAGAAGTTTCCGTGTGAGGCAAGTAATCCTTCGTCAGGAAAGAGAATCGCGTAAGTCCAAAGGAAGGCTTTTCGGTGGACTCTTGCCCTGCGGCATCCGGAGGGGAGGTCGACTCACCAATCACAGGGGCGGTCTTCATGGGAGACCTTAGGAAGAACGTGGTGCTTGGAACGTCGCCGTTCACCTCCGCAGGGTATTCAGGCTCTGCTGAGGGCGAGGTCTTTGGGGACGGCACCTCGTCAGTGGCGGTCGACTTGGAGAAGAAGCCACTTGAGCCAGAGAGAGTTAAGTGACTACAGGTAGACAACGAATCCTCTAAGTTGGGCGATGGTTGTAGTGGATCGAGTCCTTCACTCTCCCTCAACAGTGTTTCCTTCAGGAGTTTGATGTTAAATATCCCTGAGGAAGGCGGAACACTTGGGCTAGACACTTCTGGCGATACTTTAAGTGATATTTCCTTATCTGGAGACGACACTGACAACGAAGCAAATTTGGTAGTAACAAGCGTAACTTTCGAACTAGGTTGAGATGTTGCATATGTTGAAGAGACACTATTTACAGAGGTCCAGGGAAAGACCTTCCCGTCACTGGTGGGAGACTCGAGTTCCATCGTCTTCCGTGATGACGAAAACATAAATCTATAGGAGGATCCAGACTCCACGTTTTCGCCAAGCGTTTCACATTGGTCATTTCTGACATCGTCACACCTACTGAGAAATCTAGAAATGCTAGTTTCAGCACCTAATTCATCATTGCCAATCCCGGAGTCTACAGTCTCTGAGGCAGCAGAGGTAAGAAGAGAGGATCTGAAAGTCGACATAGAGGACTCTGGGTACTCGTCATCATCTTTTTCAGTGCCAGAGTCGATAGTCTCGAACGTGACAGCATTGAGGAGTTTAGCAGTGGAGAGACTTGGGTGGGCGGCCGGCGGGGAGCCCGTGGAGGAGGAAGGTGGTGAGAGGGAGGAGGAAAGGGCGGTGCCCAAGCCTCCAGCTCCGTCAGTGGAGGCGGAAGCTTGGCCGACCCCCCCTTTGCCACACAGGCCGTTGGGAGGCACGGGGTCCATAGCTGAGGGAGAGACAACCCACACAGTAAGCCGGAGCCCCATCCACCACCCACATCCAGTAAGTACACCCACTCAATGTACACACTCAACTAAGTGAAAGTTGACAGGGTCACCCTTGAACGTGAACAAACCGCCTGCTTATAGGTTGAATCCCCTTCATCGAAAGATATATTTCAAGATACACAGCTCCTCTGCAGAAGGCTTGGGAGACTTTTGACATATATGACTAAGTTCATGACTTCTTAAAATTCTATTATGATCATTCTCAGTGCGGATTTTTAAATGCTATTAACTATAAACAGTTTGAGTGCCATTAGACTTATCTAAGGGAGGGAGATGACTACTGTCTAACCCAAAGAAAGAAAATGCAGAAGAGATGAGGAAGGAAAGAGAAAGTGGGAAGGGAGGACTGTTTTGAAATACATCCCTGACCAGATGAAGGAACTCTGCATTTGGTAAAATCAGTGCCGTGAAATTAACCAAATAACGTGCAATAACACGAGCTTCCCCAAGTCTGTAAGGATTATGAAATCTGTTAATTGCATTCGCAAGTAACCGTTTCCTCCATAACCGTCACGTGACTTGGCTAAACCTAAGACTTTGATTCCAGCTGAAAGACTGTGTCACTGGGCAGCATCAAGTCACATCTGGTCAGCCTGTGCATCGCATGTGCACCACTCTGATCAGGGACCATCCTACAGACTGCAAGGAGGGTGAAGGAGCCAACTACTACGACTGCCTACCGACTACAGGGATTTAGAGAGGCGAGAGACAGACAGATAAAGATAGAGAAAGAAGGATGGAAAGGAAGAGAGGGAGAGAGAAAGAGTTTGAAAGCAGCTGTGACTCGGCTACACAAAGCAAATCAGCTTCTGAGGTGTAAACATTCACGACGGAGAATGGATCAGTCTGGGGAGATACTCAAAGCGCATCCTGTGACATGTGTGCTTGGGGAGGAAGGTCGCACTAACTGTGTGTACGAAGATGGAAGCCACTGAGATCATTCCGTTCTGGTGTTCTTTTTTGAAAGCTTTTGCCTTGAGGGACGAGTCTGCTACCTAAGGTCACTTAAGGTGGCTGTAACTATCAGTCCGCAAAAGGCTTGTCTCAGAAAGTTATACTGGTTTATTAAGAACACAAACAAAATAATACCACCAATGAACGTAGCAAATGAAAACTATTGTTAATAATCCTTGATTGTATTTTTTTTCTTTTTACATTGCAGCAAAGAAAAGAAAACAAAATTGCGTCAAATTATCAAAATAAAAGACCAAAGGGGGACAAAGCAAATGATAATGATAAAATAATACATTACCTAATCTAAGGTGAAACTAGTGAAATATTCATATATCAAATGAGGGTGGAACTATTGCCAAAAAAGAACAACAGGCACATGGGAACATGCCTGAGGAATTTGTTCTACTCTAAGGGGAACTATAATGCCAAGCAGTCAAACAATTTGTGGGTAATATTTATATATGAATGAGAAACCATGAGTTTTAGAGTTGTTGGTTTGGGCAATCTTAATACAAGCACAGACATTGATAATATATATGGAGACCATTGCTTTAAAAATCAGTTATATATTCAGACATTCCTTTTGTTTTTAGAATAATACTGTAAGGACAGATATAATTCATAATGAACATACATGAAGAATAAACGTGATTAATCTTACATACTATTACAGATACATCCACTTCAAATGCAATAGCAATCAATTTAAGTAATTAAGACAATACATGAATAACAAGCAGAGGTCTGAAAATATAATGATTAGTAAAACCAAGTCATCAATATATTTATTAGAAAATAAAGAGGGTTGGGAAGTGGGGGCGGGGTTACTGGAGGCGATGACATCAGAACCGCAGGCCTACCACGAGTGATAGAAAAAAATGGAGATTATATACGAAAATTAGAGAGACGTTTCAAGCCACAATTACACAAGAAGCTGAGAAAAAGGGGGAGAAAAAAGGCATGGGAGTTCATGACGCCCCATGTTCTGGATGCTTATGACTCGTGGGACTTGACTGATGACTTATGACTGGTGGCTCTCGGGTTTTTCCTTGGCCGTTTCTAGTACCACTTCTCTCTATCTCTGCACGCTAGTGTGTTCTGTATTTCTTGTGAAGAGGGGAGGTTTACGTGGAAAAGATAGATAATTATAGCACTGGGAGGATTAAAACGGGGTTTCATTTGAGAGCATAAAAGGGGGATTTATAATCTGATCTACAATTTTACAAATATGATCTTTATGTACAAAAGTAATGGTTGTTTAAGGTAAGCTTTTGTGCTTAACAGAAGTATACAGGCTATAGAGTTTGTCAGCAAAAAATATTCTTGGATAAGCCACAGTGGTCATTTATCAAGAAATAGGTGGGGAGGGGGATGTATAACTCTTCGAGTATTGTACCATGTGTTTTTTGTGCATACTCATTCTTATCCGCGTACGTATTGTTGATTGATTGTTGTGTGGTTTAGTATAGTGTTCTGTTGTGTGTTCTCTCTCTTCTCTCTGTGTGTTTTTTGTGTATACTTATTCTTACGCCCGTACGTATTGTTGATTGACTGTGTGTTGTGTGGTGTAGTATAGTCCCTCTCTCTCTCTGTCTCTCTTTGTCTGTTTGTTTGTCTGTCTGTCTGTCTGTATGCCTGCCTCTCTCTCTCTCTCTCTCTCTCTCTCTCTCTCTCTCTCTCTCTCTCTCTCTCTCTCTCTCTCTCTCTCTCTCTCTCTCTCTCTCTCTCTCTCTCCTCTCTCTCTCTCTCTCTCTCTCTCTCTCTCTCTCTCTCTCTCTCTCTTCTCTCTTCTCTCTCTCTCTCTCTCTCTCTCTCCTCTCTCTCTCTCTCTCTCTCTCTCTCTCTCTCTCTCTCTCTCTCTCTCTCTCTCTCTCTCTCTCTCTCTCTCTCTCTCTCTCTCTCTCTCTCTCTCTCTCTCTCTCTCTCTCTCTCTCTCTCTCTCTCTCTCTCTCTCTCTCTCTCTCTCTCTCTCTCTCTCTCTCTCTCTCTCTCTCTCTCTCTCTCTTTGCCTCTCTCTCTCTCTCTGTATGAGTGAGTGTGTGTGTGTGTGTGTGTGTGTGTGTGTGTGTGTGTGTGTGTGTGTGTGTGTGTGTGTGTGTGTGTGTGTGTGTGTGTGTGTGTATTTAGAGGCGCCTGCGTGTGTTCGTAATTTCTGTGTTTGTCTGCATGTGCCTGAGTATGTAAGTGTATCATCGCGTGTATGACTGCCAGCATCCGCTCATCACCCAGACGCCGGCAACAGCATCAGTGACAGCATCGTACACAGTCCAGCCCTCGAGGACTCAATAACATTTTTCTTCCCCGAAAGTACATAAACGAATCAACTACAGTCTGCAGTTTTAGGATTAACTGAATCTTTGAATATCTTTCATTAATTGACTTGAACAAAAGGTATATTAGTTATCAATTTGATAGACACTGTGGTCTGATGAGCCATAGATTATCATCAAAATTTCATTTAATCGTTTTATAATCATCTTCAATTATCATATTTCAGATTTACAGTATATCCTTATTACATGCTTCAGCTTCCCCTGTCCCTCATCCCCTCCTCCCCTCCCCCCGTCCCTCAACTAATACAAGATTACACACATGAAATCGCAGTTGCATAACCATGCTTGAAGCTTGGAGATTGAGAGAAAAAAGAGAAAATATCGAAAGTGCCGAGAGATGCAGTGAGAAGATATAGAAAACGATAAAGAAGAAAAAGTAAATATCATGAACATGCGTGAGTTTGGAAGTAAGAAGCCATCTGTGCAGTAAACCTCTCTTGTACAAAAAAACAAAGGATTGAAGCGTCTCTCAGCCCGTTCTCGAAACGCTTTTTTATATTTATTTCTAAATGCACGAGACAAACCTCTTCTTTCCAAGATGGGGAGGAGGATAAAGCGGTTTCTCAATAATACATTTTTTTAAAGGGGGGAAAAGAAAAGAATAGACAAATAGACAAAGGTCTGGTTAAGAGATAGACGCTATAGCAGTGACTGGCGAGAAGAAGAAACACTTGATTCAAGGAACAAAGGGTCGAGCGGCGGTGGTTTCGGATCGGAGTACATTAATGAAAAAAAAGAAGTAAAAGAGACTACCAAGCTAGATGGGGAAGTGGGGACTCGAGGGGGGTGGGGTGAAAGAGAGAAATTCTGAGAGGGCGAAAAGGGGGGGTATTGGAAAGAGAGATGGGTTGGACAATTCTACTAGCATCATCTTTTATCATCATCATCATAATCATCACCATCATCATCTACAAAGGGGGAGGGGTGAGTGATAAAATAGAGAGTGTGTGTGAGAGACTATCTGGAATCGTTGTGGTGCTCATAAGATTGTTAAAAGAAACAACTGCAAAAACTAGTCATAATCTTCCAGTTTGATGCAGCAGCGTCGCAGATTCGGGCAGGCGTGTACTATGCTAGCGGGTGACGAGCCAGTACTGTCTGGCTGCGTCGAGGTGGGCGAGGGAGTGTCGTAACAGTACAGAGGCTCAGTGCACACATGGCCACTTCCCAGAGTAGGCTAACTTCTGGCCAGAGTAGCGGATGCAGTGTCATCACCCCCACAGCTTGCAACTTTGGCAATACTTCTCATTCCATACTTTTAGGGGACTAACTTTACATTCACCTTTTTGTGTATATTCATGTGCATAGAGATAAATCTTTTGGGCTTGACCACCTGCATCTACAGTTCTCGTGGGGTGATTTATTGTTATTCTTTTTTGTTAAGGCTAATCATGACAACGTAATAAAAAGAGGACTTGGAAAACACAATCATATATCATGAGCTGACCAAAAATAACTTTTCAAAGAGCACAAACATTTGAGTACACAAAACCTACACTTCAGTACAACCAAAATCTTCTCTATTACAATGCCTTAAGACAAAAGTTTGACCATGTTTATTGAACTAAAACGTCTTCAAAAGGCGAATGCAAGTTGACGCACATGCTGGGAGGAGTGTGCGGGGCTGAAAACTCATCCACCGCACCGTCTACCTCCACTTGCAGTAGGTCTATGCTAGTGGGAGGCCGTACACTAAAATTTCAAATGTCTGCAGGTTTGTTGTTGCAAATACGTTGTAGATAAAAATCATACTCATGCAGCAAACTAGAGCTATGTGACCTTTCCTCCCAACATGTTGTGTATGTAGGGCTGCCATGTGGCAGTACCAGTGCAGGCGCAACATACAAAATACGGGACGTGTTTCCTGGCTTCTTTTAGGTTTATATACACAGGAAAGCGTAGGAAATGGAATGGCTATTTTGTATGTTTGCGCACAATGTTGCAATCATGACATGTCTTGCATTACAACTAAATAAACATCTAGAGAGGAGGTGTTGATGCAGCTCACATACAAAAGCCTGCAGTTTATGTTCTATAAGAAGCTGTACTGTACCTTTCTTCCTTGCCCTTTCTTTGGCCTTTTTGCCTGGTAAGGAAACAAAGCGTTTAGATGTTTGTACATGCTATGTTCTCAAATAGAGGATACCTCTTATTCCTTCGAATATCAACAACATACATATTCCTCAAAATATATATATAAAGAAGTATCATATATCAAATCAAAATACAAATTACATTGTCCCTTGTAATCGTTTCGCGAATCTAAATACCGTAAATCTAAATGTCTAGTAGTACATAGTGATAATACATTTTACATGCATTTCGATGTTTCAAGTCTGTTGGGATTGGTCAGCGTGTTGTCACTGTAACATCACCCTTACAAATACAATAAGTTCATGCTATGAGTCACATTTCACATTGTTACATTACTATATTCGTCGTCAGTTACTGTAATATTCGACACTTAAAATCATAGATCA
>NW_028234414.1:35174050-35176550 GCF_977035675.1 Penaeus japonicus
AATACCCGGAATAAAATTTTGTATATAAACTATCTTAACATGCACTTCATCTTCAGATATACATGCTCCCTCGACCAGTTGATGATATAAATCATTGATAATCAAAATAAATTTGAATAGCCCTGAGTTGTGTCTCGAGGTCATGCCAAAGCCTCGCCTTGCACACTGCCTGAGATGCGAAAACTACTGTAATCTCTACGGTCTGAGAATACAAAAATAACCAAAGATTCTGATCATGAAAAAAATAATTCAGTAAATAAACAATCTTCCAAGTACTGTTTTTTTTTCCTTAATCTAAGTATCGAGGGGGAAAAAAATCTAACCTTCAAGTCAATGGGAAGGTAAACAAGAATGCGGTAGAAGAATTGAAGAATAAAAGAATAGCAAAAGTAAATCGAAATCTACAGGAATGTCCAGAGTATAGGCGAAAGAGTGCTAACGAGCCAACAAGACCGTTACCGCCACCAAGGCTCCGCTACCGTTTACCTCAGGTTTATCGTCGGATTTTTCCTAGAAGAGTCAGAAAATACATACGTTAGTGACGAGGCAACACCCCTGTAACGCCACGTCTGATGTGTTGATGTGTTCGTGTTTGTATTACTTCTGATGTGGATGATTTGCTTTTTTTTACGACCTGCATGTCTTTTGTGTGTGTGTTTTTTACGACTTATGTGATGAATTGCTGTTTTTTGGGACTGCTTTTGTAATTACACGTTCGTGTTTATCTCAGGTCTGATGCGGTGACCTCATCCTATTTATGTTGTCTGATGTGATGCCTCACATGTGTTTTAATTCAACTAATGTGGCGAATTGCTTTTGTTTTTGTTAAGGTTGGTGTGATGATTTACTTGTGTTTTTGTTAAGGACTATATGGTCACCTATTTATGTTGCCTGTGTGATGACCTATTCTCGTTTTTCGTTTTGTGATGATGATGCCGTAATATTTGTACAAGTGGAATTACTACTGAGAAAACAATTTCGAATGAAAGTTGATTACACAAGGACACCTCATTAGTGTGGTGTCATAAGTCTTACGTTGTAGATATTGTCATTATATATATATATATATATATATATATATATATATATATTCATATATATATTTATATATATATATATATATATATATATATATATATATATATATATATATATATACATATTCATATATATAAGTGTCATGAAATTATATATATAATATATATAATATATAATTATATATAATTCAAAATTCTGAAGTTACATGTAAGTATGTATAAGGGTGTATGTGTGTCTTTATATAAGAATAAATGAGCTTTTATTGTGCTGTTCCATATATATTCTATTTGCTATAAATCTGTAAAGTAAATACCTTCCGTAATTCAGAAAATACAACAATATTAAGCAAGAAATAATATACAAACACGCTTTTGCAATTTATATCAATAATGAACATGACTGACAAGAATTATACTAATGAAATTAATACTAATATTAATTATAATAGTAAAGACAATAAGAATAATGATAATGATAGTCAGGGTAATGGTGATGATAATAATGATAGTAATAATAATACTGATGATAATAAAAATAACTATAACATTAATAATTTCTACAACTACTATTGCCGATAATGAAGATGATATCAACAATTAAACATTAGAAATGATAATGATAACAATAATGATAATAATAATAACAGTAATAATAACTATAACATTAATGATTTATACAACTAATATTACCGATAATGAAGATGATATCAACAATTATATCCACACCATTAATAATACAGCTGTGATTATGGTTGATACTGCTAATACCTATGTTATAGTTGCTATTAATGCTCTTACTAATGATAATGATCAAACAATACCATCAATACTAAAGATAATGATAACCTTTTTAGAATTAGTATCAATATGAGTATTATATCCATATCAGAGTATACGATATCCCCGGTCTTATGAATATTTACTCGTGAATGTTGACCGAGTATGATAGATTATAAATGCTCCCCATCAATATTGCCTATAAGTAACAAATAAAAGAATAAGTCTTATGTGTTAGCTGAAAAAAACACTTTGAATTTAACACGCAGACAGACAAGGTAGATGGCTTAAGAATGAAAGGGACTGGAATGGCAGTCTTTCTATTGATAATACAGTATTGTTTTCGCTTTCGCCTTCAAGTACATGGTATATAATAATTTTAAAAAGTCAACTTCCTACATGGATAAAAGCGTCATCTATATTTTTCAATGCAACGGAGAGAAGCGAAAGCTGTTGTATGTCGAAGGAGAGACAGACAAGGTAAACTAAAGATCTATTTCTTTTTAAATCTTCTTCCTTGTCTTTCCTTTTTCCTCCTTTTTTTTCTTTGAGGTCTTGGTTTTACTAGCCCTTTAATCTAACCGAAGTTTTGACACTAAAAGGGTGCATATCAAAGGCTATTCAATAATAATATCATTCTACTTGCTTATCTTAGCCATTCAAAATTTTACATTGTAGAATTTATA
>NW_028234414.1:35184050-35186550 GCF_977035675.1 Penaeus japonicus
CGTTTCCTCCTCCTCTTCCCATAAATTTCCCCTTTTCCTCCTCCTATCCCTCTCCCTTTTCCCATTTCCTCCTCCTCCCCCTCTCCCCTAACCCTTTCCTTCTCTCATCCTCTCCCCTTCCCTGTTCCCCCCCTTCTTCCTCTCCCTTTCCCCGTTTCCTCCTCCTCTCCCTCTCCCCTTCCCCTTTCCTCCTCCTATCCTTCTCCCTTTCCTCTTTCCCTCCCCCTTTCCCTATCCCTTTCCCCTTTTCCTCCTCCTATCCCTCTCCCTTTCCACTTTTCTCCTCCTATCCCTCTCCCTTTCCTATGCCTTCCCCTTTCCTCCTCCTATCTCTCTCCCTTTCCTCCTTCCCTTTCCTATGCCTTTCCCTATTTCCTCCTCCCTTTCCCCCTTCCCTCTTCCTCTCCCTTTCCCCTTTCCCTCTTCCTTTCCCTCTCCCTTTCCCCTTCCAGTTTCCTCTTTCTATACCTTTCCCCGTTTCCTCCTTCTCTCCCTCTCCTCTTCCCCTTTCCTCTTCCTATCTCTCCCTCTTTTCCCCCATCCCTCTTCCTCTATCTTTCCCCTTTCCCTCCTCCTTTCCCTCTCCCTTCCCCCTTCCAGTTTTCTCCTCCTCTTCCAATGCCTTTCCCCTTTTCCTCCTTCTCTCCTTCTTCTCTTCCCCTTTCCTCCTCCTATCCCTCTCCATTTCCCCCATCCCTCTTCCTCTTCCTTTCCCCTTTCCCTCTCCCTTTCCCCTTCCAGTTTTCTCCTCCTCTTCCAATGCCTTTCCCCTTTTCCTCCTCCACTCCCTGTCCGAACTGCTTCACCCTTAACCTACGGCCGGTCAGCCCCCTTCATGCTCTGAGTGGTAATGGACTCGAGTGTCTGCTCAGGTTTCGGCAAATACCGCCACAGAGTGATGATCGGGGAGGCGAGAGAGAGTTGGAGGGAAGAGAGGAGGTAGGAGGGAAAAGGAGAGGAAAGGGAGGAGGTGGGAGGGGATAGGGAGGGAAGAGGGGAGGTAGGAGGGAAATGGAGAGGAAAGGGAGGAGGTAGGAGGGGAAAGAGAAAGTAGGAGAGAAAAGGGGAGGGGAGGGAGGAAGTAGGAGAGGAAAGAGGTGGGAAGGGTGGAGGTAGAAAGAAGGAGAGGGGAGGGAGGAGAGGGGGAAAAGGTAATAGCAGGGGAAAGGGGAAGGAAAAGGAAAGGGAAGGGAGAAGATAGGAGGAGAAATGGTAAAGAAGGAAAGAGGTAGAAGGGGAAAATGGAGGGGAGGAAGATGGTAGGGAACGGGGGGAGGAAGGAAAAAGGTTAGGAGGGGCTTAAAGTAAAAGGGGCGCAGGAGAGGAGGGAGAGCTAAAACAGTGAAGAAAAGGATGAGAAGGGATACAAGAAGGCAAGAGAAGGAACAGTCACACGAGATGAAAGAGGGAGATAGAGAGGAAGACGGAGGAGAAGGTTAGCAAAAGAATGGATGGAGGGAAAGAAAGTGGGGAGGAAGAAAGAGATAAAAGGGTGAGAAAGAAAAGGAAGTGATAATAGGTAATAATGGAGATAATGAGAAAGCGAAAAATAGGAAAATATGGAGAACTGGGGAGTAGAGGAAATGAAGAAAAGGAGGAGAATAGTCTGCCCATAGTTCGATTACTTGTGTTTTCAAAGAATATCAAATTTCCATAACTGCGATCACCCACACACAGAACAAAACGTCAAAGATTCATCATTAAAACTGAAAAGCCAGACGATGTTCATAAGTCTTTGTCTTTGTCTTCGGATAGTGCGAGCTATAAACAAGTACACGTTGTCATATCAGTTAGTTTTCGTCATCTCTTTTGTGTCGTTGTGTCTGCGTTGTCTGCGCCTTTGGCAGATGATATTTTATTCTCAAATGATGAGGAATAAAAACAACAAAAACAAAAAAACAAGATACAAGATTCTGCACCAGAGATACAAAATTCTATGTCCTCCCACTCTTTCAGTTTTCTTTTCCTTCTTTTTTAACATTCTAACTTCATTCCTTGCTTATTCATATTTGATAGATTATTCTCTTCATTTTTCTTTGTTTCTCATATCTCTCTCCCTCTCTCTCTCTCTCTGCGACCCCCCCCCCTCCCCGCAGCAGACGCACAAACACACATATGAACAGACATACACCCTTACCCCCCCCCCCACACACACACACACAACACAACACATACACAAGGCGGCTTCATCCCTTGGTGACCTCTGACCTATCCGGCCTTTAGGAAGAAAAGAGAAAGAAAACGGGGCGTTGTTGTTTTCATGCCAAGTCAAGCTGTCTCCGGCCCCCTGAACGCCGACGACGCAGAGCACGAAGTAAGGAATAGCCGTGGAAGAGGAGAAGAGAGGAGAGTGGAGGTCCAAATTACTATTTTCAAGTTTATTAAGTCTTCTGCTTTTTAGTCTGTTTTTTAGCTATATGAATTATGACTCTTTGGTTATTTATCAGCTACCAATTACAACCAGGACAACCAAAATGATATTGCATATAACCCTCCTATG
>NW_028234414.1:35204050-35206550 GCF_977035675.1 Penaeus japonicus
AGAGAGAGAGAGAGAGAGAGAGAGAGAGAGAGAGAGAGAGAGAGAGAGAGAGAGAGAGGGAAAGAGAGCAAACACAACCTTTGAACCTACATCCTCACTACTCTCCTCTTATAACAACATAGTAATTAAAAAAGGTCATTTAACACCTTAGATAATCACATCAAAGATTCTCTCCTTCCTCCAACACACAAACGTTTTAACACCGAGACGTTTAGAGTTAACACTACGTTCTTTATCATTATTACTTGTTTAACATAAATTCTCCAAACCATAACTCAACGGTGAAGTGTGAGTTTTGCCTGTTCGGAAACTTCTGGGAGCTGTGAGCGTCTTTGCATGTGTGTGTGTGTGTGTGTGTGTGTGTGTGTGTGTGTGTGTGTGTGTGCAAATCCAGACAATTATTAACATAATCGGGGAAAACACGATTTTGATCTTCCCACGCACCTCTTCCATTCTTTCTATCCAATTAGTATTACCCCCTCCCACCATTCTTTTCCTCACTCTCTTCCCCTCCTTACCTCATCCTCACTCCTTTCTTTCTCCTTTTCTTCCTCCTTGTCTCGCACTCCTCTTTCTCCCACTCTTTTCTCCCTTCTTCTTAGCTATCCTTCCTCTTCCCTTCCACTCTAGCTCCCTTCTTTAAACCTTCCCCTCCCCTTTTTCTTTCTCCCTCTCTTCCCCTTTCCACCCTACCACATCATCTCTCCTTCCTATTCCCCCTCTCCTTTCTTTCCCTCCTCCTTCATTTTCCTTCCTCCCTCCCTTCCATTCCCACCCTATCTCCTACTATTCTTCCTTCCCTCTCACTCTTTCCTCCCTTCTTCTCTCCTTTCCTTGCTCCCTCCCCCTCCTATGCTTCCCTTAGTCCCTCCCCTCCTCCTCCCCCTGCTAATCGGACGCACCTCGAGGGCGACTTAGTGCGCAGGTCGACCTCCTCCTTGAATATAATTAAGCTCGAAGCAAAATTATGAGCGTGTGTGTGTGTTAGTGTGTTTGTGTGTGTGTGTGTGTTTGTGTGTGTGAGTGTTAGTGTGTGTGTGTGTTTGTGTGTGTGTGTGTGTTTGTGTGTGTGTGTGTGTTTGTGTGTGTGTGTTTGTGTGTGTGTGTGTGTGTGTGTTTTGTTGTGTGTGTGTGTGTGTGTGTGTGTGTGTGTGTGTGTTTTGTTGTGTGTGTCTGTGTGTGTGTGTGTGTGTGTGTGTGTGTGTGCATCATAAATTATTTCACTCATCTGCAGGTGAACAAACAAGCTTTCTACACAGCAGCAGTTTGACTTGAAGGGAAAACAAAAACGTATGTATAATGGAAAGATCCCGCGGCTCATGAGGCAGGGCGAGGCAGTTGCCTGGCTGCGTTTAATTAAGAGTAAATAATGATAATGATAAAAATAATCATGATAACAATAAGGGTAATGCTACTGTTCCCGAGGATACTAGTAAAGGCAGTAATGGTAATAACGTTAGCAATAATGAAAAAGAACTACACTAATAATAGCAATCGTAATAATATTCAAGACAATTAAATGATAATGATAATGATGGTAATCAATAAAGTTAATAATTATTCTAATGATATCAGTGATAATGAGTATGGCATAAATAATACAATATCGAACAAGAATAACAATAGCAACAACATAAAAAGCACAAACATTGTAAAAAAAAAAAAACAACAATAAAATAATAATAATGTCAAGAACATCACAACAACAATAATATTCTAAATTTTGTCTGTCCTTCTACACAAGGGAGTTTATATTACACGAAAATGTATTTCTTGTGCAACTTATCCATGTTAGAATGTAGGTCACATTTACTAATTACGACTTTTTTAGGAACTCAAAATGCTTCTCGTAGAAAGAAAAATTTCCTATTCCTCATGATCCTTATAAAACTTTCATGTCATTATGATATCGTAGTTACATGGGAATTCATCATCATTGTAAGATTATTATTTTCATTTTCATTGTTATTGTTTTTACTATCATCATTATGATAATCGCCATCATCATCATTAGTATTAATATTCTTATGATTATCATTAATATGATCATGATAAAAATCATTACTATTATCATTATCATTACCATTACTGTTGTTGTTGCATTTGTTGTTATTGTTATTACTATCATCATTGTTATCATCATCATCATTATCACTACCATCATAATCATTATCAATCTTTCTTACTGTCCTTTATTTCCATTCCAAATTCAATCTCTGCCCTTAGTTAAGCTACGCTCATTAGCAACAACAAGCTCCTTTTCCAAAAGTCTAAACGCCTGTGTTAGATTGAGTGTGTAAACAGCTGTGCAACATTTCACCATTCGGACATTCTTGTCACATGCAGCCTATTAAAACTAATGTAGGAGAGTGTCTCGACACGTTCTGCATGTGGCTGTGGCTTGGGAACTGCGACCCAACACGAGGATTCCTTCGAGTCTTTCCATCTCCTTCTTTCTTTTTTCTGTGTTTTTCTTCGTCTTCCTTTCTTTTTCTTCGTT
>NW_028234414.1:35216550-35219050 GCF_977035675.1 Penaeus japonicus
AAGAATAAAATCAATAAAAAAAAAGTAAAGAAAGATAGAGAGAGAGAGAGAGAAAGAGAGAGAGAGAGAGAGAGAAAACAGACACTGACACCCTCCCCCAGCAGACGATCGCGCGGCGCATTGAGAACGTGGGAGGAGAGTCTCGGAAACTCGCAACAGCAAGTGGCTGAAGTAGGGCGTTCGAGTCCTTTTTCACGCCCACTTCAAAGGGATTAGCGATGGATGGGTGTGGGTGGAAAGCAGAAAGAAATAACGGGGGTGGTAAAGGACAATGGAGCAAGGTGGACAATCCCGCGGGAAATGAAACTGCCCACTCGTTAAATAAAATAGAATTTTATTTTTACATTACATATTTTGTGTAACGACTTAGCAAAATTGTGAGACCTTATTTTCACGTGCCATTGCACCTACACACCGGAAGACGGTTTTGAACGAGTAGATAAAGAAGTCACACCGCGGTGGCAACACTCTTCAAAATTCATTGATCAGAAGTTGATCTAATTTAATCCAAGATCTTAAAAATCATCAATCCTAAGGCATTAACAAAATGTCTACGTGTTTGCAACAAAGAAATTAAAGATGAGAAGTTAGTGCAGTTTTACAAAACAAAAAAAAAAAAAAAAAAAACGAACATCACTATTTACGATTTTAAGTTAAAACACATATAGTATAGTGGTGACACTCCTGGGAAACAGAAAATATAAATCAAAATCAAAACCGAATCAAATTTTATCTAGAATATCAAGAACTGAAAACAAACACACAACAACAACAACAAAATACTGCCTCAGTACCAAAGAAAACTAACACACCACTTTGGCAACACTGGAGCGAGGAGCTCATGAATCAGAGTAAGACTCGTGAAAAAAAAAAAAAAAAATGTCCTAGAAAAAGACCGCCACGAAGGCAAATCGAGGTCGATCAACACTATCCTGGTGAGTTTGATTAAATGGACCTGCGACTCGAGGGGGGGGGGGTAGCAACGGGGGATGGGAAGGGGGTGCTTGAAGGAAGTGAAGGGGCAGATGGAAGGGGGAGGAGGAGGCGTTGGAAGGAAGAGGAGGGGCGAGATGGAAGGGGAGGAAGCTGGAAGGGGGAGGAGAGGGTGATGGATGGATGGGGGATGAGAGGGGGGGGGGCAGGGCGAGGGGGGATGTTGGACTGGGGGGGAGAGAAACTCTGATAAAGAGAGAGAGAGAGAGGGAGAGAAGACGAAAAGCAGTTAAAACCAGAAATCGAAGTGAACACCAAAACTAGAATCAGATAAACACACACAAAGAAACACACATACACATGCACACAAACACACACACACTTACACGCATACACAACGCAAGAATAACTAGCCATATATACCCCGACACAGAACGCACACGTTGCCACCATAAACAACTTTTCCAGATCTACTGTGAGTGCGTGAGACTGAACGTTAACCCACACACGAACGCGTCAAGGCGGGGGTTGGGGGAAGGTGGGGGGTGGGGTGGGGGTTGCATGACGTCAGATGATATCCTCATGACATTCTGTTACGTAGGAAGATATTTATTGAGTCATGGTACTCTTAGGTTCAAAGTTCGATGACTAGGTAACTAAGAACATGAAATCATTGGCACGAAACCAGTAACACGTAAATGTAACTAGCAACAAGTGTCTAGTAACACGTAGCTAGTAACAAGTAACTAGAACTTGGTATTAGTATTATGAAACTAATATCAGGAAACCCGTAACATGAAATCAGCTATAAAGAACTATTAAAACGTAACCAGTAAAATGTAAAGAAAACATTTAACTAGCCAGTAAAAAGTAACTTGAATATAACATTAATCTTATGAAACTACCATCACGAAACCAGTGACGTGAAACCAGTAACACGTAAATTATTAGTAATCTGAGAGCATTACCACACCTAGAACCACGTAACGAGTACCACATACCTAAATTCGAAGTTAGTATCGCGTATGTTCATAATTACCACTTAACCAGGAGATCTAATATCTGGTGACATGTGACTGGTATATGAGTGAGTTATATAATAAGCGGCGAGGTTAGTTAGCATATGGGTTTTAATTAACTAATTACATCCAATTGCGATTTCGTTTAATTGGTCCAACTTTTCGTACATTTTGACTCATCCAAAGATATCATGTAAATAACAAAGATAAACCTATTACTTTTATAATAAATTTCATAAAGCATAATACACCAAAATCTTTTTTATGACTCTCGTTCGAATATCTATGAACAAATTCTACATAAAAAAGAGTAGTTTGATAATAAAGCCCTTTTTCGGAAATCGAGGTAATATTACCATAGAGCAGTGGTTCTCAACCTAGGGGTCGCGACCCCTCGGGGGGTCGCGAGATGCTTTTGGAGGGTCGCGAGATGATGTTAAAAAAAAAAATAGTATTATGGTCGACTTTTGTTTTAAGGCTGTCAAAATAATTCTGCTCATAAATTTCAAACAAATAATAAACTGAATGTTTAAATTTCAGTACATAAA
>NW_028234414.1:35221550-35236550 GCF_977035675.1 Penaeus japonicus
TATATATATTATATATATATTATATATATATATATATATATATATATATATTATCACTATATATACATATTTATATATATATAATATTTATATATATATATGTTAGCTCGACTACAGAGAGAGTTATATATACTATTATATATATATATATATATATATATATATATATATATATATATATATTCCAATATCTATCGAAATACATACACGAAGTCAAAACAAAGTTATCAAAGATCTATTGCTATAAGAAATTACAAAGGAAATGGCTGCAGGCAGTCTATCACGAGCGGAAACGGACGAGGAAATAACAGTGACGTATCCGACTTAACTAGACCCTCATTAGTGGCGGCTTCATTTTTCATAATAATCAGGGACGTAATGAGACAACAAGGAGAGCTTATTTTAGCTCGGGATATTTTGGGGCAGAAAGTGATGGCCTTTTGGGAGAGAGACTCGTGGTAGAAAGTTAGATAGAGATTTGGCCTAGTGTTAAGATACGCATGGATAAGGACGATTAAACATGTATGCATCCGCACTTATATGTGTGTGTCGTGTTGCTGTGTTGTCGTGTGTGTGCTGTGTGTGTGCTCGTGTCGTCTTGTGTGTGTGTTGTCGGTCGTCGGGCTGAGTGCTCATGTATGTCACGCATGAGTATACCTAGTATATATGTATACGCTTCTATATATTATATATATATCACTTATCCTGTTACTTTATATATACAATATATATATTCTCATATATACCTATATATATTCTATCTTATATATATACGCTTCTACTTATCCTTTATATATGGTTAGTATATATATATTAATATACTTTCTATATACTATATATATATCCATTATATACTACTATATATATATATATATATATTATATATATTTTGATATATATATATATATATACTATTATATATTCATATATATATAATATATATATATATATATCATATATATTATACACACTCCTCACTATTCATACCCTATATTTTACAGATATTACTACGATATATAATATCATATATAAATATTATATATATATATACATATATAATTATTTATTATATATGTGTAGTGTGTGTGGTCGTGTGGGTGTGTTGTGTGTGGTGTAGTGTGTCGTGTGTTGTGTGTGCGTGTGTGTGAGAGAGAGAGTGTGTGTGTGTGTGTGTTTGTGTGTGTGTATGTGTGTGTGTGTCTGTGTGTGCGTATGTATGTGTGTGTGTGTCTGTGTCTATACATATACCATTACATTCGTACGCCCATGCTCTTGTGTCTTCGCGCGCCTGCGTTTGCCCATAACCGTCTCCCACGCCCTTCTCATGGGGAATCCCCTACACACATTCTACGTCTCATATCCGCGCTATGGAGTCCCCGAAGCCCTTGGCCCTAGCCTCTCGAGTAGAGCTATTTGGGAACGCTTTTCTCTCTTACTTCTTTCCCCGGCAATCCCTTTGTCTTTAAATTTCTTTGCCTTAGAATCCCTTTGCTCTTAAATCTATTTGTCCAGAATCCCTTTTGCTTTAAAATCCTTGCGCCATAAAATTCCTTTACCTTAAAATCCCTTCGCTTTACCACTCCGTCGTATTTTCAATAGCAAAGGAGAACCGCAGAGGAGGATAGAAAACAGCCGTATATAGAATGGGTGAAAGAGAGGAAAGGGAATTATTGAGTATGATAATGATAGTTATGCAGATGACGATGATGATGATGATGAGATGATGATGCTTGTGGTGGTAATGAGGCTTATTATGATGACGGTAATGATGATAATGAAAAAAAAGAATCAGAAAGGAAGGAGAAGGAAACCGACTCCCTGCAAGCAAATATGTAGGAAAGAATAACTAAAAAGAGCTCAGCTATTTAGAGATTTCTTGCTTGCCCCCCCACACCTCACTCCCTCAATCCCGCGCGCCCGCCTCAAACTTATAAAGGACTAATCCCCGTATCCCCTCTACTCCACCCTCCCGCTTCCCAGTGCCTGCATCAAGCGTTGCCCTCACGACTGAACAATCTAATCAGCATACGCAGACAAAGCACAGCCGAGTTTGCGTCAAAAGAATCCTTAAAGAAAAAAAAACAAAAAAGGATCGGGATTCAACTCTTATCCACATTACTGCTAACGTCGTCCCACTTATATACTTCACTCTTCTCTCTCTCTTATCTTCCTCCCTCTATCGTTCCTATCCGCCCCTTCCCGCATCTTATCTTTCTAATCGCGCGCGTATCTAACCCCCACACAACCCAACAACCTTCTTTCCCCTCATCGTCCCTCTCGCCCACTAACCCTTAGCTTTCTCCTTTCCACCGCTTCTTCATCGCCTATTCCTATCATGCTTCTTACTTACATCTTCTCTGCACGCCCTGTTTCTTCCACATCTTGCCTCATACCCAACCGTTTATTTCCAAGCGCTCACTTACGTGCAGTGCTACCCCTTACTCAATCCCTCTCCTCTTCCCTTCCCCCTACTCTCCCCCCAAACGACCCCCCCACCCCCCACCCCCACCCCCACACTCCACTTACCTGCTTTCTCATCCCCCTCCCCCCGTCCCTCGCGTCTTGGAGAAGCGAAGGGAGAAATTCACGAACAAAACAGAACAAAAATAATTCGCAAGGCTGGCCCGAAGTTGACTTTGAAGTTGATGTACTGGGATGCGGGAGAAAATACCCAAGGATACTTACAAGACAAGAGAGGATAGGCAGGAAGAGGGGAAGAGAGCGGGAAAGAAGGGAGAGGGAGGATGAGATGAGACTGAGGAGGAAGATGATGAGGAGGGGAAAGAGGGGGAGGGGGAGGATGAGATGAGACTGAGGAGGAAGATGATGAGGAGGGGAAAGAGGGGGATGGGGGAATGGAGAGGAAGAAGGGGGAACGGTAGGGATGGGAAAGAGGGGAAGAGCGAGGATGAAGGGGGAGAGGAGAGTAAAAAGGAAGGAGAGGAAAGGAAGGGAATGATGGGGAGGGAGAGGAAGAGAGCGGAAAGGATGGAAAAGGGAGAGAGGGAAGAGTACGAAGAGGAAAACAAACAAAAAAACAGGACATAAGAGATTAAGCAAAGGGGGAGAGAGTGGGAAAGAGGGGAGAGAAGGAGAGAAGGCGGAGCAGGAAGTGGGAAAATAGAGAAAGGGAAGCAAGAAGGAAAGGAGGGAAAGATAGAGGGGAGACAGAAGGAAAGTAGAGAAAGAGAGAGACGAGAAAGAATGAAAGGAAGTAAAATAAGAGGGGACAAAATGGGAAAGGGCAGAGATGGAAACAAGAGATTAGAGAAAGAAAAGAAAGAGAGGGGAGAGAAGGGGAGACGGCGGAACAGGAAGTAAGAGATTAGAGAAAGAGAAGAAAGAGAGAGGGGAGAGAAAGGGGTAGGGCGTGAATAGGAAGTAAGACAACAGAGAAAGGGGAGAAAGAACGAAAGGAGGGAAAGAAAGAGGGGAGAGAAGGGGAGAGGGCGGAACAGGAAGTAAGAGATTAGAGAAAGAGAAGAAAGAGAGAGGGGAGAGAAAGGGGTAGGGCGTGAATAGGAAGTAAGAGAACAGAGAAAGGGGAGAAAGAACGAAAGGAGGGAAATAAATAGAGGGGAGAAGGCGGAACAGGAAGTAAGAGAGAGGGGAGAGAAAGGGGTAGGGCGTGAATAGAAAGTAAGACAACAGAGAAAGGGGAGAAAGAACGAAAGGAGGGAAAGAAAGAGGGGAGAGAAGGGGAGAAGGCGGAACAGGAAGTAAGAGATTAGAGAAAGAGAAGAAAGAGAGAGGGGAGAGAAAGGGGCAGGGCGTGAATAGAAAGTAAGAGACTAGAGAAAGGGGGAGAAAGAACGAAAAGAGGGAAAGAAAGAGGGGAGAGAAGGGGAGAAGGCGGGACAGGAAGTAAGAGATTAGAGAAAGAGAAGAAAGAAAGAGGGGAGAGAAAGGGGAAGGGCGTGAATAGGAAGTAAGAGACTAGAGAAAAGGGGGGGGGAAGAAAGACGAAGAAAGGGGGAATAAGAAGAGGGGGGGAGAGAAGGGGGGAGGGCGGAACAGGAAGTAAGAGATTAGAGAAAGAGAAGAAAGAGAGAGGGGAGAGAAAGGGGTAGGGCGTGAATAGGAAGTAAGAGAACAGAGAAAGGGGAGAAAGAACGAAAGGAGGGAAAGAAAGAGGGGAGAGAAGGGGAGACGGCGGAGCAGGCCTGTTATAGCGTCTCGTACTACTAGGATGGAGGCTTTTATGCTGCTCGACCAACACTTCAGCGTAGATGCTGCTGCTTACCGCGACCTCCCGAGGCGGGCAATCTCTTTGCCTCCGCTCCTCTCTCCGCCTTGTTTACATTATTTTTTTTTTTTTCACTTTGGTCTTTATTTTCTTTGTTGATCTTCGTATATGTTTCTCTCTCTCTCTTTCTCTTTCTCTAAGGTCTAGTTTTATTTTATTTGTTCTTATTACCTTCTTCATGAAAAGTTTAGACCCGGTTCTGTGTTACTTACATAGTATTATATTTATTGTATAAAATTATATGCAGTATATTTAAAATTATATTTTTTTATTCAAAGACCTATTTATATATAACCCTATTTATCCCCCTGTATATATATTATAAAATATTATATATATATATCTATATATATATATATATATATAACATACACACATCAATATCTATCTATCTATCAATCTAATCTATTATTGATAGCCTATCTATCTCTCTCTCTCTCCTCTCGCTCTCTCTCTCGTCTCTCTCTCTTTTTATATATATATACCATATATATATATATACTATATATATATATATATATATATATTATATACGCATGCTATGTATATGTATATGTATATTTTATATATATATACCTTATATTATATATACTATATATATATATATACTCCTGTATATGTATATATAAAGACTATATATATATATATATATATATATAATATATATATATATTTTCTAACATACCCGTTACATAATTTACATGTATACACTCATATAAATGCACCAGCGTCAAAGACATATCCATCGTTACAAGCCAAGATATCTTCAAAGCCAAGACCACACCTCTTAGACGGACTGTGATCTCTCCCTCCCACTTACAATTCTACATTCTACCTGCCTGTTCAGTCTCGGAAGGATTCACCTTTTATGACCTTTTTATACGCGCCATCCCGAGGTCTCCGTGGTAACAGAAATGACATGATGGATTCTTGATTCTGGTAGAATGAATATCCCTCAGACACAGGGGTAGATGGGATAGAATGGAATATTTATATGTATACATGTATATAGGTGTAATGTATACACACACACATACACACACACACACACACACACACACACACACACTCAACTCATCACACACACACACAATAATATAATTATATATATATATATTATATATATAACTACCTACTATATACCTCCGCTCTATATATCTTATATATATATACTGTATATTTATATATACACATACATACTGTGCCTTATAAATACATACGTACTTTACGTTTATACATATATAGATACTGTACATTTATACATACATACTATACTTATGTGTGTGTGAGTGTGAGTGTGAGTGTGAGTGTGAGTGTGAGTGTGTATGTGTGTGTGTGTATGTGTAGACTCGTGTCTTTATAGGTTTACATGTGAACAAAACGGCTGGTATGGGGTTGTGAGTTAGTGTTCATCCCCACATAAACAAAATTGGATTAGCTTTGTTTGGTGCGGTTGTGGAATCATACGCTCCATACACATATTTACAAGAATTTACATATTACTTCTCCGTTACAGAATCTGAAACCACGCAACCTTAACGTGTTCTTTTTTATCATACATCTCCCTTTTTCTTTTTCTTTTTTATTTATCTACTATGAGAAAAGGTATATATGTATACAGAGAGAGAGAAGGGAGGGAAAGAGAAAAAGAGAGAGAGGAAGAATAGGAGAGGAAAAACAAGGGCTGTCATCATTCCAGTTCCCACGCCCGTCACGCCGCCCACGGTCATCATTTCCAGGGATTACATACTCATAAAAGTTCGTATCCCTAATGTTCACACACATCCCAACATCCCCTGCAAATACAAACACACAGTTTTCATTACTTCTTTCCTTACACACACGTACTTATATATAAGCACGAACATAAACACACTAAAACAAGCACACACACACACACACACACACACACACACACACACACACACACACACACACACCACACACACACACACACACACACACACACACATCCAAATATTATATATAATCTATATATAAATCATATATATATATATATATATATATATATCATATATATATCCTGCTGTGTGCTGTGTGTGTGTGTGTGTGTCGGCCCTCCGCCCTGTGTGTGTGTGCCTGTGTGAGCCTGCTGTCGTGTGTGTGTGTGTGTGCTGTTGTGTGTGTGTGTCCCGTGCGTGTGTATATGTATTATATTATATAATCATATATATATATATATATATATTATATATATATATATATATATATTGTGTGTGTGTGTGTGTGTGTGGTGTGTGTGTGTCGTGTGTGCTGTGTGTGTGTGTGTGTTTGTTGTGTGTGTGTGTGGCTCGTGTGTGAGGTGTGTGCTGTGTGTCGTCGTGTGCCTGTGTCGCTGTGTGCTCCTGTTTGTGGTTGTGTGGTGTACCTGTGTGTGAACTGTGTGCTGTGTGTCGTTGTGTGTGGTTGGGTGCATATACAGTGTGTATGTGTCGCTCGTGTCGTATTGTGAGCATATACAGTTGTTATATGTATATACTATCATATCATAACCTAACTATATATATACATATATATCATATATATATATATATATAAAATATTATATATATATATATCCTTATATATATTTATATATACATATATACTTATTTATATATAATATATGATCATATATATATCGCATAGCTCCTATCCATATCTACTATATATTGATATATATATATTACATATATTATATATATATATTATATATATATATACATATATGTAATATATATATTATATATATATTTATATATATATATATATATATATATATATATACCATATATCTACATATATAATTTATTCATATCTATTTATATATATATAAATATATAGATATATATATATAATTATAGATATAGAGACTCATATATATATATATATATATATATCTATATATATAAAATTAATATATTTATATATATATATATATATAAGATAAATATATATATGTTATTATATACATAAATCTATATATATACTAATATATATATAATATAATATATAATATATATATATATACATATATAATATATACATAGATATACATATATCTATATACATTTATACATATATATATATATATATATATATATATATATATATATATATATATATATATATATCAGTTTTATTCCAACGTTTCTTTACGAAAGCAGACTACGGGGTAGGAACGCGTTTTTCAGAAAGAATTCACCTTTCGGGACATTCCAACGACCATTTTGACTCCCTTAACTTTTAAAATATTTTGCCGCTTATCTCTACCTCCCCCTCTTCCCTTGCCGAACCTTTATCTTCCTTTTATAAATTCGTAGAGCTAGGATTACTTATATGTATGCATGTAAATGTGTGTGTGTGTGTGTGTATGTGTGTGTGTGTGTGTGTGTGTGTGTGTGTGTGTGTGTGTGTGTGTGTGTGTGTGTGTGTGTGTGTGTGTGTGTGTGTGTGTGTGTGTGTGTGTGTGTGTGTGTGTGTGTGAGTATTCATATATGTATATAGGACATGCTGAATATACATTAATTCTCCAGACTCTACTCTTGTTTCGTAGTTCCTCTAACACAGTCTAGAACATTCTCGATTTTCGTCGTTACGGAAGAGGTAGGATGTTAGCTCTCCAACCAAAACATTTCTGTTGACGTTCGACTTTCGGAGGAGAGGAAATGGCCTTCGAAGTTACGAGTGTGATTTTTTTTTTTTTTTTCTTATCATCTTTCCCTTTCATTTAACTTTATTTATGTGTGGTTAATCCTTGTATTAGGTGTGGCGTTAATGGTGTTTTCTTACTGTTCGTTCATAACAACAATATAAGAATAATAGTGATAATAATGATAATGATATTTGGTATTATGATGATGAAGATGATGAAGATGATACTAATAATTATGATTAAGATTATGATGAGATCTAAACAGAGCCTCAAGATTCACACCATACAATGATGTGTTGTAATGTTGCAATATGATGCTAATAGTGATAGTAATAATGATAAAGAGAATGATAATAATAATGATAATAATAATAATGATAATAATAATGATAATAATAATAACAATAATAATGATAATAATAATAATAATGATAATAATAATAATAATAATAATAATAATAATAATAAAAATAATAATAATAATAATAACAATAATAATGATAATAATAATAATAATAACAATAATAATGATAATAATAATGATAATAATAATAATAATAATGATAATGATATTTGGTATTATGATGATGAAGATGATACTAATAATTATGATTAAGATTATGATGAGCTCTACACAGAGCCTCAAGATTCACACCATACAATGATGTGTTGTAATGTTGGAATATGATAATAATTGTGATAGTAATAATGATAAAGAGAATAATAATAATAATGATAATAATAATGATAACAATAATGATAATGATATTTGGTATTATGATGATGAAGATGATACTAATAATTATGATTAAGATTATGATGAGATCTAAACAGAGCCTCAAGATTCACACCATACAATGATGTGTTGTAATGTTGGAATATGATAATAATTGTGATAGTAATAATGATAAAGAGAATGATAATAATAATAATAACAATAATAATGATAATAATAATAATAATGATAATAATGATGATAATAATCAAAATGATAATAATAATCATAATGATAATAATGATAATAATAATAATAATGATAATAATGATAATAATAATAATAATAATAATGATAATAATAATGACAATAATAATGATAATAATAATAACAATAATAATGATAATAATAATAATAATGATAATAATAATAATAACAATAATAATGATAATAATAATAACAATAATAATGATAATAACAATAACAATAATAATGATAATGATATTTGGTATTATGATGATGAAGATTATGATGAATGGAAACAATGAAAAAAAATGATACTAATAATTATGATTAAGATTATGATGAGATCTAAACAGAGCCTCAAGATTCACACCATACAATGATGTGTTGTAATGTTGGAATATGATAATAATTGTGATAGTAATAATGATAAAGAGAATAATAATAACATAATAACAATGATAATAACATTAATAGTGATAATAATAATAACAATAATATATAACAATGATAATGATATTTGGTATTATGATGATGAAGATGATACTAATAATTATGATTAAGATTATGATGAGATCTAAACAGAGCCTCAAGATTCACACCATACAATGATGTGTTGTAATGTTGGAATATGATAATAATTGTGATAGTAATAATGATAAAGAGAATGATAATAATAATGATAATAATAATAACAATAATGATAACAATAATAATAATAATAAAAATAATAATAATAATGATAATAATAATGATAACAATAATAATGATAATAAAAATAATAATAATAAAAAATAATAATAATAATAATGATAATAATAATAATAATGATAATAATAATAATAATAATAATAATAATAATAACAATAATAATGATAATAATAATAATAATAATAATAATAATAATAATAATAATAATAATAATAATAATAATCATATTAATAATAATTGAAATGTTAATGATGATGAAAATAATAAAAAATATGATATCATTATCAATATCTATATCAGTATTAACAAAAAACAAGATCTGCAATGATAAGAATATCCGTAGACTGAAGTCTTAGGAACCTGATTGCCTCATTTCATTAACGTCGGGCCTTACACAAACCAAGGCGGTTAGCCTAGGGTTATTCTATTAATTGTTACTAGTAATATAAAAAATATATATATACTGTTGTATCAAATGCCAGTCACTTCAGGAATTTAATTAAATAGTCTTAATGATGACAAATAGCATCCAGCCAGTATCTGAAAAATCACCAGGAAAACTTAGACGATGTGATGCAATGATTCTTAGAAGAGAGATTGATTATTGGTTTTGTTTGCAAACAGGAGTAAACTTTATGTAAAGCCTGCAATGTAGTATTTAGAAGAATATCCTAGCGTTGCATTTCCAGAGCCAGTAACATCAGCTTTTGAGAGCAACTAGCACGAGTTACAATACGCTGCATGACTTTTAAAACGACTCCTCAAATAAAATTGAAGATACATTTTTATTTCATTCTACGTTCAATGCTATTCTTTATGACACAATCAGACTTGGTTGTAATAACCGCTCCTAAATCTTCAGTGATAAATAGAAGAATAAATTAACTCGGGAAAAGGAATGAAATATCCCAATGACATAAAGCAAGCTGCAAACTAGAAGGATTGCAAATATAGAGATAGAAGCAGACATGGAATTACAGGAAGGGAGGGAAGGGGGCCAAAGGCTATGAGAGGGGAAGGGTGCATAGAAACGTCGTTTTTTGCCACCATGAGCAGGAAAGAGCAAAGATCTGAGATGTTGTGCAAGGTCAGGGTACACAAGAAAGACTTGGGAAGGTGGTCCCACTTTGAATAAAAGAGCTGAAAGAGAAGACATGAAAACCGTGTGCGTCCTATAAGGTAAATATACAAACACACACATGTACACGAAGACACACACACACAGTAATGATACGCATCACCATCCCCCTGCCTTTCTCTTATTTATTCCAATACCCTTATAGTTCCCTTTACGTCTCGCTCCATTTTTTACACGCCACAAGGCAACGTGGTGAAAGGTCACTTGGAGATCAGGTTACTCACCAGGATGCTGCGATGGAATCCGATATGTTCTACAGGACGATGGAAAATGGCTGTCGTCCTCTCTTTGGTTATCTCCTTATCCTTATTTTCTTATACATGTGTATACTGATATTTGATATATAGTATATATTTATATTTATATTTTATTTATATAGTATAGATGTATAATTCATTATTTATTTAGGTTAATATAGATAAATGTACATAGTTTATATTTATAGATTGAGTATATATATAGATATATATAGATTTATTTTTATTTATATACAGTTATACTAATGGTTATTATATATATATATTAGATATATTATATTTAGATATATATAAATATATAAATATATGTATATATATATATATATATATATATATATATATTTATATTATTTGTATATATTGATATATATATAGATATATATATATATAGATAGATATACATGTTATAATATCATATTATAGATTTATATTTTATATAGGATATATAGTTTGTTTTTATTGTTGTATTTATATATTTCATATATACATATATTATTTTTTGTGGAGATTGATAGTTTATATATATATATATATATTGATATATAATATTTATTTATATTATATATTTATATTTATTTATATATGATATATTTTTTATATAATATATATATATTTACATATGTTCATATATATAAGTATATTTATGTATAAATAGATAAGAATTATATATTTTTACTTATGTACATATTTATTAATATGTTGTTTTTTACATATTTAAAAATTATGCATATATATTGTATATGTATATCTATATATATATGGTTATATAGATATATATATCTATTTTGAGTTATATATTTAATATTTATATAGATATTATATATGTTGCAATATGCACTTGTAGTTTATTTATGATCTATATCTTATCTATCTATTATCTATATGATATATATAGTTTTATATATATATATAATATATATGTTTTTTTGTTTTATATATATATATATTTATTATATAGAGATGGAGATGTTGTTATTTATATGTATATATTTTTATATTTTATTATATAATAATATATATTGATTAGATATTATATAGATTGGATTATTTTTCACATCACAAATCCTAACATTCAATCTTGGGTATGTGTATATATATGTGGATTTATATATTGATATTATATATATATATATTTATTTATATATATATATTATATATAGTTTTTTATTTAGGGAGATAAAGTTATATATATATTTATATTTGATAATATATTTATGTATTCATATATCAATTGTAATATATATATATTTATTTTAATATATAGATGATGATTATATATATATATATATATGTTATAGATATATATATATATATATAGATTTTTTATTTTTATATACAGAGAGATCAAATTATTATGATAGTTTTATATTATTTTTATTTCATAATATATTGTTTGAGAGTTATTACATATATATATATATATAATAGATATAGATATATATATAATATATATATATATTTATATTTTTATAGTGTTATGATATACATTTTATACATAATATAGTTCTATTTATATATTTATAGATATATATTTATTTATATATATATTTATATATTATATATATTGTTTGATGGATGATTTTATAGAATTATTGTTATATATATATAAATTATATACATATATGTACATATGGTTTAGTTGATATGATTGTTAAATTATATATATATAGATTAGTATGCATTATTTAGATAGATATATATTTATATATTATTTATGTAGTAGATTATATATATACTGTTGAAATAGATTTCTTGTGATAGGTTGTACTTTTTATATACATATATATGTATATGTACTTTTTTATTATATGTTTTTATTTACAATATAAAATATTGCTTTTCGATTGTATATGTTTTTATATTATATATATAGGTGATTATATATATATCTATTGATATATATATATATATATACTTAATATATATATTATATATATAGTATTAGTTTATTATATATATATTTTTTTTTTATATAGATATATAGATACACATATATGCTTATATGCATTATGCATTTATATATATCTATATTTATTTGTTTATATATATATAATTAAATATATATATTATAAATATATACATACAGTTATATGTATATATAGTATATTTATATATATTTATATATATATTTATTCATATTAGATATATATTTATATATATTTTTATATATATATATATATATTTATATATATATTATATAATATATATATATATATATATATATATAATCTATATATGTTATATAGATATATTATTTATTTATATATATTTATATATATATATATATAATGCATATTATACACACTAATTAGTGTGTGTGGTGTGTGTGTGTGTGTGTCGTGGTGTTGTGTGTGGGTGTGTGTGCAATATATGTATTATATAATAGTTATTATATTGATATATATATTGATGATAGAGATATATATATATATATATGAGATAGTATATATAGATGGATTTATATACATTTATATATATATATAGATTTTTTGAGTTTATATATGATAGTTTTAGATTTGTTATAGTATATATATCTATATATCTATTATATATATATATATTATTTTTATTTATTTATGTATATTTATATAGATGCATAGGGACATACATATATAGAGATTTTTTGATATATAGATAGAGTTTGATAGATTGTGATAGAGATATTTATTGTTTTAGATAAATTAATGATGGTGAGATAGAGATTAGTGTATATACATATAAATTAGATATATCATATATATATATATTTATATATATATTTATAGTGTGATATGTGATATTTGGATTGGTGATTTATATATATAAGTGATTATATATATATTTAGATATATATTTGATATATAGGTATAGAGATATATTTTATAGATATATATATATATATGTGTTATATATATTTATTTATATGTATATATTTATAAAGATATATATATATTTTATATTTTTATAAATATATATTATAATATATATTTATTATGTATATATTATGTATATTTTAGTTATATATATTAAATATATATTATATATATTTATATATTTAATTATTAAGTATATATATACACACTCACACACACACACACAATATATATATATAGATATATATATATATTTAATATATATTTATTGATAATATATATATATATAAATATTTATAGCACATAGTTATATATATTTATATATATTATTATATTATATATTATATTTATATAATTGTATATATATATATATATTTATATATATATATTATATATCTAAGAGACAAACGACATGTATATATATATTATATTATATATATTATATATATATTATATATATATAATATTATATATATATATATTACATGACGATTGTATTTATGATGATAATAATTATAATCACGATGATGATGATAATGAAAATGCTAATAATAACTATGATAAAGATGTCAATAAGGAAATTCTTGTCTACTTATGACCTCTCTAACATGCATCAGTTTTTACATTCTTACCTTTCTTTTGTTCTCTCTCTCTCTCTCATCTTTGCTCCTTCCGTTTTTATCTATCTCCCTACTTCGAGGCATCACTACTTCTTGCCATATCCTCTGCCGTCTCTACTTCTTTTTATTTTCGTGTTTTTTAATCTCTCTCATTTGTTTTTGCTTTTATTATCTTTTTTTTTATTCCTTTAAGGCTATTATCATTTTATGTATTCGTTTCTCTTCTCTTTCTTTTCCGTTGCTAATTATCATTTCCTTTTCTTCTTCTCACCCATCTTATCTCATCCAATTACTTTCTTCTCCATATCCATCTTTTTCCCTTTCCTTCTTTTTTTTTAAATTTTACCCCCCCTCACTTTACCTATCCTATCTTCCCGAATATCCCTCGTGACCTGTGACATTCCACTTGAACATACTAGATCAGAACCTACTCCAGATGTTTTGCAAAATTGCTGGGACCCAAAATATCTTTTTTTCCCACCTCCCTTACTCTAACCTCACTTACCCCCCCCCCGTCGCCCTTCCTTGTCCTACCCCCCTCTCCCTAAACTTTACACTCACCC
>NW_028234414.1:35246550-35251550 GCF_977035675.1 Penaeus japonicus
TTGTAAGTCGAACTCGATGCAGTATTTGAGCTTGTTCGTATTTTAGGATTGGTCTTTATGTTTTATATATTCATTTGTCATTTTAACCTTTTCACCAAAGCTTAAGTTATCTGTTATTCCATCGGGGACAAAGAATGGTTCTAAAAATTCTGAATTGAGTTTGCTTTGGCTGAACTTACAATTGACATACAAAAGTCACTATTTTTTTCTTCTTTCTCTCTCTCTCTCTCTCTCTCTCTCTTTCTCTCTCTCTCTCTCTCTCTCTCTCTCTCTCTCTCTTTATCTCTCTCTCTCTCTCTCTCTCTCTCTTCCCATCTCTCTCTTAATTCTCTCTCCTCTCTCTCTCCTCTCTCTCTCCCTCCTTCCTTCTCTCTCTCCCCTCTCTCTCCTTTCCACCTCTCTTACTCTTTATCTCTATCTCTCCTCTCTCTCTCTGCTCTCTATCTACTATATTCTCTAACTCTCTCTCTCCCCCCCCCCTCTCTCTCTCTCTCTCTCTCTCTTTCTCTCATTTTCACTTTCTTTCTCTCTATCTTCTGATGTGCCTTTTCTCCATCACTCCTATTCCCCGTTCTCTTTCTTCTCCGCCCTCCTCCTTTCAATTTCACATTCCTTTTCTCTCCCCCACTTCTCCTGTAACTCGCTGACAGTAACATGCAAGTGTGCATTAGCAGCCACGCATTAACATGTACACAATAAAATTCGCAGAACATGTATATATCCGCATTAGTTGCAACGAAACACATGCGAGTAAGTACATTGAAAGCAACACATCTGGTCTCTGTTATAGAGAGAGAAGAGAGGGAAAAGAGGGAAAGGGTAATTAGTTAGATAGATAGATAGATAGAGATAGATAGAGATAGATAGAGAGAGAGAATGAAAGTTTATACGTGAGGATGGCAAAAGCGTGAGGTCAAATGAGAAGGGTTCGGGGTTGGTATGGGAAGGGGAGAGGTGAGGGGGGGGTGGGTAGGAGGAGGAGGATCATTAAACGCTTCATAAGGGGAGAGAGAAGAGAGAAATCATTTTTAAAAAGACAATATAAAAACAAACAATCTTTATTTCCTTACTCTACTCCATATCCAATATCTCCATTATTTCAGGAATATCTTCTTGAATCTAATCCAAATCATCTACAGAAGATTCCAATCCCTTTCCCCGTCCAAACGTACTCTTTCTACCCCAACTAACACTAATCAAACTAATGATAACTCGTAAAGTGAACTGGACGAAAGATATCAAGTTATGTTATAAAATCAATCGATCTCCCAGTTTTTCCTGGAGTTTTGCCAATGACCTTTCGTGGCTGCACTAACAGGTCATTTTTTATAGCTAGTAGACACATCTGCGCCGTGATCGAAACGAAGCGCTGTGTCCGAAAATGAGGGCGTGTAAGGGCATTGCTTCTTATGTGTACGGTACCTGATGGTGAGTATAACAATTATGATGATAGCATTAAACCGTAATCATGTGGTTCATAATGATGATTATCTTTATCGTCATCGTTATTATCACCGTCATTCTGATGTTATGATCATCATTGTTATATCATTATTATCATTATTATTGCCTATAGTAACAATAGTAGTAATATTAGTAGTAATATCATTAAAGTTATCATTATTTTTATAATCATCATCTAAAGTAATGTTATCATTATCTAGTAGTAGTACCATTATTATCATTTGTATTATTCACATTATCATCATTATGATTACTATCATTATTACTATCATCATCATTATCATCAGTATGTTACTATTTTTATCATTGCTATTATTATCCCCATCGTTGTTATCATTATCATTGTTACCATTATGATAACCATCATCACCGTGGCAGCAGATCACAATTCAAAATATCTCTTAAAAAGTGGATTCCTTTCTGAAAACTAGAGACGCCATTTCTGTTTTCTTTTTTTCTTTTCTTTTTTTTATGTCAAGCAAATGGTTGATTCAAAACATGTTTACTCTTCAAAGGTAATATCATACCTCAGTAACGTTTAATTAACCATAACTGCACACATTAGATTAGTTGTGATTTTTTTTCTTTTTTGCAGATGTTCACACACTTGTCTGATTTTATTTGTATGTCAACTTTGGAAACTGTTTGTGTAAAATTATGCATGTTTGTATTTATGTAAACACTTTTCCACCTGTCTTAGTAATTCTATTCCCACCTTCCTGGTATTTGTGTTTCCCTTATCCGAATAGTTTTATTTCCGCCTCTCCTTATCGTTTTGTTTCCATCTTTTCTAACAATTCTGTCACCATCCCTTTTCTTTATTCTACTTCCAACTTTCATAGCAAATTTATGTCAACCATTCCTAGCAGTTATGCATCTACCTTTCCTTGTAATTTTAAATTCCACCCTTCCTAACAAACTGCATTTTCGTCCGTCTAAGCAATTCTGTTTCTACCTCTCCTAGCAATTATATAGTTGAAGACCATGTGTAACGGTGAACAATCATTTGTGGAATAAATAGTCTAATAACATTGACAAAAAAACACAATAATATCACATTTCGCCACAATAATGTTTCCATTCCACATAGCGAATCATTGATGTTGTAAAATTAAATGGCACATCTTACGTTCGAGGATTGTGACGTCATCATCCCCCCCACCCCCCACCCCCCGTATCATCGTTACTAATTCCATGAACCAACCTTTATATACCGAGAAGTGCTTAATGTATCTGATGTATTTACTGAAATTTTGTTACTGAGTATAACTAGATTCTACAGATTTGTCCAGCGGTAAGGATAGCGTAAGGCCCTGTCTTACGGGATACATGTTCCCTGATTCTGCATCTCTCTTCGTAACTTCTCGGTCTCGTCAGCGCCTATTTCTGGCGTCGATCTCCCGCCGCATGAGACGCATCTGTCGCGGGATAAGTGCGACGCCGTGAGAACCTCCCGACGGCCGCCGGCGTGTTGGTGCAGCTTTATATCTCCTGCATACGAGACCCTATTGCCTCTCCCCCTCCCTCCCCTTCTCTAACCACTCTCCCTTCCCTCCCCGCTCCCTCCCTGACCCCTCTCCCCTCCCACCCCTCTCCCCTCCCACTCCCCTTAACTCCCTACCGCCCCCTCCCCTCCCCCCACCCTTCAGGTACGAGGGAACTTAGGATCCCGTGACTGGCACTCGGCGGCCGAGTAAAGGTGAGGCGGCAGGAAGGATTGAGGTTCAAGGACCTGCGGGCGGCGGGCGGCGGGCGGCGGGCGAGGCTGGGGTTGAACTCGCTTGAACACGGAGCTCCGTTGGTGCCTCGCATGGCGTTTGCTTCTCATGATGTCTATTATCATTATTTTCGTCTTTATTGATGATATCATTATCATCATTATTTTCGTCTTTATTGATGATATCATTATCATCATTATTTTCGTCTTTATTGATGATATCATTATCATCATTATTATCATCACTATATTTATCATCATTATTATCATCACTTTATATATCATCATTATTATCATTACTATATATATCATCATTATTATCATTGCTATATATATATCATCATTAATACTGTTGTTTTTATCGTTATTATCTTTATCATTATTTTTGCTTTTATTACTATCATTACTATCGTTTCTACTATTATTGTTATTGTTGTTATTATTACTGTCATCATCATTTTCATTATTATCACTATCATCATTGTTATCGTTATTATCATTATTACTATCCTTATCGTTATTATCATTATCGTTATTATTATCATTATCATCTATATCATTATCATTATTATTATCATTATCATTATTACTACTATTATCATTATCATTATCATCATTATCATTATCATAATCATTATCAGTATTTTTATCATCACATCATCATTATCATTTTCATTATCCACCTCATCATCATTATGTTTCATCATCATCATCCAAGTTTTTATCATCATTATCATTGTTATCATTATCATCATTCGAATTATTGTTATCATTAATGTTTATATTATTGTTATCATTATTATCATTATTATTATTATTATTATTATTATTATTATTATCATTATTATCATTATCATACATACAATTATTATCATTATCATCATTATCATTTTCGTTATGATCATTCTTATCATTATCATTCTGATCATTATTCATTCTATCTTGATAATTCTCATTATTACTACCATCATTGTCATCATTATCCTACCCATCATTTCTTTAATAATAAAGTAACCTTTTATTGTGGATCAGCTATAAACAGAGTTTGCGTAACAGTATGTTTACTCGCCGACATGATGTCTTTATATAATATATTTTGATCCAAAAGGGATAAGAATCTATATTTAGACATGTCGCAAAATAGAAGGACGGAATTTGAAACACATGCAAAGTTATAATAGACGTATTGGCACATGTCACTCTCACGGACTTAGGGCAAGGGCATTTGAATCTATAAGAAAAATGAAAAATAATGAAAATAGATTAATGGACCACTAGAAAAAAAAAAACATGGATAAAAATAAGATGTAAAAGAACAAAAATAAATGAATAAATGAATACAAAAATAAAGCTAAAAGTCAAGAATAAAGTGAAACTGCCACACAGTTTATGCGCTCTTGTTCTCATGAGCGAAAAAGAAGGAAAGTTTTTTTTTCTTTCGTCTTTTTTTTACATTTAAGGAGCAAACTAATTGGATTAAGACACAAGGGCTTTATAAATCCTCGATCACGACAAAAACTCCTGAGTCTGGGGAATTATTTTTTTCTTTTTACTTATTAACGTAGTCATATTTCTTAGTCTGTCTTTCTGTTTGTTCATTTGTTCATTTGGTTGGCTGTCTGTCTGTATGTTCGTCTGTTTGTCTGTTTTATTTGTTTGTTGTCTCTCTCTCTCTCTCTCTCCGTCCGTGTGTCTGTCTGCCTGTTCATAGGTCTGCATGTCTGTATGCCTGTCTCTTTCTGACTCTCTCTCTCTTTCATCTCTTTCTTTCTCTCTCTCTCTCTCTCTTTCTCTGTCTGTCTGTACAATTGGTATGTAC
>NW_028234414.1:35261550-35266550 GCF_977035675.1 Penaeus japonicus
CTCACCCTCACCCTCACCCTCACCCTCACCCTCACCCTCTCCCTCTCCCTCTCCCTCTCCCTCTCCCTCTATCAATTCATTTATATCTATTCCTATCTCTCTCTCTCTTTCCCTTTTCTCTTTAGATTGCTACAGGCTTTCCTTCTTCCTATTCCTCTCCCTTTCCCTTTTCCTATCCTTCTCCCTCTTCTCCCCAACCCCATCCTCCCATTTTCCTCTCCCTTTATCCCTCCCTCTCCCTCTCCCTCTCCCTCTCCCTCACCCTCACCCTCACCCTCACCCTCACCCTCACCCTCACCCTCACCCTCACCCTCACCCTCACCCTCACCCTCTCCCTCTCCCTCTCCCTCTCCCTCTCCCTCTCCCTCTCCCTCTCCCTCTCCCTCACCCTCACCCTCACCCTCACCCTCACCCTCTCCCTCTCCCTCTCCCTCTCCCTCTCCCTCTCCCTCTCCCTCTCCCTCTCCCTCTATCAATTCATCTATATCTATTCCTATCTCTCTCTCTCTCTCTCTTTCCCTTTTCTCTTTAGATTGCTACAGGCGTTTTGCGGCGGCCAACATCTATCAAGATTTCCTGGTCTGGGTCGCTCGGGAGCATTCCGAAGGGCTGCCTTTACCAAGATTTCTGGCCTCTCGAACCATCTGGCAAAGCTTGCTCTCGGAATAAACTTGAAAAATGTATATATTTGTCTAGCTTGCTCTTAAGAACACCATTGACTACACTGAAGCAAGATAGATGTTTGCCAAAATACTGAGAGCGTATATCTGAAAACACATCGGACCGATTGATATAGGGTCTGTACTTTTTTTTTTTTTTCTTAGCCGTATATTTTCGTATATTTAGAGAGATATAATCTAGGGTATGATATGTCACTAGAGAGTTGACATTATTCATAGAGTGGTAGTCATTATTATGAAAAGCACATTTTGAAATAGTTCAGATTTTCACTATACAAAAGTCATCCAAAACACAATACCCGTTGCAAAAGAGAAATGAATTGCATTTTTTTCCATTTTCCATATCTATTTTTCTCACCTGATTGAAGGTCTTCCACAATATACTAATTTTCTGTTCGAAATAAGTGCCTATGAAGTGTATGTATAGTGTTTATATACAGAAGGTATAAAGTTATAAAGTTATTACAGTTATTTTAAGTTTATCTTTGGTAGTGAAAATAAGCTTCCAGATAATAGGCCTTTTTCACAGCCACTCGTCTAGGCAAAACAAGAAAGGGAGGTGGGGACTGAGAGTGAAGTGAAAAAGAGTGAAAAGGAGAGAAAGAGAGGGGGGGAGTGGGATCGAAAGAGAAAGAGAGAGAAAGAAAGAGAGAGAGAGAGAGAGAGAGAGAGAGAGAGAGAGAGAGAGAGAGAGAGAGAGAGAGAGAGAGAGAGAGAGAGAGAGAGAGAGAGAGAGAGAGAGAGAGAGAGAGAGAGAGAGAGAGAGAGAGAGACATCTGTAATGTTCCAATAAAATTTTACATGTTACAAGAGCTATAATAGAATTCGTGATTTACGCTTTCTTATGTGAACCAAGTAACAAATGCCCGCCCCCTCCCCATCCCCCCTCCCCCCTCTCTCTCTCCTCTTTATCTGCAATAGGTCTATACCTATCTCGAGCTAATCCCTATAAACACTTTGCCTTTACTAATATAAAAAAAACTATTTCTTGCAACAAGACTAAGTAATTATTTCTCGTCCGAAAATAATTGAAGAGAAAACCTTGCGTGAATACATTTTCAATTAATTTCACGCTCTGGTCAACAAAGGGCCAAATTTAAATACGTACGGATTGTAGATTGTAGATAAAATTAATAGAGGAAAGAACAACACAATTAAAGGTACAATGCAAACAAAAGACCGAAAGTCTCCCTCCATAATTTCTCTCTTTTTCTCCTCTTTTCCTCTCCTTTACCTTTTTCCTTCACTCTCACTTTCTCTTCTCCTCTCCGTCTTTCATTCTGTCCTTTTGTCTTTGTCTCCTCTCCTTCTTCTCTGTTTTTCTCTTCCTTTACCTATCTCTTTCTCTCTCCATTATCCCTCTCCTTCTCCCCCCCCCCCCTGCTTTCCCCTCTCCTCCCCTTCTCTCTACTTTGAGTTCAACCCCAGCCTCGCCCGCCGCCCGCCGCCCGCCGCCCGCAGGTCCTTGAACCTCAATCCTTCCTGCCGCCTCACCTTTACTCGGCCGCCGAGTGCCAGTCACGGGATCCTAAGTTCCCTCGTACCTGAAGGGTGGGGGGAGGGGAGGGGGCGGTAGGGAGTTAAGGGGAGTGGGAGGGGAGAGGGGTGGGAGGGGAGAGGGGTCAGGGAGGGAGCGGGGAGGGAAGGGAGAGTGGTTAGAGAAGGGGAGGGAGGGGGAGAGGCAATAGGGTCTCGTATGCAGGAGATATAAAGCTGCACCAACACGCCGGCGGCCGTCGGGAGGTTCTCACGGCGTCGCACTTATCCCGCGACAGATGCGTCTCATGCGGCGGGAGATCGACGCCAGAAATAGGCGCTGACGAGGGACGCAGTCGGGAGAGAGAGAATTGCTGACGGTGCATTCCACAACGGAAGAGAAGTAGAGCTTTTGCTCAGTTGCTTTTTTATCCAATGTAAGATCGACAGTGGAGAGGGTAAATGGAAAAAAAAAATGCAACTCATACTTCTTGCCTCTCTCCTCTGTAACGACTTAATCAAAACTGAGTTAACAATTAAAATCGACTGTACATAGATACAAAAATCACTAACTCTATCTTATTAGTAACAAAAAGATATCGCACTCAAAACCACAAATTATAACTAATAACAACTCCATATATTCCATTTTCATCAAAATGTTATACTAATTAGGATGTGCAATTACCATCTCCTATAAGATCTTCCTCGTAAAACTCTATTGTCACTCCCTAGCCTTAAAATAACAGACAAACGACAAAAAGTTGAAAATAGAATAAAATTCATGAAATGGAAATAGATAAACCATAATAATAATCATTTGACCATTGCTATCCACTCATAATTATTGTTCGCATCATTTCACTGCCTAATGGACAGGGAGCTATATACATTTTTTTTCTCTCCCGTCACACAACCGACAGCAATATGGAAATGAGAGGACGCAACTGCTCTCATTTTTGTCACCAAATATAAGTAGCAATGTCATTATCGTTAACACAATGCAAATCCACTCTTGCAAGGAACGAGCGGCAGGCACGAGTTAAATCAGAACGTGTACGGCCGTCGAAATGATGAGCGAGAGGGAGAGAGAGAGGGAGAGAGAGAGAGAGAGAGAGAGAGAGAGAGAGAGAGAGAGAGAGAGAGAGAGAGAGAGAGAGAGAGAGAGAGAGAGAGAGAGAGAGAGAGAGAGAGAGAGAGAGAGAGAGAGAGAGAGGGGGAGAGAGAGAGAGAGGGCGAGAGAGAGAGAGAGAGAGAGAGAGAAAGAGGGAGAGGGAGAGAGAGAGAGAGAGAAAGAGGAAGAGAGAGAGAGAGAGAGAGAGGGGGGGAGAGAGAGAGAGAGAAAGAGAAAGAGAGAGAGAGAGAGAGAGAGAGAGAGAGAGAGAGAGAGAGAGAGAGAGAGAGAGAGAGAGAGAGAGAGAGAGCAGATAGAACAGACAGACAGACAGACATATGTATATATGCTCTCAAAGAAGGATCCGAAAAAAAAAAAATCACAGATCAAATACAAACAAATATATCCTAAAGTGAACGACAAATACCTTCGATAGTGATAGAAACGAAGTGACAGACAAAGAAACAAACGCTGAGATAAATAAAAGACCGAAGCAGAAAAAAAAACAAAAAAAATATATATTGGGAAGGGCGTCTTTGCGAATATCCTAAAATAAACCACAAGGACTAAAACATTATTCACAACTAGATCAAAGTAACCTTTATGCAATTGTTTTCGTCCTTACTGATGCTGTGTTCATTTTTATTCTCATTTTCATCATTATGAATTCATCTAATCATACTGAGCATCTATACTAATATCATAAGTTGATTGTTGTCTGTGTGTGTGTGAATATATATATATATATATATATATATATATATATATATATATATATATATATATATATATAGAGAGAGAGAGAGAGAGAGAGAGAGAGAGAGAGGGGGGGGGGGGGGGAGAGAGAGAGAGGAGAGAGAGAGAGAGAGAGAGAGAGAGAGAGAGAGAGAGAGAGAGAGAGAGAGAGAGAGGCAGAGAGAGAGAGAGAGAGAGAGGGGGGGGGGTGAGTGAGAGAGAGAGAGAGAGAGAGAGAGAGAGAGAGAGAGAGAGAGAGAGAGAGAGAGAGAGAGAGAGAGAGAGAGAGAGAGAGAGAGAGAGAGAGAGAGAGAGAGAGAGAGAGAGAGAGAGTGTGTGTGTATGTACGTGTGTGTGTTTGCGTGAGTTCGAGTTTGTGTTTGTGTGTGTGTGTGTGTGTGTGTGTGTGTGTGTGTGTGTGTGTGTGTGTGCGTAGTTGTGTGTGCGTAGTTGTTTGTGTGTTTAGGTGTGTACACGTATATACTTGCATATTTATAACATGTGCACAGAAATATTACGAATATATAGATAAAAGAATATTTCCCTAGGTAACCACAGCATCCCAAAGAAAGTCTTCGAACAGTCAATGCATTCTTGGTAACACAGAAGGAGTAACGACCCCAATAATGAAGAAAAGAGAGCAGAAGGGAACAGAGACTGAAAGGAGAAGCCATAGAAAAAAAAATTGGAATAGCGTGGAGAAGGGAAGAACATGATAAATACGAGGAAAGAGAAACACCAAAACGAATAAGGAAAGGGGGAAAATCTCGCAATGTTGACATGCACGGGTTCATACCGGAAGAGCAATGTATTGTGGGAAGTTGCAGGTGCAAATGCCCGATTGGACGTTGAACCCAAAGGAGATTCCGGGCGGGTTTTGCATGCTTTGTGAAAGGAACTAGAGAGGGAGACAGGGAGAGAGATATAAAGATAAATAGAGAGTGAAATATAAAGAAAATTGGGATGAGAGGAGGAAGGGGAGGAAAGAGAGTGGG
>NW_028234414.1:35276550-35279050 GCF_977035675.1 Penaeus japonicus
AGAAGAGAAGAACAGGGGAAATAAGAGAAAGAGGAAGATGAGAAAGATAAGGAAAATAAAAGGTAAAAAAAATGAAAATATGTTAACAAACTGATACAAAATAGTGATTAATTGAATAAAGAACTTAAGTAGGGTGAAGGAGTAAGAAAATATTCAAATATATAGATTAAAAAAATAATAGTAATAAATAAATAAACACTAAAAACGCAACAAAGTGTAAAACAAGAAAACGTACAGGAACAATAAAATAATCTAAACGAAATGAAAGCAAAATGACGACCTAGCCACCGAAAAAGTTAATGGGTCAATAACAAAATCCATTAAGCACGACTTCTAGCTCTCACTCGCCCATGGAGGAGGAGAAACCAGATGAAGTGATAAATCTAAGGAAGATTCCAAAGCGAAAGACAATTTAAAGGAAGACGTCAACTTCCGGTAAGAAGCCAGGCAAGCATGGAATGAGGTAATAAGGAGAGACTGGAGAATAAATGAAGGGGAAACGATAGGTTAAAGCGGTAATCAGAGGGGAAGGCAAGTATGAGGCGAGAATTAAGGAAGGAGGAAAGTGATGGTTGGAGAAGAGGGTAAGGGTAGAATGAAGGAAGGAACGAAGGAAAGAAGGAGGGAAGGGTGAGGGGAAGAAAGCAAGGAGGGAAGGGGGTAAGGGGGAAGGAGGGAGGGAAAGAAGGGTGAAGGGAAGAAAGTAAAGAGGGAAGTAAGGAAGGAGGGAGGAAAGTGAGGAGGGAAGGAAAGGAAGGGTGAAGGGAAGAAAGTAAGGAGGGAAGGAGGGAAGGAAGGAAGGAGGGAGGGAAAGAAGGGTGAAGGGAAGAAAGTAAGGAGGGAAGGAGGGAAGGAAGGAAGGAGGGAGTTAAAGAAGGGTGAAGGGAAGCGAGTAAAGTGGAAAGGAAGAAAGGGTGAAGGGAAGAAAGTAAGAAGGTAAGTATGGAGGGAGGGAAGGAAGGGTGAAGAGAAGAATGTAAAGAGGGAAGGAAGTGAATGGAGTGAAGGAAGGGAGGAAGAACGAGAAAGAGCAGTATTAGATGGAAGGAAACAAGGGGAGAAAGGAAGGAAGGAAGAGAGGAGGGAAAGAGAAGAACGAAGGAAAGGAAAGCATGGGAAGGAGGGAGGAAGGGATGGAAGAAAGAAAGGAGGAAATAAAAGAAGAAAGAATAGAAAAGAATGGAAGAGAGTAAGGGTACAAAGAGGGGTAGAGAGTTACGAAAGGAAAGAGAGGAAGGGACGAAGAAAAAAATATATATATATAGATGGAGGAAAGAAAGAAGGAAAAGGAGATTGAAAGGGAGGAGAGAAAGAAAGAAACAAAGGGAAAAAGAAAAGAAAGGAACATGATTAACAATAAGAGAAGAGAGAGAGGAAGAGGAAGAGGAAGAGGAGGAGGAGGATTGGGTTAGTATCGAATAGTAATCCATAACATCTTTCGTGGAAGAAATAACATGATAATAGAAATGATTCATATTCGTAGCTATTGCCTTTCATATCATCATACTGGTAATCTATGTCATCATTATTTTCACAACCACCATTATCATCATCTTTACAAATATCACCCAAACCCCCATCCTAAAGCACAAACACATTATCATTATATCAAAAATGTATAATGATAATAAAGATTAATATTTTGCTAACAAAATATAACAAAAGCCACTTCAGAAGACCTAATCAAGTGATAGAATAATCAACCTTGACAAGCAATAAAACTTACATCGAGAAAACTCACCCCACCCCCCCCCCCACCCCCCGTAAAAAAATGTATATATGTATATATTTATATAACTTTATTGAATCCCCTAATCACAGCATGCAAACCCTTTGAAATAAGAAAAATTGAAAAGAATGAGAGAGGGAAAAAGTGACTAATGAGGAACAGCTTTTATACCTATTCACGAAGAAGCAAAGAAAGAAAATTTAATAGTTGCACGAAAGACAGGAACATATAATCTTTTAAAAAATGCGCGAGATGGGATATATCCCATTAAAACGGGAGAAATAATGACAAGGTAAAAAAATGCGTTGAAAATTGAGTATGAAATAGACAGACATGCACTCACAATGACATGACGTAGTATGATTGATTATAAGCGAGAGAAGGCGAAAGAGAGAGAGAGAGAGAGAGAGAGAGAGAGAGAGAGAGAGAGAGAGAGAGAGAGAGGGGGGGGGGGAGAAAGAGAAAAAGAAAGAGAAGAGGAGAGGGAGAGAGAGAGAGAGAGAGAGAGAAAGAGAGAGAGAGGAGAGAGAGAGAGAGAGAGGGGAGAGAGAGAGAGAGAGGAGGGGAGAGAGAGAGAGAGAGAGAGAGAGAGAGAGGAGAGAGAGAGAGAGAGAGGGGGGGGGGAGAGAGAGAGAGAGAGAGAGAGAGAGAGAGAGAGAGAGAGAGAGAGAGAGAGAGAGAGAGAGAGAGAGAGAGAGAGAGAGAGAGAGGGAGAGAGAGAGAGAGAGAGAGAAAGAGAGAGAGAAAGAGAGAGAGAAGAGAGAGAGAATA
>NW_028234414.1:35284050-35286550 GCF_977035675.1 Penaeus japonicus
GGTTTTGTTGAACCACAGAACGGAATTTCATAAAGTAAGGTGTTAAGACCAGTGGAATATGGCAATAAACAGGTTAGGAAATGAGGGGGTGGGGGGTAGATAGGGGAAAAAAAGGGAAGAGGGAAGGAAGGGAAGAGGGAGAGGGGAGGAGGGAGGTAGGTAGGGAGAGAAGGAAAAGAGGGAGGGATTGAAGGTAAATGATGGAGAGGGGAAAGGGAGAGGGGAGGAAGAAGGATTAGAAGGAGGGGAGAGAGTAGAATCAGGAGGGAATTAGATAAAGAGGGAAGTGAAATGGGGGGAATGTGTAGAAAGGAAAGAAGGGAGAGAGGGAGGGAAAGGAATTAGGGAATAGAGGGATGGTAGGGAGGGAGGGAGGACAGGATGGGGGAGAAGAGGAGTGAGGATAGGGGTGAAGAGAGAGATGAAGTAAGTAGGTAGGTAGAGCGATGAGGGAAGGAGGGAGGGAGCAAGGGAAGGAAGGAATAAGAGGAGAGATGGAGTAAGGAAGAAAGGGAGGAGAGGCAGATAAAATGAATATCATAAAAATCTGTTTCTTACCTTGGGGTCCGCTCAAGTTTGCCTTTTTAACTGAAAAAGAAAAAGGTAAGTTGTTAGACATATACAAAAAGTATATCATTATTAAAATAAAAGGAAACAAAAATCATGTCTCATTACTGTATCTTTACACTAACATGTAAACTAATCTAATCCTGTAAAGAAGAACGCATAGATTATCTGTATATGTATATGTGAGAGAGAGAGTTGATGTCTGTATAGATGCTTATATCTATCTATCTATCTATTCATCAAACTATATACATACATACATAAATACATACATACATACATACATACATACATACATACACACACACACACATATATATATATATATATATATATATATATATATATATTATATATATATATATATGTATATATATGTATATATATATATATTAGTGTGTGTGTGTGTGTGTGTGTGTGTGTGTGTGTGTGTGTGTGTGTGTGTGTGTGTGTGTGTGTGTGTGTGTGTGTGTGTGTGTGTGTGTGTGGTGTGTGTGTGTGTGTGTGTGTGTGTGTGTGTGTGTGTGTGTGTGTGTGTGTGTGTGTGTGTGTGTGTGTGTGTGTGTGTGTGTGTGTGTGTGTGTGTGTGTGTGTGTGTGTGTGTGTGTGTTGTGTGTGTGTATATATATATATATATATATATATATATATATATATATATATATATATATATATGTATGTCTGTATGTACAGTATATATGCATGTATGTATACACATATATTCATGCATAGAAAGAGAGAGTATATACAAATATGAAATACACAGAGATATGATGAAAAACTTAGTACTTTCTGCAATGAATGGGCGGCCGAATTCCATATTGACCTTTCCATTCAGCTCATCGCCCCGAACTGTTTGACGACGAAATGAGGATCATACGCCGCAAGCAGACGCAAGCAGACGCAAGCAGACGATACGCGTTCTTCCGTCTATCGTGTAATGTATTTGTTGCCTTTTTCCTTAAATTATTTGGATATTAGCAAGATGAGCTAATGAGCAGAGATGGTAATTATAATGACAAATGATAATGGTTTCTGCTTGAGGAGAGGAGAAAAATGTATGTGGTGTTAGGTATTATGATGAAAAACAAACGTGGTAGTTAATCTGTATCATAAACCATCGTTGCTTATGTAGACAAATGTTTATTTTCTGAAGAATATGTAATGCATACACTCATATAAACGCACATGGACAACATATCTCCGTGTACATGTCTGTGCAGATTCCCTCTCCAAACTGATGCTCCAAAATCTTTCCTCTTTCTTTAAAAAGGATCTACAGAAAAAAAAAGATAAAGAAAGAACGAAGAGAGTCTTAAGAGTCGGATCCTGGAGATAACGAGATAAACTGGCAAACTTTTAAGACTATTATCATCTCGGGATCGACTAGTCAGATGCCGGATGTGAGGCGCTCAAGACGTGTGGAACAACTCAAAGATGTTGGCGATTGGGAGGTCACAGGATCAGATAAATCCGGATACAAATGATGAACAAGACGCATAGGAGAAGAAAGATAACAATGGGAACTCCTGCGACTTATTCCATCGCTCAAAAAGCATGTGACACGTTAGAATCCAGTTAACAGTTGACTTCTTGATTCCAAAAGCAAACAGATTTGGATGCTGAGCGGACAAGAGTTCTTGTCAGAAGTGGGCGAATAAGAACAAGTGACATATTTATTAATATTACGTCCCTCTTAGTGCTGCGTCCCAGTAATTGCTATCATTATCCTCTTTGTCTTTGTTATTCCGATGGGAAGAGTACTGTTGTTCCAGACGCATTGCAGCCATGACCTTACTCCGGGTTTAAAGTGTTGCATATCCACAGGGAGCCGGCTTTCCTATGCAAATATATATGTACTTGATTGCATATATCGATACACATAGATACACACTTACACACACACACACACACATAACTACATGTAAACGCA
>NW_028234414.1:35294050-35301550 GCF_977035675.1 Penaeus japonicus
GCACACTTTCTCCGTCACATGTGTACGCATTGTGAAAAATGTAGGATGGATATGAATGAAAAAGAATAACTTTACAAAGCAAGAGACGTTATTAACCTTATTAATTTTCACTTAATCTTTTTCGCATGTACTTTCCTTTTAAAATTTAAGTTATTAAAGTCGCCAATTTCCATCCATACCTTTTCTGCATAGGCACTCGCAATTACAGTATAGACAAAAAAAAAAAAATCTTTCCCAAACCCCCTTTTTAGTTTAACATTTCATACTTTTGTTGGCGTAGTTTCAATTGAATGGGTTATAATCAGTGCGTGAAATTGTTTTTCTTTTCTCCCTTTCAGCCTCTGGGTATTTTCAAAAAATGTATCAGATATTGTATGTCGAATGTTTAACATGCCTTTTTTCCTACTAATTACACTAAAATGTAAGTTTGTTGTCTTTTTTTGTATGAAAAATAAACAAAAGCGCGCATGCAGATACGTTGTACGCACATCGTGAATCAAAAGATAGATACTTTATTTCATTGTCTCATCTCGAAATCATGAAACTTATGCACAGGATTCTTTAGCTCACAGGATATATATGATGTTATTATAGGACCTCCACACTCAGGAGAGAGAGAGAGAGAGAGAGAGAGAGAGAGAGAGAGAGAGAGAGAGAGAGAGAGAGAGAGAGAGAGAGAGAGAGAGAGAGAGAGAGAGAGGGGGGGGGGAGAGAGAGAGGGGGGGGAGAGGGAGAGGCAGAGAGAAAGAAAGAGAGAGAGAGAGAGAGAGAGAGAGAGAGAGAGAGAGAGAGAGAGAGAGAGAGAGAGAGAGAGAGAGAGAGAGAGAGAGAGAGAGAGAGAGAGGCAGAGAGAGAGAGAGAGAGAGGCAGAGAGGGAGAGAGAGGCACAGAGAGAGAGAGAGAGAGAGAGAGAGAGAGAGGCAGGGAGAGAGAGAGAGAGAGAGAGAGAGAGAGAGAGAGAGAGAGAGAGAGAGAGAGAGAGAGAGAGAGAGAGAGAGAGAGAGAGAGAGAAACGGGGGATAGGGGAGAGAGATGAAGAAGTGCCATTGTTTCCTTAGTGTGCAGCAGAGTACGCTCGCTCTCTTCCTGATAAAAACGCCCCTTGTCACTGCAGCTGTGCTTACAATTCATTCTACCGTAAGCTGTTCGAGAATTCGCCACCTACCTATTTTACATATCCGAAACCTACAGCAAGTTATTAATGATCGCGAGACGATCCTTGCCACCGCGTTGCATCCCTATCCTACTCGTGTATGAGCATGAATAGCTAAACAGCGTGGATTATAGGATCCAGCAAAGGTTTAGGAGTGTTTCCCGAGGTGACTAGGAAGGAGAACAGGAAGGCAATCTTCTTGATGGCGGAGTAATGGTCGTCTGGTGTGGTCCCCGTGCTGAAGAAAGGACTCGTCGGTGAGTGCTGGCTGATGAAGTGCGTCATAGTCGTCGGTGTAGGTTAGAGATTCTTGGAATCTTGGGAAGGAAGAGGATAAGTTGCGGAAAAAGTGGCGAGGGGAGGGGAGGGGGGGGTAAGGGCGGTTAAGGGGGCAAGAATTCAACAGTATCCTTTGCTTCTTACTTTCTTTTTTTTTTTAATCAATATTGAAGTATGTACAAGGCGTATTAGAATAAGGTTATTTCCTTAACGCTGGCTAATCTGTTTACATTCTACCATAACACAAAGTCGGCTTCTTTTTAAATTCGCAGTCAGCTGTAATCCAGACTTCTTAAAGATTAAGATTTAAATATTCTATGGTATATTTATATTTAAGCGCCTAATATGTCTACGGGACTTATTTGCCGTAATTCACTTACACTTTGCAGGGGTGATTATATAATTTCTTTGTACTTCGACTGCAAATAGATAGTTAGATAGGTAGTGTGAGCGTGTACGTGTTATCAACCTAATCTATGTTCATATTTTACAGACATTGTATGTTCGATATTGTATATGAAATGAGTGCTTATCAAAGGTCTATGGAGTTAAGTTGCTGGATGTGTGTGTGTGTGTGTGTGTGTGTTTGTGTGTGTGTGTGTGTGTGTGTGTGTGCATCTTTTGTCTCTCTTTGTCTATCTATCTATCGCTCTTTCTTTCTGTCTATCTATCTGCCCATTTATCTGCCTATCTATCTACCTCTTTCCTTCTCTCTCTCTTTCTCTCTTTCTCTTTGTCTGACTCTTCTCTCTAACCTATTAGCGACGCATCACCCTATCCTACCCATATCGACGCCCTTTATCGCGTATCCCGGAAGCACTACAGCGCCTTCTTTCACGGTCGAGGGATCGGACTTTGTCCTTCGTCTTTTCACATTTTCCTTTCGTCCTTGGAACTCCATCGTCGGCGCTGTAAACACGTTAGAAGGGAGTGCTTCCGGTTAGTAGCTGGGATGGTGATAGATAGTGAGACCTGTTTTCTCTCTCTCTCTCTCTCTCTCTCTCTCTCTCTCTCTCTCTCTCTCTCTATCTATCTATCTATCTATCTATCTATCTATCTATCTATCTATCTATCTTGTTAGTCCGTTTTTTGTTTTATTTTTATTTTCTGTTTATTTTTTTCATTTTTTTCTTCTCTTGTGTAGGTTCATCATCGGTCTTATTATTGTAGGATGAGTGTCACAATTATTGCTACTAACATTATCTTGATTATCATTCTTATTAGCAGTCAAAACAAGATATCTCTCATTACCGTAATCTATTTCAAAAACTATCACCACAAGTATAATAAAGAACGAATCTCAATGACGAGTCGACAATACCTTCGAGGAATCAAATTAATTAGTATGCAAGATAAAAAAAAAAGTACATGACTAAATAGATAAACAGACACCTTTTAAAATGATTGTCTTCTCTCTAATGCTTGTTGTTTTCCTACCTATCCGTCTTTTTCCTTTTTTTTCTCAACCTCTTTTTCCTCCTCTTTCTTTTTTCAATTTCATTCTTTATTTCTCCTTTCATTTTCATTTTACTTCTTCTAAATCCTTTCTATTCTTTATTTTTTTCCAGCAATGCTTCCACTCTTTTATGTTTCATTTTCATCTTCCATCTAATTTTTCTAATCTAATGTTTCTTATTTTCTTATCTTTTCTTTTTCATTTAAACACATTAGAAGGCAGAGCTTTCGGATTTTTTTCTTTTTTTCATCTCTGTCTTCAATTACTTTTTTTTATTTACTTCTTTATTTCTTCTACTTCTCCACTTTCTTTCTTTCTTCCTTCTTCTTCGTGTTGTTTTCTTTTCCTTTTCCCCCTCCTCCCCTTCTCCATCAATCTTTGTTCTCTCTTTATCCAGTAACAGATAATTTTAACGTTAAGATAAATGAAAGAGAGAGAGAGAGATTGAAGAAAAACAGAGGGGGAGAGAGAAAGAGAGAGACAGATAAAGAGAGAGAGAGAGAGAGAGAGAGAGAGAGAGAGAGAGAGATAGAGAAAGAGAGAGAGAGAGAGAGAGAGAGAGAGAGAGAGAAAGAGAAAAAGAGAGAGAGAGAGAAATGTGCGTGTATATATAAGTATAAGCATACAAACCCACCCACCCACACATGTATGTAAAAAAAAAAAAAAAAAAAAAAAAAAAAAAAATATATATATATATATATATATATATATATATATATATATATATATATGTAAATGTATATATATATATATATTATATATATAAATGTTTATATATATACTTATATATATATATATTCAAGTAACACCAAACGCACCAACAGCATTGTAACTCAGGGACGGCCTGCGTTGCTTCCCCCTCCCCCCGCCCCCCTCCGCTGTGCCAATTACAAGCCGGAACGCGAAATTAACAAGAATTATTCTATTTTTCTCTTCTGCCGGGCACAAAATACTGCGACACATTAACAGTAGTTGTGTTAAAAACGGAGAAAGCGGAGTGGATAAATTAAGGTGAGAAAGGGGTGAGGAGGGTGGTTGGAGTTAGAGAGGGAGGGGTGACGAAGGGAGGGAGGGAGGGAGGGAGGGAGGGAGGGAGGGAGGGAAGGAGGGAGAGAGGGAGGGAGGGAGGGAGGGAGGGAGGGAGGGAGGGAGGGAGGGGTGACGAAAGGAGGGAGGGAGGGAGGGAAGGAGTTAGAGAGGGAGGGAGGGAGAGAGAGAGGGAAGGAGTTAGAGAGGGAGGGAGGGAGAGAGGTAGAAAGGGAAGAAGGTAGTGAAAGTGAGAGAGAGAGAGAGAAGAAAAAGAAGAACAAGAGAGAGAGAGAAACAAAGAAAAACATGCAAAGAGAGAGTATAGACAACGGCGAAGTTATAAACATCCAGGTAGAGAGAATGGGAAAGACAGATAAAAAGATATTTTTATTATCAGAAATAGACGAAAAAGTGGATATTAAGTGATAAAATTAAATCCAAAATAACAGTTGTAGTAATAGCATCAGTATTAATAGTTGTTGTAGTAATTATCAGGATAATAATGATAGTTTTAACGATGATAATGATAGTTTTAACGATAATAATAATAGTTTTAACGATAATAATGATAGTTTTAACGATAATTATGATAGTTTTAACGATAATAATGATAGTTTTAACGATAATAATGATAGTTTTAACGATAATAATGATGATAATAATAATAATGATAATAATGATAATAATAATGATAGTTTTAACGATAATAATGATGATAGTTTTAACGATAATAATGATGATAATAATGATAATGATAATAATGATAATAATAATTATAATGATAATGATAATAAAAATGATAATAAAAATAATACTGATAATATTCATAATGATAGTAATAACAATAATAATAGTAATCGTCATCATCATAATCATAACCATTATAATAATAGCAATGATGATCATAATGATAATGATAATAATGATAATAACAATAAGGCCTCTCCTCGCTAATCACCAGGACTTCCGCCGTGGTAATTAGCATCGCCCTGATCACAGACGGGACAGAAATGACGCACCTTGTTTTGACTTTTGCTTACCTTGCTTACCGAAGAACATTTTTTTTTTCTTTTTTTTCAATCTTTCTTTTTTTCTGTTCCGTTTTATTTTCTTTCTTTCTTTTCGTATCTTTATTATTAACATTTCTCATTTTATGTTTCGTTTTCCCTTATTTTTTTTTGACTGGCAAGGTTTTCGGGACTCTGTAATGGGATGACTAATTATGTAAAATATAATGGATGGTCATTTACAAGAAAGGGAGAAGGGGAGATTGACGGGAGAAACAAAGAGGGAATGAGAGAGAGAGGGAGGGAGAGGGGGGGTGAGAGAAAGAAAGAGAGAGAGAGAAAGAGAGAAAGAGAGAAAGAGAGAGAGAGAGAGAGAGAGAGAGAGAGAGAAAGAGAGTGAGAGAGAGCGACAGACAAAAAACTGCCATGAACGAACGAGAAGAATAACATAAATACAAAAAGACTTGCTCAGCGGAACTTCTCGCGAACGAAACAAAAAGCAAACAGCTCTAACATGAGAAGACGAACATAACATATATAATAACGCGGACATAAAGACAATAATGAAAGAGAATATCCAAACCGACAGAACAAAGAAGCAAGAATAAAAAAAATAAATAAATAAATAAATCTCAACTTGTATATATTGGGAAGCAAAACATAAACACGCACAATTAAAAGACATAGACACACACAAAAAATATACCATATTTTCAGAAAAAAAATAATAAATGTAATGAAAAATACAAAGAATACCTAAATATAAAAAAATCAATGATATTCCAGAACTAAATAAAAAAAATACAATACTGTACAGGATCCAAGCCCAAAAAACATCAACTGACAGAGAGGGTGAGAGCTCAGCGTGTGATAATGTGCGTGTGGCGCGAAGGGGAGAGGGTGGCCACTGATTTACGCACGTGGTAATATACACGTGTGAGTGTGTGTGTGTGTGTGTGTGTGTGTGTGTGTGTGTGTGTGTGTGTGTGACTTATATTGTTTGTATGCGTGTGTGTTTGTGTTTTTGTGTGGATATATGCCTTGTTTGTGTGCATATGTGTGCGTGTGAGCGAACATACCCGACCCAATCTTTTATTTTCCATCAACTTATTCGCTAACAGTATGAACGTTAATTAAAATCAGATGTTCGAGCTCGTGCGAGCAGCAAGCGGCGGCGTTCTTCTGATTATTATTTCATCAATAGCGTGTCACCCTCCCAGAATAGAACTCATGGATTTATGCAGGTATACGTCTTGTATTATGTATATATATATATATATATATATATATATATATATATATATATATATATATATATATATATGTATCTGTAAATATATATATATATATATATATATATATATATATATATATATATATATATATATATATAAACATATACACATACACAACACACAGACACACACAGACACACACACACGTACATATGACGATGCTCATGAAAAACAACAACCCTTATTAAACATCAGCACATGGCTATGATTAGGCAAAACACCTAAGGGTTCACTTATCGGACCGGAAGTGACGTATAAATCCCCACTTTGTAGGAAGGGGAAGCTCGGTAACCCTCACCCATGCCAACCTGCATGTCAACACAAATACTGTCGCGTACTTCTTTTCATTCTGTTTAATGCTTGTATTTCTATGAGTTATCATTGGGTATGTCAAAATGTCCATCTTTTATTCATCTATCTTTAACTAGAAAAATAAAGGAACTACCCAAGGGATGATTTTGTTTCTTTTTTTCGCCAATACGTCACCATCATCGAGCAAAGACATGACAACTTGAAGTATCTAGTAGAAACCGGATGCCGACATCCGTCATCAGTGAAGTGACGGAACGTTGGTCCTTTTCAATTTCCTTCTTCTCCCTCCTAATTCTCCTTCGTCCTTCTTCCCCCAGCCCCTTCCCTACCCTCGCCTCCCCCTCTTTCTTCTTCTTTACTCATCACTTCCTCATCCTTCTCCCCTCAGACTCTCTCCCACCATACATCCCTCCCTCTTCCTCCACACCCAAGTCCTATTTCTCCGCTTTCCCTCTCATCTGCCACTCCCTCTCCTATTTATCCTTTTTCATCTTTCCCTTTCTTTCCCTCCCTCTTCCTTCCATCCAGCCCTTCCCCTCCCCTCCCTATTCACACCTCTCTCTATCTCTCCATTCCTTTCCGTCGTTCGAAACAAAAGACAAACGTTGCAGCTGAACGCAGGTATTGGCCGTCCGAGCGATCCCGATAAATCAAACGAGTCTCGACCACCTTCGTTTAATCTCAGCCAATAAACGAGGGGCAGCTACAACGCCCCGCCATCTTGCCTTTCCGCCGCCGGACGCCGTAGCTTTGCAGTCGGACGTTTTCACTTTTTTTTCTCTCTTTCTTTCTCTTCTTTTCTTTCTTTCTCAATTTTTTTTTTTAGCGATTATTATAGATTCTATTTTATACTTGAAACAAAAACAAAAAATGATGTTTTATATAGAAACTATTCGGTCAAGAGGAATTATGTGACTGAACGGTTCCAGATAGGATAATTATATTCTGGTACCTTTTCTTCTTTTAGGA
>NW_028234414.1:35306550-35316550 GCF_977035675.1 Penaeus japonicus
TTCCCTCTTCCCTCCTTTCCTCTCTTCCCTCTCCATTCTCCCCCCTCTTTTCCTTCTCCCCTCCTTCCTTCTCTCCCCTCTACATCCTCTTTCTTTCTTTTCCCTCTTCCCTCTCTCACCTTCCCATTCTTCTTCCCATTCTCCCCCCTCCATCCTTCTCCCCTCTGCTCCCTCTTCCCTCCTTCCCTCTCTCCATTCCCCAACATCGTATCACTTAATGGAAATGCAGAACGACTAAAAAAAATACCTACGACAAAGGGCTTCCCCACCCCTCCCCTCCTAGGACACCTCTCCCCCTCCCCTCCTCTTTTCCCTCCTCCTTTCTTAAAAAAAAAAAAAAAAAAAATACAAGAAAAAATAGAAGACGGCAAAGCAGGAACGTCGACTTTTACCTTCTTTAAGCCCCCTCCCCCCACCCTCTCCACCCCCCCCACTCTAATTCGTCTCTATCTCCTCCTCATCCCCATCCCTCTTCCCCTCCCTATCCCCCTCCCCTCCCCACCATGTTCCTCCTCCTATTTATTCCTTCCCATCTCTCTCCCGTACGTACCAGTCATTCCCCTCCCTATACTCTCCACCCCCCCCCCCTCATACCTACGATATCTCCTCTTACAACATTCCCTCCCTAACTCTTCCTCCTCCCCCTTCCCCCCTACCCCATTCACTCCCCATCTCCACCCCCCCCCCCCACAAAAAAAAAATCAGACAGACCTTATTCAAACTGCACATCATCATCTAACTCTAGCATTCAACGCCCCCCCCCCCCCTCAGACACACACCCCACATCCTACCTCCACCCCACCCTCACAAAAAAAAAAAAAAAAAATCTGTGCAGACATCATCCTCTTATTCTATACTACGAGTGTATCTGGTCTACCCGTGTAAGAGGAAGAGGGTACACGGGCGAAGGGCGTGGAAGAGGGAGAGGGCAAACGATGATTGGATGGGCTGGCGAATGAGGGGAGAGGAGGAAGAGGAGAAAGATGAGGTGGCGGAGGAGACGGAGGAGTTGGAGGAGGAGGTGAAGGAGGAGGAGGAGATGGAGAGGGAGGAGGAGGAGAACGAGGAGGGGAGGGGGAAGAGGAAGAGGTGGAGGAGGAGGTGGAGGAGAAGGAGGAGGAGGACGAGGAGGAGGGAGGGGAGGAGGAGGAAGAGGAAGAAGAGGAGGAAGAGGAGGAGGAGGGGAGGGGGAGGATGAAGAGGTGGAGGAAGAGGTGGAGGAGGAGAAGGAGGAGGAGGGGGGGAGGAGGGGAGGGGGAGGAGGAAGAGGTGGAGGAGGAGGTGGAAGAGGAGGAGGAGGGGGGAGGAGGATCAGGAGGAGAAAGAGGAGGTGGAGGAGGAGGTGGAAGAGGAGGAGGAGGGGGGAGGAGGATCAGGAGGAGAAAGAGGAGGTGGAGGAGGAGGAGCAGCAACAACAGCAGGAGGAAGAGCTGCAGTAGCAGAGGGAGTGGCAGGAGTACGAGGAGGAGGAGGAGGAGGAGCAGCAACAACAGCAGGAGGAAGAGCTGCAATAGCAGAGGGAGTGGCAGGAGTACGAGGAGGAGTACGAGGAGGAGGAGGAGGAGGAATATGAAAAGGAGAAAGAAGATGGGGAAGAAAGGGAGAGCAAAAGAGGGAAAAAAGGAAGAGGAAACCTAGGAAGAGGAGGAGGAGGAAAATGAGAGGAGAGGAAGGAAGGGGAAAGGGGGAGAAGGAGGGATATGGGAAGGAAGAAGGGAAGGGATAGGGGAAGGATAGAAAGAAGGGGATGAGAAAAGAAAGCAAGACTAAAAGATTATAAAGAAAAAAGAGAGAAAGAAGAAACCGCAAATTCAGAAAATACAAAACCAATAATTACAACAAACAAAACGGAAAGAAAGGGGACAACACAACAACAGAAAACAAACAAACAGAACAAAAACAACCACAAAAACAAAAGCAAAAACCCCAACAACAACAAAAGCAAAAACCTGAATAACAACAAAAGCAAAAACCTCAACAACAACAAAACCCTCAACAACAACAAAAGCAAAACCCTCAACAACAACAAAAGCAAAAACCTGAACAACAACAAAAGCAAAACCCTCAACAACAACAACAAAAGCAAAAACCTGAACAACAACAAAAGCAAAAACCTGAACAACAACAAAAGCAAAAACCTGAACAACAACAAAAGCAAAACCCTCAACAACAACAAAAGCAAAACCCTCAACAACAACAACAAAAGCAAAAACCCCAACAACAACAAAAGCAAAAACCTCAACAACAACAAAAGCAAAAACCTTAACAACAACAACAAAAGCAAAAACCCCAACACAACATTCAACCTCAAAACAACAAAAGCAAAAACCTGAACAACAACAAAAGCAAAAACCTCAACAACAACAAAAGCAAAAACCTCAACAACAACAACAAAAGCAAAACCCCCAACAACAACAACAAAAGCAAAAACCTGAACAAGAACAAAAGCAAAACCCTCAACAACAACAACAAAAGCAAAAACCCCAACAACAACAAAAGCAAAAACCTCAACAACAAAAGCAAAACCCCCAACAACAACATTCAGCCTCAAAACAACAAAAGCAAAAACCCCAACAACAACATTCAGCCTCAAAACAACAAAAGCAAAAACCCCAACAACAACATTCAGCCTCAAAACAACAAAAGCAAAAACCCCAACAACAACATTCAGCCTCAAAACAACAAAAGCAAAAACCTCAACAACAACAAAAGCAAAACCCCCAACAACAACAAAAGCAAAAACCCCAACAACAACAAAAGCAAAACCCTCAACAACAACAACAAAAGCAAAAACCCCAACAACAACATTCAGCCTCAAAACAACAAAAGCAAAAACCTCAACAACAACAAAAGCAAAACCCCCAACAACAACAAAAGCAAAAAACCCAACAACAACAACAAAAGCAAAAAACCCAACAACAACAGAAGCAAAACCCCCAACAACAACAGAAGCAAAAACCTCAACAACAACAACAAAAGCAAAAACCCCAACACAACATTCAGCCTCAAAACAACAAAAGCAAAAACCCCAACAACAACAGAAGCAAAAACCCAACAACAACAGAAGCAAAACCCTCAACAACAACAACAAAAGCAAAACCCCCAACAACAACATTCAGCCTCAAAACAACAAAAGCAAAAACCCCAACAACAACATTCAGCCTCAAAACAACAAAAGCAAAAACCCCAACAACAACATTCAACCTCAAAACAACAAAAGCAAAACCCCAACAACAACATTCAGCCTCAAAACAACAAAAGCAAAACCCCAACAACAACATTCAGCCTCAAAACAACAAAAGCAAAAACCCCAACAACAACATTCAGCCTCAAAACAACAAAAGCAAAAACCCCAACAACAACATTCAGCCTCAAAACAACAAAAGCAAAAACCCCAACAACAACATTCAGCCTCAAAACAACAAAAGCAAAACCCCCAACAACAACATTCAGCCTCAAAACAACAAAAGCAAAACCCCCAACAACAACATTCAGCCTCAAAACAACAAAAGCAAAACCCCAACAACAACATTCAGCCTCAAAACAACAAAAGCAAAAACCCCAACAACAACAAAAGCAAAACCCCCAACAACAACAAAAGCAAAACCCCCAACAACAACATTCAGCCTCAAAACAACAAAAGCAAAAACCCCAACAACAACAAAAGCAAAACCCCCAACAACAACATTCAGCCTCAAAACAACAAAAGCAAAAACCCCAACAACAACAAAAGCAAAACCCCCAACAACAACATTCAGCCTCAAAACAACAAAAGCAAAAACCCCAACAACAACAAAAGCAAAAACCCCAACAACAACATTCAGCCTCAAAACAACAAAAGCAAAAACCCCAACAACAACATTCAGCCTCAAAACAACAAAAGCAAAACCCCAACAACAACATTCAGCCTCAAAACAACAAAAGCAAAAACCCCAACAACAACATTCAGCCTCAAAACAACAAAAGCAAAAACCCCAACAACAACATTCAGCCTCAAAACAACAAAAGCAAAAACCCCAACAACAACATTCAGCCTCAACAACAACAAAAGCAAAAACCCCAACAACAACATTCAGCCTCAAAACAACAAAAGCAAAAACCCCAACAACAACATTCAGCCTCAACAACAACAAAAGCAAAACCCCCAACAACAACATTCAGCCTCAAAACAACAAAAGCAAAAACCCCAACAACAACAAAAGCAAAACCCCCAACAACAACAAAAGCAAAAACCTCAACAACAACAACAAAAGCAAAAAAACCAACAACAACAGAAGCAAAAACCCCAACAACAACAGAAGCAAAACCCTCAACAACAACAACAAAAGCAAAAACCCCAACAACAACAAAAGCAAAAACCCCAACAACAACAAAAGCAAAACCCCCAACAACAACAACAAAAGCAAAAACCCCAACAACAACAAAAGCAAAACCCCCAACAACAACAACAAAAGCAAAAACCTGAACAAGAACAAAAGCAAAACCCTCAACAACAACAACAAAAGCAAAAACCCCAACAACAACAAAAGCAAAAACCTCAACAACAAAAGCAAAACCCCCAACAACAACATTCAGCCTCAAAACAACAAAAGCAAAAACCCCAACAACAACATTCAGCCTCAAAACAACAAAAGCAAAAACCCCAACAACAACATTCAGCCTCAAAACAACAAAAGCAAAAACCCCAACAACAACATTCAGCCTCAAAACAACAAAAGCAAAAACCTCAACAACAACAAAAGCAAAACCCCCAACAACAACAAAAGCAAAAACCCCAACAACAACAAAAGCAAAACCCTCAACAACAACAACAAAAGCAAAACCCCCAACAACAACATTCAGCCTCAAAACAACAAAAGCAAAAACCTCAACAACAACAACATTCAGCCTCAAAACAACAAAAGCAAAACCCCAACAACAACATTCAGCCTCAAAACAACAAAAGCAAAAACCTCAACAACAACATTCAACCTCAAAACAACAAAAGCAAAAACCCCAACAACAACATTCAACCTCAAAACAACAAAAGCAAAAACCCCAACAACAAAAGCAAAACCCCAACACAACATTCAACCTCAAAACAACAAAAGCAAAAACCCCAACACAACATTCAGCCTCAAAACAACAAAAGCAAAACCCCAACAACAACATTCAGCCTCAAAACAACAAAAGCAAAACCCCAACAACAACATTCAGCCTCAAAACAACAAAAGCAAAACCCCAACAACAACATTCAGCCTCAAAACAACAAAAGCAAAACCCCAACAACAACATTCAGCCTCAAAACAACAAAAGCAAAAACCCCAACAACAACATTCAGCCTCAAAACAACAAAAGCAAAAACCCCAACAACAACATTCAGCCTCAAAACAACAAAAGCAAAACCCCAACAACAACATTCAGCCTCAACAACAACAAAAGCAAAAACCCCAACAACAACATTCAGCCTCAAAACAACAAAAGCAAAACCCCCAACAACAACAAAACAAAACCTCCCAACAACAACAGCCAAAACACAAAACCAAACCCCCAACAACAACATTCAGCCTCAAAACAACAAAAGCAAAACCCCCAACAACAACATTCAGCCTCAAAACAACAAAAGCAAAAACCCCAACAACAACATTCAGCCTCCAAACAACAAAAGCCACAACAACATTCAGCCAAAACAAAAAGCAAACAAAACAACAAAAGCAAAAACCCCAACAACAACAAAAGCAAAACCCCCAACAACAACAAAAGCAAAACCCCCAACAACAACATTCAGCCTCAAAACAACAAAAGCAAAAACCCCAGCAACAACATTCAGCCTCAAAACAACAAAAGCAAAAATCCCAACAACAACATTCAGCCTCAAAACAACAAAAGCAAAAACCCCAACAACAACATTCAGCCTCAACAACAACAAAAGCAAAAACCCCAACAACAACATTCAGCCTCAAAACAACAAAAGCAAAAACCCCAACAACAACATTCAGCCTCAAAACAACAAAAGCAAAACCCCCAACAACAACATTCAGCCTCAAAACAACAAAAGCAAAAACCCCAACAACAACAAAAGCAAAACCCTCAACAACAACAACAAAAGCAAAACCCCCAACAACAACATTCAGCCTCAAAACAACAAAAGCAAAACCCTCAACAACAACAACAAAAGCAAAACCCCCAACAACAACATTCAGCCTCAAAACAACAAAAGCAAAAACCCCAACAACAACAACAACAAAAGCAAAACCCCCAACAACAACATTCAGCCTCAAAACAACAAAAGCAAAACCCCAACAACAACATTCAGCCTCAAAACAACAAAAGCAAAAACCTCAACAACAACAACATTCAGCCTCAAAACAACAAAAGCAAAAACCTCAACAACAACAACATTCAGCCTCAAAACAACAAAAGCAAAAACCCCAACAACAACATTCAGCCTCAAAACAACAAAAGCAAAAACCCCAACAACAACATTCAGCCTCAAAACAACAAAAGCAAAACCCCCAACAACAACATTCAGCCTCAAAACAACAAAAGCAAAAACCCCAACAACAACATTCAGCCTCAACAACAACAAAAGCAAAAACCCCAACAACAACATTCAGCCTCAAAACAACAAAAGCAAAAACCCCAACAACAACATTCAGCCTCAACAACAACAAAAGCAAAACCCCCAACAACAACATTCAGCCTCAACAACAACAAAAGCAAAACCCCCAACAACAACATTCAGCCTCAAAACAACAAAAGCAAAAACCCCAACAACAACAAAAGCAAAACCCCCAACAACAACATTCAGCCTCAACAACAACAAAAGCAAAACCCCCAACAACAACATTCAGCCTCAAAACAACAAAAGCAAAAACCCCAACAACAACAAAAGCAAAACCCCCAACAACAACAAAAGCAAAACCCCCAACAACAACATTCAGCCTCAAAACAACAAAAGCAAAAACCCCAACAACAACAAAAGCAAAACCCCCAACAACAACATTCAGCCTCAAAACAACAAAAGCAAAAACCCCAACAACAACATTCAGCCTCAAAACAACAAAAGCAAAACCCCCAACAACAACATTCAGCCTCAAAACAACAAAAGCAAAACCCCAACAACAACATTCAGCCTCAAAACAACAAAAGCAAAAACCCCAACAACAACATTCAGCCTCAAAACAACAAAAGCAAAAACCCCAACAACAACATTCAGCCTCAAAACAACAAAAGCAAAAATCCCAACAACAACATTCAGCCTCAAAACAACAAAAGCAAAAACCCAACAACAACAAAAGCAAACACCTCAACAACAACAAAAGCAAAACCCCCAACAACAACATTCAGCCTCAAAACAACAAAAGCAAAACCCTCAACAACAACAACAAAAGCAAAAACCCCAACAACAACAGAAGCAAAACCCTCAACAACAACAACAAAAGCAAAAACCCCAACAACAACAAAAGCAAAAAACCCAAACAACAACAAAAGCAAAACCCCCAACAACAACATTCAGCCTCAAAACAAGAGCAACGGCAAAGAAGCAAGAAGCGCGAGTCGTAATCAGCTGCAGGAGGCGTGTCGCGCGCAGCGTATGCCCCGCCGAGGGATATTACGCCGCTCCCTCAGACGAAGCCAAATAAATTATTCCGCAACGGATGCTTAGATTAAAGCTCTCACGGACGGACCTTCCCGCAGGCACCCTCTCAACCGTTGCTTTCTGCGTTATTTTTCTTTTCTTTTTTTTCTTATTCCTCTTCTCCTTGTTATTCACCCTTCTCGTTTTCTTCTTTTGTTATTCTTTCACACGAGTTTTGTTGTTGTTATAATTATGTTTTCTTCTTCTTTTTATTTTCTTTTTCTTTATCGTCTTTATTATCATTTTCTTGTTGGTTTTGCTTTCTCTTTTCTTTTTATCATCAATTCGCTCCTCTCTCTCCATCCTCTTCTTTTCTCCTCATCCTCTTTCCCTTACCCCTTTCCCTTCTCCTTTTCCAACTCTCTTCTCTCTCCACCCCCTCTCCCCGCTCACCTCTCCCTTACTCCCCATCCGACCCCCCCCCCCCACCATCACCATTAGGAAAATAGGTCATGGGAGTCCTCGAAGCATCTCCCTTCGCACAGCATCCCTGTCCCGCTCTGTCGTGGCGATTGTTTCTATGGTAATGAGTTCATCTCGACCAAGGCAATGAATGGCGTCTGGAAATTGGCTGACCGCGGCAGGCGAGGCGGTTTCTCGGGAGACACGGGGCGAATGTGGGGGGAGGGGGGGGAGGGATTGGGGGAGGTGTAAGGGGAGTGAAGGAAGGAGCTTTATAAAGTGTTATCGGTATTGATAATTATGATGATGGTGATACTAGAATGATTTTGATAACGGTTATAGTGATAATTATCAATAATGATAAAATATAATAATAACTTATAATAATGATAATAATAACATCATCAACAACGACATCAAAGCGTTAATAATTCAAAAAATGTGTAGACATCACAAGCGAAATCATTACAATGGGAAACCCTACAAGAAAAAAATAATCATTGATGTATCATATTAGAAAAAGTCACAGTCCAGGATTAAGCTACAGGAGGAAATAAAAATCGTGCAATAAGTTGTTGCAAGGAAGATGAGGAAGAGAAAGACAGAGAAGCGAAATGTTGAAAGGAGAGGAAGGAAACGAAAACAAAAGAAGTGGGAAAAGATATTGGGAAGAAAGGAAGTGGAAGGAGGAAGGTAGGAGGAAATGAATGCAGAACTGGGAGAATACAAGGAGTAATGGTGGTGGTGGTCATGGTGACGGTTATGGTGGTGAAGATGAGGATAGTGTAGGAAAGGAAGAAAAATAGTAGTGATGTTGAAAATGAAGAAAAATAGTAGTGATGTTGAAAAAAATAACAAAGCTTATATAGATAATAACAACGATGATATAATTCTCTTATGTAATCGGCAGCTCTACTGAGGCAGCAAATCACGTCTTCTCACTCTTGGTCACGGAATATCATGTGATGTCATGCTCCTTCACATTAATTTTCTAACGTATACCATAATGGAGAATTACATAATATCGTCTAAAGGAGTATAAAACTTGAGGAAAAGCACATATTCGTCTTTGTTTTCCCATACTACCGATATAACTTCGGTCTAATGCTGAAATAGACAAATAGACAACTAAATACTTATGGAAATAAAATCCTTGAGAAGTACAACAAGAACTTCAACTTCCCTTCCCCTTTACGAAAATTTCCGTTCTGTCTTCCTGACGCAGAGGGGGGGAGGGTCTTTCTCCCTCGCTCTCCCCCTTCTCTCCTCTCTCCTAATTCTCCCTTTTCTTCTCTTCTCTCCATTTCCCTCCCTCTCTTTTTTGTCCTTCTTCCCCCTCTCTCTCGGCTCTCCTTTCTTATTCCTTCACCTCCCTTTCCCTTCATTTAAAATTTCCCTCCTCTTGAATTCTCTACGTTCCCCCTTCCCTCTTCTCTCCTTCCCACCGTTTCCCTCACTCTCCTCCCTTCCTTTTCTTCTCCTCCGCCCCCTCCTACCCTCTTCCCTCACTCCCTTGGCAGGAAATTCACACTCAAAGCATGAACGCGATGTTTGTATATGCCATAATAGCGCTGTAAATGTAGGCGTTTACATTCATTACTTTGAGGTTCCTTTGACAGCCCACTCACCCCCGTTCCTCCTCCATCCCCTAGCTTTCCTTCCCTCCCTTGCCCCTTCCCTCCTCCCTCCCTCTTCCTGGCCCTTTCCTTCGTCCTCCTGACCCGCCTCTACTAACACCGCCACTTCCTTTTACCCTTCCCCACTCCCTCCCTTCCTTAACCTTACGTGCAGAAGCGGAACAACGGCGCTGTATATTTGATGATGATAAACACGATAAGAGAGTGCCCCCTCATTCCACATGAATTTTTAGTGGTGCGTCTCGGACTTGCATGTAGCTGATATTTTACCGGAAACTAATTAATAAATCTGTATCAATATATAATAAATCTATGAAGCAAGAGTAGTGATAATCATAGG
>NW_028234414.1:35321550-35324050 GCF_977035675.1 Penaeus japonicus
GTAATAGTATCGTATGGCAATTACATTCCTAGTCATGAGATTGTTTACGTGCATGACTCGAGGCCAAAGGTTCCGGAATTTCGGGCAGTACGCAACATACTCCTGCCTGGTATCTAGTTCATTTTGCATTTATTTTTTGCATTTATATTTATTATTATTGATATATACGTGTTTTTTTTTTTGTTTGTTTGTTTGTTTTTTTATTATTATTTAGGATCTTGTTGGTTGTGCAATATTGAAATAAAGGTTATAATTTCATGTTTGTATACCATTTGATATATATATAATTTTCAAACTTTAGACAGAATTACTAGTTAAAATTGCGCCGGGTACGTGGTTGGTGATACAAAAGTCCAAGGTGGTACGTGATCGCCCGAAGTTAGAAAAACACTGCTCTTGGATAAAGAGTTGACTCGAGAAGGGAAGGAAAAAAAAAAAATCTTACGTTCGGGTGCCGCTTTTGTTGATTCTCTTGGTTCTAGGTGAAAGTGTGGGCCCGGGAAAGAAAATTTATATGTTCGAGTATTTGTTTAGTATTTTGATTTTATGTAAAAGTGTGGGCCTTGCAGGGAAAGAGACTAATGAAAAAATAGGCCCGGGAAGGAAAACAATGCGTAGACCGATTTTGTTGAATTTCTTAGCTCAATGGTTATTTTTCTGATTGTATGTGAAAGTGTGGGTCCGAGAAGGAAGGATTTATCCAAACTTTCTACAACATTCATTCTAATTCTGTATCAGGTGACTTATTCCACATCCACGATATAATTCTGTGTTAATTAAAACGAAACAAACACCTGCTTGTACAAAATAAAAAAGCAACAAAGATTAAAATTTGGAAAATTATTTATGTCTTATCATTTCATTTCTTTTAGGAAATAATAATGATCTGACTATCAAAATACACAAATATCCCATCTGTAATCAGTTCCACGTTCGGGGAATAACTTTCCGTGTGATAAATACATTCTTCTGAAATATAATGGGATATCCTTTTAACAATTCCTCCAGAGAAATAAGCATCAATCAAACGAATAATTCTACAGACAAAAAAAAAAAAAAAAAAAAAAAATCCCTTTTTTCAAAGATCGGCAACTAACATCATCAACAGGAAACAGAAAAACATCGTAAAAGAGAGAGAAAAAATACACTAATTGATATATAAGATTATCTCTCTTTCTTCTTCGCTTTCTCTTCCTTCTTCTTCGTCTTCTTCTTCTTCTTCTCCTCCTCCTGCTCCCCCTTCTTCTATCTTCTTTCTTCTTTCTTTTTTCTTCTTCTTCTTCTTCTTCTCCTCCTTCTCCTCCTCTACTTCCTCCTCCTCTACTTCCTCCTCCTCTACCTCCTCCTCCTCTACACCCTCCTCCTCCTCTTCCTCCTCTACCCCCTTCTCCTCACCCTCCTCCTCCTCCTCCTCTTCCTACTCCTCCCCTCCCTCCTCCTCCCTCTTCTCCCCCTCCCATCCCCTTTCTCCCACCCTCCCATATCCTTCCCCCATCCTCCCCTCTCTCCACACCCCTTACCCCTCCATTTCCCCCTTCCCTTCCCCCCTCTTCCTCACCCTCCTCCCCCTCCTTTCAACTACCTTCGTTAAAAAAAAAAGAAATGGCCAGAATTCCCTTCGGAATGTGTTGAAGCGCGGAAGTGAGTGAGCCAATAAATAATAAGGAGAGATAAATGCGAGGGCCGCTACGAGCCCTTGCCAAGACGCGATCATATTGGGGGGGGGGGGAGGGGGGGAAGGAGGGAGTGAGGGAGGGAGAGGGAAGAAAAAGGGAGAGGAAGGACGGCTGAGGGGAGGGGGAGGAGAAAAAGGGAGTAAGGAAGAGGAAGAGGGAGGCAAAGAGGGGGAAGGGAAAAATGGAAGGAGGATAGGAGGGGGAAGGGAAAAAGGAAGTAAGGAAGGGTGATAGGAATGAGGGAGAGAGGGAGGGGGGTTAAAATGAGGGGGAACGGGTGAAGGAACACCTAAGGCTTCTTAATCGCCTCCAGATTATTCCTATTTATTTGCTTTCATTTATGAATTTGTATTTTATTTTCTATTTCGGTTATTTTCGTGGTTAATTTCTTTATATATATAATTTTCAAGTCATTATTTCCTCCTTGCTCGTCTGTCTCTTGTTGGTATAAAATAATTTACAAGTCCCTATAATTTCACTATCGTTTATAGTCCTATTTCATTGTTTAGATTACATTGTTTACTGCGCTCTTTTACGTATTTTCCATTTATACATTTGTATAACCTTTGTCTACCCTTTTGTTTATTTGTATTCGGATTTTCATTATCATACATTTGTTAAATGATCATTATTACTTTTTTCTTTATTTATTTATATTCTTTTTTTTTTGGGGGGGAGGGGGGTAGAGGGGAACAGGTTTTGTTGTCATCCTTGCTTATTTGCATCTTAGTCTTTTTCTTTTTCATTACCTCCATCATCATTCTTGTTTTCTTTCGTTCTTATTTCCGGATTCCTTTTTGCATATCATATTGCACTTTTTACCT
>NW_028234414.1:35346550-35349050 GCF_977035675.1 Penaeus japonicus
GATTCCCAGTATTCCCCTTATCACCAATTCTATTATCGTCTAATTTCATCTCGTGGATCAAGTTTGTTCTCCTTCCTCTCTCTCTTTCTGTTTTCCTTTCGTTTTGGGCGCTCCTGCTTCTTTCTTCCCTCTCGTCCTCCTGTCACATTTCTTGCCATAACATCCCGATATTCCGACCTGCAGCCATAAATCTGCCTGGCGAGGGACCGGCCTCCTAATCCAAGAGAGGAGGGATCGAAAAATCGAAGGATTCTTTTTGCCTTACCTTTTCCCTTTTACCTTCTAATATTTTCCGTTTTTTTATTATCATTTTGGAGAATTTTATTTGTTGATATGACTATCATTATTATTATTTTTTAGTATTATTGGTATTATTTTCATTAATTTTGTTACTACTACTATTGTGTTCATCATTATCATTGATTATTGTTGTATCGTTTTTTGTATTATCATTTTGATCTTCTTGTTATAATCATTATTATTATTGATATATTATTCATTATTAGCATTACTGTTGCTACTGTTATAATTTCTATCTTTTTAATTGCTGTTGTTGTTATTGTTATTTCATGACTGTCATCATTATTATTGCTGTCGTTGTTGTTGCTGTTATTATAATCATTAACATTATCATTATCATTATCATTTGTCTTGCATTCCCTCTTTTCCCTGTTTTCTATTATAATCTTTATATCATATTCATCGTTTTCTTCCTCCGTGTTTTCTCTCTCTCTCTCTCTCTCTCTCTCTCTCTCTCTCTCTCTCTCTCTCTCTCTCTCTCTCTCTCTCTCTCTCTCTCTCTCTCTCTCTCTCTCTCTCTCTCTCTCTCTGTCTCCGCTCATTATACATTTCCTGTCTCCTTTCCTTTTTTCGCTTGTTCCTGTTTTCTCTATCCCCCCCCCCCCCCCCGATTTCTTTCTCTTGTTTCGTAACTCCACTCTCCTTCTCCACCTACTCCAACGCCTACACCTTCATCCCCTCTTCTTCCGTCTACTCCTTCTCTTATTATTATTATTATTATTATTATTGTTCTTATTCTTTTTCTTCTTCTTTCTTCTCGTAATCCTAATCCTAACCCAGCTACTTCTTTCTTCTTCTTCTTATTATTATTATTATTATCATTACCCTTCTTTTTCTTCGTCTCCTCCTGCTACTTTTCTTCTCCTCTTCCTCTTTCCCTTTTTCTTTCCATTCTCCTCCTCCGTCTCCTCCTCCTCCTCCTCCCCCTCTTACATTCCTCCTCCCTCTCTATACACATTCTCTCCTTCTCCCCTTCCCTCTTCCTTCTCTTACTTTGGCACCCTAGGGCACTGACTGTCGCTGACCCCGCACGGCAATACACACAGTGGCATGACGCAGCGAAAAATTAGCGTAAGTGTGAAAGAGAGCGGAAACAGAAGCGCGGAAGGTTGGATAGCGATAACTGCTTTTCGAAAACAGCTGATTCAGGCTTTCAAGTCTCCCGATGACGTTGACGAGGCTCTTTGGTCTTATTATTGCGAATGATCATTTCATTTTCCTTCTGTCTAAATCCTGTATGGCTTGAGGGAAGGTAGGCTCATGCTAGCTGCGGTGTGGAGGTTGGGTAATAGCATTGTGGGTATGTATATGTGTAGGGATACAGAGAGACATAGCAATACCAAATACACACGCATGCATGGGTGTGCATACATGTGTATGTGAGGAATAAGTATAAGTTATTTGTCCAAAAATACATATTGGGCAAATGATGGTTAGATATTAGACTACATAAATAAGAATCTTAAAAAAACGAATGTGTACATAAATGACAGCTAAATCAGGAAACAAATATTAACAACAAAGGAAGTAATAGATGTATAGATACAAAGATTGGTACAGAAAGTAATCACTAAGATTTATACGACTAAATAATTATTAGAATAGAAAAGAATACCAAACTCGACCTCGACCCCCCTCCCCCCCACCCCCCACCCCTTGTCACTCGTATGCGAACCCAGTGACCATGCGTTACATCACGGCACTCGGCATGCGACTCGGAACAACAAGAAGAAGGAGGAGGCCGTCTTGCAATGACCTCTTGAACCTCTTTATTGCAAAGACAACCGGTGAAGACGACCCTTGAGACGCGTGGGATGAAACTGAGTATCATCAGCCGCACGCACTCGCTCAAGGACACAAGCAAGGCGGGGAATTCATGCGCATCTCGCACGCATTTTGTTTTGGTGTAAGAAACGCGTCGCTCACTCTCTCATCACTGTTCGTTTCATCACTCATTTCACCACTACCTCACTCACCACACATCCAGTTGCCCGTTCTTCTAGTCATCACTTTTTTCATCACTAATTTCAACACACCTCACTCATCACACATCCATTTGCCGTTCATCCACCCATCGCCCATCCACTATTCCACTGCGCCAACATCCAGTCAAACTGAATCACGGATAGATAGACAAGAAGCTCCTTGACTACATTGTTCTTCTGACAAAGGTTTTTATTTCTTTTTCTTATCCATTTTC
>NW_028234414.1:35354050-35356550 GCF_977035675.1 Penaeus japonicus
CATCATCAACAAGAAGAAAATAACAAAAGGTATTACTTTCACCTGACTTATTCTAAGCATATATATCCTTTCAAATAATTATACAAAAATAATATCTTTGTTTTTTACTAAATATACCTAATGATGCTACATCTACATCTGACATCAGCATACCTTTTCACAAAAAGAAATGTTATCGCAATGCTGACAATGATAACAATGATGGCGATAATGATAACAATAGTAATAATAATAATAATTATGATAATAATTTTAACAATAATAATAACAATAATAATGACAATGACGATAGTAATGATAATAACAATGATAATGATGATGATGATAATAATAATAATGATAACAATGATGTTGATAATAATGATAATGATGTCAATAATAACAATGACACTGAAGAAGATAATAATAATGAAGATGAAAAAATATTATAATAACAGTAATGATAATGATAAAAAGGATGACAGTAATAACAGTGATAGTAATGAAAATAATAATAATGATAATAATAGTAAATATAACAACATCAACAACAATACTAATGATGATGATGACAAAAGTACAAGGAGTGTTAATAACAATAACAATAACAGCAATTAGAACAGCAATAATGATAATATCAATATCAAGAGTAATGATAATAACAATAATAACAACACCTAATGCTTCCTCTTGACCTGACGTGACCTAACCAAACCTCCTCAACATAGAACTTTCCTCCTCCACATCGATCAATATTTGCAGGTCTTGCTCCCACGGGGCTCTGACCTCTGACTGTAGCTTTGTTGGAGCGTTTTCTCCAGCTCAGAATAACGTTGTGATACCCCCTAGTAATGCCAAGGGGGTGGTTGGAGGGAGGGGGGGAGCTGAGGAGTGGATGAAGGGGTTCTAACGGTTGGAGGTGGGGGGTGGGGGGTAGTGGGGAGGAATGTTTTTCAACAGCTTTTTCAACAGACATCATATTTCAACTGAAATGTGACGTGTCTCCCTCCCTCTCCCTCTCCCTCTCTTTCTCCCTCTTTCCTCTTTCTTCTTCTCCTTCTCCCCCCTCTCTTTTTCCCTCCCCTCCACTTCCCTCTTCTCCTCCCTCTTTTTGTCCCTCTTCCTCTTCCTCTTCCTCTCCCTCTTCCTCTTCCTCTTCCTCTCCCTCTTCCTCTTCCTCTTCCTCTTCCTCTTCCTCTTCCTCTTCCTCTTCCTCTTCCTCTTCCTCTTCCTCTTCCTCTTCCTCTTCCTCTTCCTCTTCCTCTCCCTCTCCCTCTCCCTCCCCCACTCCCTCTCTCTCCCCATTCCCTTCCCTTTCCCCTTTCCCCTTCCCCCATACTCTAACCCTCCCTCACTCCCTTTTCTCCCTCCCTCACTCCCTTTTCTCCCTCCCTCACTCCCTTTTCTCCCTCCCTCACTCCCTTTTCTCCCTCCCTCCCTCCCTTTTCTCCCTCCCTCACTCCCTTTTCTCCCTCCCTCCCTCCCTCTCTCTCCCTACCACTGGTGTGACTGGACAGGGTGCACCATTTTCTCGTTTTTCTCGGCCGTCGCCTGTCACTCCGTTTCTTCTTTCTCGTGGGGGAGACGGTTGCGTGTTACCGGTCTCTTATTTCTCGCTTCCCTGGCCGCGTCGTCCCTTAGCTGTGTCCCTTATCTCGGGTGGGCGGGTCGAGCGGGCGGGGTAGCGTCCCACGTAGGCGCGGAGAACATAAAATAGAATCAAACCACTCTGTTTTGAATTCAGTCAATGAATAAATGCCTGTTCGAGGTTTTGGTGCGTTCGGTCCCCGCCCACGAATTGCGTCCCGGCCAGAGCAGGGCTTAATAATGGAGGCAGTTCTTAGCGGGTGTAGGCGTGTATCAGTTTAAAGTACGTTTTATCTTGATGATTAATATTAATAGGTAGATTTTACAGGAGAGTTTTCTCTGGATAGACATACTATTATCGCGAAAGATATAACGACCACAGTGTTCTGTATCTCAGGATGCATCTGAATCGCTTCTTCAGATTTCGAATTATATGTGATGTGTATGGAATTTGCGAAAAAACGAAGGGGTATGTAAATAGTTTTAAGAGTTATTAAATGCCATCAATATCTATGTAAAGCATGGGTTCATTTAATGTTATGACAACTGTACGGATAGTGACAGCTGTTAATAACAAATAAAGTATTGAGATGTGACATGTACGTGTTGCGTCTACTCTTCCGTGGCATAAATGCAATAAGTACATAATCGTATAAGTGAATGCTTGAATAAATAAGCAGATGAGTAAATATATTTTTAGAAAATATCCAAATATGTTAGTACATAAGGAATGAATAAAACAGCGGATATGCAACTAATCATCTTGATATGATAAAGAAACATATAAATAAATCAATGGTCCATGTTGGTTCAATACCTTTCTCGTCTTCCTTTTGCAAGTTGCAGAGTTTATAAATCTATCTACTGCTGATTCTCGGGACTCTGGTCTTCAGGTATGCAACAGCCAATTTTCACTAAATCACTGGACATGTCT
>NW_028234414.1:35389050-35391550 GCF_977035675.1 Penaeus japonicus
TTACAAAGGTATGATTGAAATATTATGATTATCATCAATATCATCCTTATTATTACCATCACCATCATTACTATCAACATGATTATCCTTACTATCAATACTTTTATATCTATCATTATCATTAAGCATCACCAACATAGTACATGAACTTATTTCAAGCCACATAAGCATGAAACATTCCGTCTTTGAATTGTACAGCCTTAAAGTTCTTTTTTTTCAAATACTGCATTAGAAAAGCGTACTCATTATCATTATATAATTGAAAATATGCAAATTGGAAAACAAATACTCCATTCTATATTTTGGTAATTATGAATTTCTTTCTCTTTTTGCAATGAGAGGATGGAGGAGAGGAGTGGGGGGTGGGGTGACGGAGGAAGGGAGTGAGGGGGGAGAGAGGGAGGGAGAGAGAGAATGAGAGAGAGAATGAGAGAGAGAGAGAGAGAGAGAGAGAGAGAGAGAGAGAGAGAGAGAGAGAGAGAGAGAGAGAGAGAGAGAGAGGGAGAGAGAAAGAGAGAGAGAGGGAGATAGAGATAGAGAGAGAAAAAGAGAAAGATTGAGAAAGAAAGCAAATAAAAAAAAAGAGAAAAAGAGAAAAAAAATGGAAGAAAAAGAAAGAGAGATAGAGAGAGAAATATAGTGCTAACACTGAATATAAAAGGAATCTGGGATAAAATAGTGTATGCACAGATGTCATTAAATACGTTAATTTGCATGACACAACAACACAAGCTACCCCCCACCCCACCCCACCCCACCGCCATTTTATTTCTCTCTCTCTTTTTAGCTTTTGGATATTTTTTCATTCTTTTTTCTTTTGTGTATGGAAACAATAATACACGAATAAGGGAATATCGTCATCAACCGAAATCATTTTATATGCGCTATTGCAGTGATATGGTGATGATAATGATGATAATAATTATGCGGATAACAATAATGATATCAATATTGATAATAAAATAAGAATGAAAAAAAATTGTAATATGAATAAAAATATTAATAACAGTGATAATGATGATAATAATAATAATGACAATAATAATAATAATAATAATAATAATAATAATGATAATGATAATGATAATAATAATAACGATAATGATAATGATAATAATAACAATAATGATAAAATGATGATAATGTTATTAATAATCATATGATTATAATCATGATAATTATGAAATAGTGATAATACGTATTACTATCATCATTATTATCACCATTATCCTCATTAATATTATCATCATTATCATTATCATTATAATAATCATAATTATCATCATCAAAATTATGATCATAACATCAAATATTATAATGATAATGATAACAGTGATAATGATGACTGTAATAATTATATCAATAAAGGTGATAATGACACCACAATAATGATAGTAAAGGAAGCAGTGATGGTAGTGATAACAATAATCATAAAATTCTTCGTCGCTCTTCCCTCCCTTCCCCTCCTCTCTCCTCTTCCCCCATCCATTTTCTTCTTTCCTCTATTTCCAGTCCTTCTTCTTATTCCCCTTCTCCTTCTTCTTCTTCTTCTTTTTCTCCCCCTCCTACTCCTCATCCTCCTCTTCCTCCTCCTCTTCCTCCTCCTCCTTTTCCCCTCCTTCTCCTTCTCCTTCTCCTTCTCCTTCTCTTCCTCTAGGTTCTCCTGTCCTAGCTCCTCCTCCTCCTCCACTTTCACGTTCACCTCTTTTTTGCCATCCCCACTCCTCTTTTTCCACCTCGTCTCCTCCACTTCCTCCTCGTCTCCTCCACTTCCTCCTCGTCTCCTCCACTTCCTCCTCGTCTCCTCCACTTCCTCCTCGTCTCCTCCACTTCCTCCTCGTCTCCTCCACTTCCTCCCCAACTCTTCTCCAACTATCTTCCCTCATTTCCTCCATAACCGGCCCTGATACTTCCACCTTCCTCCACCTTCATCCACATCTTCCTCCCTCTCACCCCTCCTCTACCCCACACACAGTCTTCCACCTTCCTCCCTCCTCCCTCCTCCTCCACCCCATCCACCGTCCTCCACCTCGTCCTCCACCCAATCCACCGTCCTCTACCTCCTCCACCTTCCTCCTCATCTTCCTCCCTCCTCACTCCTCCTCCACCTCATCCACCGTCCTCCACCTCCTCCACAGCCGGCACTGGCACCTCCACCGGCCGGCCTGGAGTTTAAAGGCGCAGAGGCACTCCGTTGATTGATCAAACAGAGTGAGATCCTGCTTGCGTGCTTGCGTGTGTGTGTTTGTGTTTTGGGTGTGGGTAGATGTGGGTGACTGGACGTGTGTGTGTGTGTGTGTGTGTGTGTGTGTGTGTGTGTGTGTGTGTGTGTGTGTGTGTGTGTGTGTGTGTGTGCGTTTGCGTGTGTGTGTGCGTGTGCGTGTGCGTGTGCGTGTGCGTGTGCGTGTGCAATTGCGTGTGCGTGTGCGTGTGTGCGTGTGCGTGTGCGTGTGCGTGTGTGTGTGTTCGTGTGCACACGCCCTTCCGCATTTGTTTAAGT
>NW_028234414.1:35396550-35399050 GCF_977035675.1 Penaeus japonicus
TTAGACATCATAATCATTACTTATTCTTCTATGCTAAAAATACACGATATTCAAATTGTCGATTGCCCGATCTCTATACTGCCATGAATACTGAATGTCCCCTTTTAGGAATATCATCTTTGCTTCTCTTTAAAAAAAAATAAAGAATCTTTCTGCTCTGGATGAACTGCAAGTAAGATTATAAGCATTTGTCAAAGAATGAATTTGACTGATAAAATAAAGAAAAAGAATTCAAAAATTACAAATGAATCATAACGAACTGCATTAACAAATCTCTCAAAACAAAACATAACCTCAAGTAATGATAATAAAATCTTTTCCAAGGCGATTAACCGCTTCATTTGCATTCGCGGATTCTGTTGTCCCGCCATCCGATCAATCCACTACGAATCTTCGGGAAGGATAAGATAAGATCCTTAAAACTACAGCCAACGACATTCTTTAAAAATGGCCAGTAAAAACGAGAGGAATATCAGCCATAACACAGAGTATGCTCGTTATATCTAGTCATAGTGCTGAGTATGGCTGTAGTACCGAGTGTGGTTGTGATACCTGATGTAGCCGAAGTACTTAATATTCGCGTAAAACCAAATATAGCCGAAATGCCGAGTGTGGACATAGTCCCTAATGTAATCGCAGTGCCTACCATGGCCGCAGTACCAAATATAACCGCAGTACCTAGAACGGTCCCAGCCCTTAATCTAGCCACAGAACCAAGTGTCTACTCTCCGTTCACGTCAAGAGGCAACTGTCAACGAAAACCCCGTGTCTGTCTGGCGTTGAGCGATAAGCCCCTTCCCTAAGTCCTCTCGAAGTACTCCATGACTGACAGAAGATAATCCACTCTGATCACTTTCGGGCATGGTTAATCTCGTCCAATTTCTGAACTGTCAGAAATAAAAGAAAAAAATGGTTGATATGCCCGTTCGTTAACAAAGACAGCTTGTCCACTATTGAAAAAAAATGGTTATTCTGAAATTCTTCCGAAAATATATTTTTTTTCTTTTAGAGGCAAAGATATACAAGCAGCTATAAACAATATGATTTGAAGTCTGTACAAACGAAATAAAGAAGCATTCTGAAATGTTGCGTTAAAGAGAGAAAAAAAAAATCAATAGTACAAACGTCGACTTCTGGTCTGTGTGATATGAAAGGGGAAAAATAATAACAAAAACTTCCCCTTTTGGTGGAATTCATTTCCCGGAGTGAAATAGGCCCTTTTCCTAGCTACATCGTACGAATAATGCTGACACTCCCCGTATTGAAACACGAGATAGAGTGAGAGAAAGAGGCAGAGAGAGAGAGAATAAGATTGTCTTAGATCGATATAGAGAGAGGAAGAAGTAAAATGATATATAGAAAGAGAGCGAAAGAGTACACCAAGGGGAAAATGTATCTTAATCTTTAAGTAAAACTAAGTTGAAAATGCAAGAAATAAACAAGATATAAACACAAAGTGGAAAAAAAATATAACTCTTTGAGTGAACAAATTTAAAATTGCAAGAAATAAGCAAAATATGAGCATAAAGTGCCTCGGAAAAATATCAGCGACCTTCCAGCTATATTTCTCTACTAGCTTGACAGTCATTTCCCTCGAGGCAATGATAAGATCCAACTTCAATACAAAATGTAGTCATAGCTACCCCGGAGATACTGATGTTTTGTGAGCGATATCAAATATTTGATAGCATATGGTATATTGTGTTATCTCTGTGTGTGTGTGTATGTGTATGTGTGTGAATTATGTATGTATTATGTATGAATATAGATGTATGTACGTATGGATGGATGGATGGATGAATGGATGAATGAATGGATGTTTGTTTGTCTGTAAGTTTGGAAGCTTATGCCTATGTGTGCAAATCAAAACAAAAACAAAGCCTTTACTAACATATGCATCAACAAGTAAAGACAAAACTCCCAATCTAAAACAAACGTTAGACAACCCAAAAACAAATATTCATATATGAAGAAAAAAAAAAACAGGATCAACCAGATTAATTATCACTAATTACGCATACAACATCTCATTTAAGCGAACCGGATACTCCTTCCCAATTACTGATTCATGATTCTAAAACACACAACTAATTATGGCGAGGACACACCACTGCAACAACGGCGAGTATGAGGAGGTGAAGAGTAAGAGGAGAAGGAGAAAGAGGAATAGGAGGAGGAGTAAAAGGAAGAAATAGGGAAGGAGGAAAATGAGGAAATTTCTCTCTCTCTCTCTCTCTCTCTCTCTCTCTCTCTCTCTCTCTCTCTCTCTCTCTCTCTCTCTCTCTCTCTCTCTCTTCTCTCTCTCTCTCTCTCTCTCTCTCTCTCTCTCTCTCTCTCTCTCTCTCTCTCTCTCTCTCTCTTCTATTTTCATTATTACATCTCCCTCCATCTTTTTCTCTCTGTCTTCCCTTTCTCTCCCCTCTTCCCCTCCCTCTTCCATCTCTGATTCCCTCCGGAGATTCTTCCCCTCCTCCTACCCTCCCATCCTCCCATCCACCTT
>NW_028234414.1:35416550-35419050 GCF_977035675.1 Penaeus japonicus
ATAAACAGTGCTGATTTAGTGCTATGTCGGTGTAAAACCTTTTTCTTTTTCGCTCTTTCAATCTCTCTTTACGCCCTCTCTATCTATCTATCTATCTATCTACATATATATATATATATATATATATATGTATATATATATAATATATATATATATATATATATATATCATATATATATGTGTGTGTGTGTGTGTATATGTATATATATATATATATATATATATATATATATATATATATATATATATTATATATATTATATATATATATATATATAATATATATATATATATATATATAGATATATATATATATACATACATATATATATATATATATATATATATAATATATAATATACATATATATTATACATATATATATATATATATATATATATATATATATATATGAATTGAGCAATCTGTCTATCCATATATCAATCTATCCATCTACCTCTTTCCCTCACTCTCTGTTGAAGCCTCTCTCGCGCTCTCTCTATCTCTCTTTAGGACGCTGTCACTTTCTCTATCTCACTTTAAACATTTTTAGCTTTTCTCTATCGAACTGTCTTCCATGCTTTCTTTCTTTCTCTCTTTCTTGTCTTTATCTCTTTTTTATTCCTTCATTCTATATCGTACATCATAGCTGTTGCTTTCTCCCTCGTTCCTTTTATCTTTTCTTATGATGATGATTGGACAAACATTGTTTTCTCTACAAACAAATAAGCAAACAAACAACATGAATGAATATATGATAGACTCAGCATAACAATTCATCTTCATTAAACTTCCCCAAAACAAAATAAATCTTACTCCCCTTTTGTCGCCATCCATCACTTTTAATGTGTTTCTAATTCAATAACAACAACAAAAAGATAGATAACAATAACAAATATTAAATTCTACTGATATGCTTCCGATTTATTTACGTTTTTATCTTGTTATGACCAAAAAATAAGGTGAAAATTTCAAATTCATATTTTTTTACTAATTATCACTCTCGTAAACTAGTCTTTTTTCAACCTATGAATAAAAAAAAAAAAAAAAAAAAAAATACTATAAATTTCCCATCATATCCACTTCTTGAAATATTTTCTTCCATGTGAAAACAAGTAAAAAGAGATAAAAAAAAAATTCTCCATTAGCTGACCTTTTGGAAAATGACCTATGAAAGAAGAGGCAGGCATCACTGACTCTTTCTTACGTAAGCTAAAAGATGATACTTGACACTCTTCAACAAGGGGGAGTCGACAGCATTGGGAGGATGAAAATGAGAAAGGGAGGATGAGTTTGAGTAAGGGAAGATGAGGGTGGGCAAGAGAGGATGAGGTTAAGCAAGGGAGGATGAAGATGGACAACGGAGGATGAGGTTAAGCAAGAAAGGATGAGGTTAAACAAGAGAGGATGAAAATGAGCAAGAGAGGATGAAAATGAACAAGAGAGGATGAAAATGAGCAAGAGAGGATGAAAATGAGCAAGAGAGGATGAAAATGAGCAAGAGAGGATGAGGGTGGGCAACGGAGGATGAGGTTGAGCAAGGGAGGATGAGGTTAAGCAAGAGAGGATGAGGTTGAGCAAAGGAGGATGAGGATGGGCAAGGGAGAATGAGGTTGAGCACGAGAGAATGAGGCTGGACAAGGGAGGATGAAGCTGGGCAAGGGAGAATGAGGTTGAGCACGAGAGAATGAGGCTGGGCAAGGGAGGATGAAGATGGGCAAGGGAGAATGAGGTTGAGCACGAGAGAATGAGGCTGGGCAAGGGAGGATGAGGATGGGCAAGGGAGAAATGAGAAGAAGTAATATACGATGAGGTCTGGGTAAGGGAGTATGAGGACATAAGTAGGAGAGAGAAAGTAGGATGTAAAGGAAAATGCGTGAAGATAGGATAAGGGAAGGATGAGAATGAGTAACAGGGAATGAGGCGAATTAGAGGAGACGACAAGTAAGAAAGAATGGGTGAAAATGAACACAGGAGGAAACATAAAAACCTAAGAACAAATAAAACGACAATGTTGACGTAACTACATCGCCGTTCGCTTGAATCGATTACGGACAATGATAAAAAACAGTTAACAGCGTCAAATGGAAATCCTCCGGGAGATAACATTCAATTTCGAAGAGGATGTCGCATGCGATGTCAGACAAGCCAGCATCTCCCGCTGAGGCTGAAGTACCCATTCGAAGGGATTATCGACGACGAAATAACCCGATAAAGACGGAATAAAACTTCTCCTTTCTCTTCCTCTGGGTTGGACTTCATGGTGCGAGCCCTAGGTCCCCCCCCCTCCTCCTCCTCCTCCTCCCCTCTCTCCCTTGTCTGTCTTCTCCTTCTCCCCTCCTTCTCCCTTCTTTCTCACCTATTTTTCACCTCCCTCTCCCCTCTCCCCTCTCCCCCACTCCCACTCCCTCTCCCCTCCCTCTCCCCTCTTTCTCCGTCCCTCTCCCCTCTCCCCCACGTTCTTCCCTCCCTCTCCCCTCTCTCCCCTCTCTCCCTCACC
>NW_028234414.1:35436550-35449050 GCF_977035675.1 Penaeus japonicus
CGTTCGAGTCCAGCCTTGATCTGCCTTAAAAAGACCTCTTACTAAGGGCTTATTAGAAACACCAAGACGAACTCGCTGGACTGTAAACATCCTCTCCACAGACAGCGTTTGTTCCACTTCGTGCGCTTGCCGTAGTAAGCGAAGGTTCTCTTAAGTGCCCGTTGTCGATTAAGGAATAAATGGAAATTCTGTGGTGTAGTTCATGGGCATCCCCAAAAAAATGTTCATTGAGTGAACTAATGATACTCATTACGATTGTTATTATCATGATCTTTATCATTATCATTATTATCATTACTATCAACATTGTCATTATCATTACTATCATTAATATTATCATTATCATTATCATCATTATTATTCGCATCATTATCATTATTATCATTGTTATCATTATTTTCATAATTGTCATTATTCCATTGCTATTGGCCTTGTTACTAACATATCATTATCAATTCACCATTGCAATTACTGTTATCACTGTCAATGGCATTGTAAATCACCATTATCATTATAACTGTTATTACTGTTACTATTAGTTACCGTAATCATCATTGTCAGTTATAGCAATAAAATAAGACATATCTCCCTTAGAACAACATCTTGGTCAACGCGCATCCATTTAGCCCCATCCTCGCGGTCTCCCTCGCAGCAGCAGCATCAACCTACCCCAGGCGAAGAGCATCCCGCAGGACGTCAGCCAAGGACATCTCAAGTCTCCCCGGGAAGACTACCTTGCTGCCTTCAATCTGTTACCCGTAAATTAGGGAAGAGTGACACGTACTTCCTCTCCTGAATGCTTGGTCGATAATCCGCTGCCTACCTAAGGCATTTTGGACCATAGTACGGCCTGGCTGCTTGCTACGTCGATATCCAATAACAGCCTTACACGGTGTATATGACGGCGGGCTCCCTGTCCCACGGCGCTTGACGACCCTCGCTTGTTTTCTTAGCTCATGGCTCCCCTTTCTTGTCGCGCTAAGTGCTTATCTGTTCATTTTGCCACCAGATAAGGGTTCTCTCGCCAAAGGGCCATTATCACTGATACGGCCCGAATGAATAAAGCCGTAAAAGGGATATTCTACTCCGAATTCAGTGTGACTCCTTGATTTCCTTTCATTTTATTTATCCTTACGTTTTCAATGTAGTTCAGAATATATAGCATGATATAATTAACGTTCTCCTTGTCTCCATCTGCGTTATATATATTTTACGTTATACTACTACTCTCCACGACAATATTCTGCTGACTGGAGACACGTAACCATCGTAGCAGCATCCTGAGGCATCTTAATCCTGTCTCATCTACCTGACTGAACTAATGACTTTCCTGGACAATAACTCAAGCGAAAGGTTACCTAGTAACCTAGACTGACAATCTACTCGTTAACACGTTATCTCCGTACGGGTAAAATGAACTAAAGTCTTCCTGTCGTATTCTATCTTAATTGCTCGACTTCATCAACTGAATAAAATCGGTAAACGAAGAAAAAGATATATACTGCATAACCTTCACAAGACCCTGTCTCCGGTTTACCATGTAAACAATAAATAAAGGGCCAAAGAAAACTTGAAGTTTATTTACATATATCGATCTTAGATTCCTCGCAGACTCGGAGAATAATAAAGGCGATTAAAATGGGGAGATTGCAGATACCGAGGCTAATGATGACCTTATTCAGATACATGCAAATGTTACATTACCGTAAACATGCGAGTTGTCAACTCTAATAACTTGTGTGTCTATGTGTGTGTGTGTGTGTGTGTGTGTGTGTGTGTGTGTGTGTGCCGTAGTTGTCGAATACATGCATAAAAAAGGGATAGTAGAATAGGAGGAACAGAGAGGAACGGTATGAAAGGGAATACTAGAAAATATAAAGCAAGTGTATGAAAGAAAAAATAATAATTCTGAGTATGTTTTCTTTTATTTTATTTGCAAAATACGATAGACAGAGAGTAAAGGAACGGAATGGTTGAAAATCGAAAGAAAACAAAAAGAAAAGTACACGGAGTATACAATCAGGAGAGGAAGAAAGGGGGTGAGGGGAGGATGGAGAAAAGGGTGAGGGGAGGAGGGAGAGAGGGGTGAGGGGAGGAGGGAGAGAGGGGTGTGGTGAGGAGAGAAAAAGGGGTGAGAGGAGGAGGGAGAAAGGGGGTGAGTGGAGGAGGAATAAAAGGGGTGAGGGGAGGAGGGAGAGAGGGGAGAGGAGAGAGAGAGGGGTGAGGGGAGGAGGGAGAAAGGGGGTGAGAGGAGGAGGGAGAGAGAGGCGAAAAGAAGAGGAGAGAGAGAAGTGAGGGGATGCGGGAGAGATGGAGCGAGGAGAGGAGGGAGAGAGAAGAGTGAGGGGAGTAGGGAGAGAAGGGGCGAGGACATGAGGATTAGAGGAAGGAGGGAGGGACAGGAGGCGAGGGGAGGAGGTTAGAAGGGGCGAGGAGAGGAGGGTTAGAGGAGGTGAGAAGAGGAGAGTTAGGGGAGGCGAAGAAAAGAGGGTTAGAGGAGACGAGGGGAGGAGGGTTAGAGGAGGGAAAGAGGGGAGGCGAGGGGAGGAGGGAGAGAGGGGTGAGGGGAATGGGAGGGGCAAGGGCGAGGTCATTCATATACACGTGCCTGCAGTGCTCCTTTAAGCGTGGACAACTGCCGAGCTTCCACCGCCGCCAATTTACGAGTGTCGTTGCTTTAAGGCACGAACACAACATACAGGGGAGCATAGGAGGGGGTTGGGGAGAAGGGGGGTGTAATTAGGGTTTTCGGTAGATTTGTTGTTGCTTAGAGAGAGGGATGGAGGGAGGGAGGTAGGGAGGGAGTGTGAGAAAGAAAGAAAGAAAGCGGAAGAAATAACGAAGGTTTAATATCTAAAAAGTAAGTACTTATACTCCTAAAACGCAGAACAACAAACGAACACAACTAAAACCAAACACAGACCATGAAATCCAATATAATTCTCGTTTCAATATTCACAATCACACTTGCAGAAGATACAAAAAGATGACCCTTCACTATAAGAGAGCGCACAAGCTTACATCTAGACTTTCCTTGTGTTTCCTTTGTGTATTTGGAATTATGGAATCTATATTAGATAATTTTGTGACATGTAATCCACTGAGGGCGAAGTGCGTGTATGGATGTTTGTCTGATGTTTGTTTGTTTGTATCTGTGTGTGTGATAGAGAGAGAGAGAGAGAGAGAGAGAGAGAGAGAGAGAGAGAGAGAGAGAGAGAGAGAGAGAGAGAGAGAGAGAGAGAGAAGGGGGGAGGGAGAGAGAGAAGAGAGAGAGAGAGAGAGAGAGAGAGAGGGGGAGGGAGAGAGGAGAGAGAGAGAGAGAGAGAGAGAGAGAGAGAGAGAGAGAGAGAGAGAGAGAGAGGGAGAGAGGGAGGGAGAGAGAGAAGGAAGGAAGTACCTGAGCAATAAATACATAAGTCCATAAAACAAACATTCTAATCAACAAAGCTTAGAAAAACAAAGCCAACAAACCAATATACAACTATGAGGCTTTTTCTAAGCTTCCAGTACATCATACAATCACAAAACCTTTCAGCATATTGTTGCATGGCAGCTTTGCTTATATATTTCAAAGTTGTTTACCGTTGCAGAATAATCAAGAATAAAGATAAGTACTTCAGTTTCATTTGATTTGTGTTGTTCAATATGAAACGCACTTTCGAGTCTGTTTTCATTTATCAGTGTTAGTGTACTATAAACGATCATTAACAAAGCACGTTAAATTCCAAATCGATAAATATTATCAGAGTAATAATAAGAAAAAAAAATCAGTGCATTACAGATAAGACAATTTTCAAATGGATTAATTATTTCTTCCTTATTCATTATCTCTCTCTCTCTCTCTCTCTCTCTCTCTCTCTCTCTCTCTCTCTCTCTCTCTCTCTCTCTCTCTCTCTCTCTCTCTCTCTCTCTCTATCTATCTATCTATCTATCTATCTATCTATCTCTCTCTCTCTCTCTATCTCTATCTTACACTTACACAGACACACAGACAGAGTGTGCATGTGTGTGAAGTGGTGGAAATGAGTTCACCCCGTTTGTGTATTTCTGTTTATTTTTTGGGGGGACGGGGTGTTTGTTTCCGTGTCTCCATATGAAGAGACTCCATTCATCCTTTAAGAAGGAAGATACCTTTAGAAAAAAAAAAAAAAAAAAAGTCTAAAAAAAAAAGAAATCTCCCGGATTTTCGACAATGGCGCCGGGAGCCGATGATGTACGAAACATCTCCAAAAGTCGAAAAGTTTTCACGGTGTCTAAACAGTCTCCGAAAGAAGGAGAAAAAGGACAAGGAAAAACGTTCCAGATCGTTAGCCATTGGCTAGAAAACGTTCCAAGGTGAAGTATCATGACGACACCCACTGATCCCCGCCAATTATTGCGGCGGGGTCATTTATCATCATTTATTTTATTTTTTAAATCAGTTATCATTATTATCATGATTATCATTATAATGATTATCTTTAAAATATATCATAATCATCATAACAATTACTATGATTATCTTTATCATTAATGTTGCTACTATTATCAAATTATTATTATTATTATCGTCATCATTTTCATTTTCCTCCCCATTATCATCATTATCAGTAATACTGTTATTATTAGACCGAGGGTGTATGACAGAGGCCGAGATAAAGAGGAAATCGACAGGCACAAACAGACAGAAAGAAAAAAATAAAGAGAAGGAGCGAGAGAGAGAGAGAGAGAGAGAGAGAGAGAGAGAGAGAGAGAGAGAGAGAGAGAGAGAGAGAGAGAGAGAGAGAGAGAGAGAGAGAGAGAGAGAGAGAGAGAGAGAGAGAGAGTTAGAAAAAGAGAGAGAGAGAGCGACAATCAAACAGACAGACAGACAGACAGACAAACAGAGAAATAAACAAAGAAAGATACAGAATGAATGTGAAAGAGAACGAGAGAGCGACCGCCCAGCCAGGCGAGGAACACGTACAGTACCTTTAAGCCTTGGCAGTGGAGTGTCAGCCCCTAATCAATCACACGGGAGAGTTGCATGCGTACAAGTTGCATGTGTACAAGTTGCATGTGTCCTCGGAGGTGCGAATCGTGCGATGATCCTCCCGACAACAGCGTGACTTGGCGTGACTCGTCGGTACACGCCAAAGGGTTGAGATATCAGCAGGGACGGAGGGAGTGGGTGGAGCCTCTCAGTGGGAGGAGGGAGGGAGGGAGGGAGGGTAGGAGGGTGGAAGGGGGGGGGGGAGGGTATGAGGGTGGGAAGGAGGGAGGGTGGGAAGGAGGGAGGACAGGAGGGTGAGAGGAAGGAAGGAGGGAGGGTGGGAGGGAGGGCGGAAGGGTGAGAGGGAGGGAGAGTGGGAGGGAGGGAGGACAGGAGAGTGAGAGGGAGGAAGGGTGGGTGGGTGGATGGGTGGGTGGGAGGGATGGAGGGCAGGAGGGTGAGAGGGAGGGAGGGAAGGATGGTAGAAGTGAGGGCAGGAGGGTGAGAGGGAGGGAGGGAAGGATGGTAGAAGTGAGGACAGGAGAGCGAATAAGTGGGAGGAGGGAGAGAGGGAGTGAGGGAAGATGGAAGATGGAAGGGAGAGATGGTGGAAATATGGAAGTGAGGGAGGGTGGAAGGAGCAGCGCGGAGTGAGGGAGGGTGGGAGGGAGGGTATGTACGTAGGAGAGAGGCTAGATAGGAGGGAGGAAGGAAGAGGAGAAAGGAGACATGAAGGTGGGAGGGAGGGAGGATATTTGAGTGGAAGGAAAGGAGGAGGGGAGGAAGGATAGAAATATAAGTGAGAGAGTGAAGGAGGGAGGGAGGGAGGGACGGAGGGTTGAAAGGATGGTGTGATAGTAGGAGGGAAGAGGGAGGGAAGGATGGAAGGTGAATGGGAAGGTTATTGAAGGAAGAGTGAGGGAGAGAGGGAAGACAAATAAGGCGCCGAGACTTCCTCTGGATTTCTTGTCCACCTGAATCTAATTATAGTTCCTTTGCTTCGTGTTTCTCCTTCCATTTTTTTCTTGATTATTACTCATAATATCACCGTCATTGTATCTTCACTTCATATCATTCTTGTATTAATTATTTTCATCATTATCGTCACCGCTACTATTGTTACCATTATCAATATTTTTCATCATATTCATTCAATAGCTGTCATTATTCTTATCATCATGATTACCTTCGTTTTTATCTTTATTACAATCATTTTCCATCATAATTGTTATCTTTGTTGTTATCGTTATATACCTATTTTTGTAACATGTAATAACGAAAGTGAGATTTGCGAATATAATTAGAAAGTCTATAGGGTCCCTGATTTCTATGTGTATAACGATAGCGAATATTCTCTTCTTCATTAAATAAGTATGTCACAATCTTAATATATCATAATTTCATATTCATACCGCCAATATCTATAAAACGCGAACGATGATAAAGAATGCCTAACATACTACACACATATATACAAAACCGTCCCATCACTACTGCGCTATCACCATAATTCATTAAAAACAGACACGCTGACAATACGAAAGTACTATGGGAAAAATTGGCAGGCCACCATAACGACACCATCAAGCTAGAAGTCGCATCATAAGACACCATAATGTGCATCAACCGGAATCACAAACATCGCCTACGAAAACGAACACAACAATGCCTACCTCCACCCCCCCCCCCTCATCCACCAAGCACACCCATTCATTCACTCACTCACTCACTCACTCACTCACTCACTCAAAACCGCGCTTAATGAATAAAAAAGAAAGAAAGAAAGAAAGAAAAAAGTTCCCATGAACCTTGTCCCTAGTTGGCCAGAGAAGAGAGGGGAGTGATAGGGGGAGGAGGAGGTCTGGGGGGGAGATAGTGAAGAGGAGAAAGAGGAGGAGGAGGAGGAGGTCTGGGCGGGAGATAGTGAAGAGGAGAAAGAGGAGGAGGAGGAGGAGGTCTGGGGGGGAGATAGTGAAGAGGAGAAAGAGGAGGAGGAGGAGGAGGTCTGGGGGGGAGATAGTGAAGAGGAGAAAGAGGAGGAGGAGGAGGAGGTCTGGGGGGGAGATAGTGAAGAGGAGAAAGAGGAGGAGGAGGAGGAGGTCTGGGCGGGAGATAGTGAAGAGGAGAAAGAGGAGGAAGGAGGAGGAGGTCTGGGGGGAAGAGAGTGAAGAGGAGGAGGAGGAGGAGGTGGTGGTGGGATATTGATATATTATTTTTCTATTATTTTCCAGTATTAAAAAAATCACTTCTTTTCTTCAAGAAAAAAGAGGTGCACGCACGCATGCAAATCCCCCACCCTCTCTCTCTCTCTCTCTCTCTCTCTGATTCTGATGATAAGGAGGAGAAGGAGATGGAAAAGGATGATGAAAGGAGGAGGAGGAGGAGGAGGAGGAGGAGAAAAAGAAGTAGAAGGAGAAGAAGAAGAAGAAGAAGAAGAAGAAGGAAAAGGAGAAGGAGAATAATAATAATAAGGAGAAGACTAAAAAGAAGAAAGAGAAGGAGGGGGGGGGAGTTGAGGGAAAATACGATGATTGAACAAAAAATGGGAACTTGGAAATATCAAAAGAATGATAAACATAATAATAAGACAATAAAACGAACAGGAAGAAAAGGGAAAAAAAGAAAAAGCTAGAATAAAAGAAAAGAAAAGCGATAAGGTGAAGACACGCGAAAGACGAATAGATCACAATGAAAAAATATCAAATCTTAAAAATAGAAATAAATAAGAATAACTACATCAATATGCATAAGATAACAATGATGAATCCATCGATAACTATTTAAAATAACAGCATAGATAACAAGATGATCATATATTGAATTATGAAATTACGATGAAAAACAAAAACAAATAAACACGAAGAAAAACAAACGCAAAAAACGAATCCCACCATGCACTTCCCACATGCATGATTACATAATATGATAACAATACAAAAGTAACATTACAACAAATAACTAAGATTAACATGAAGAGAATAACCACCTCGAAAAAAACAGGAAAAGAAAACGGAGGGCTTCATGCCACTGTCGGCAGCGTAAACAAATAAACAAATTCAAAAAATAACCATAACAACAAAGAACCAGCGAAGTGAGAAAGTGGTGGAGAATAAGAAAACTAAAACCTCAACAAACACAAACTTAAAGAAAACAAAGCAGCTCTAAGACCCACATTAAAGCACTTGTAAACAAACACGTCAGTCTCTCATAAGTAAAGAAAACGGTGCTACGCAAATAACTCTCTTTGTGTAAACAGAATTGTCTAGAAATACGCTTTCTATATTAAGAACTTCCCTCAGTCACCTTTGGTATGGGGATTTCTAGAGCTATTCGTAGTTTGGACTTGCAACCGTGCTTATTTATGGTTCTCGTACGTGTGTTTGTTGCTTTTACTTGTATATCTTATATATCTTATGCAACTAATTGTCCATACTGTACATATACAGATATAAAAATACAAATTCACAGACACTCTCCCGCACAGACGCACTCCCACTCAAACGCACACAGACAAGCACACTTATTCCCTCATTCATTCAAAACCATGCTTAATTTTAAAAAATTAAAATCGCATAAGCATTGTCCCTTGTTGACTAGGGAAGAGAGGAGAGTGATGGGGGGGGGGGTGAGGAGACGTTAGGGGGGAAAAGGACGTAGGGAGATGGAGAAGAGAATGTGAGGGAAAGAGGGAAGAGAAGGGGTGTCTGAGGAGGAAAGGGGAGAGAGGGATGGGAAGGGGATTTCTCGTGGAAGGGAGAGGAAGAGATGGGTAGGGATTGTCTGCTGAAGGAGAGGAGGGATAGGGGTTGAGAAGGGGTGGTGGGGACGTCTGATGGAGGGAAGGGGAATGAAGGATGGGTAGATGATTTATAGAAGGGTGAAGTTTAATGGGATGAGAAGGGTATGTCTGTTGTCTGGTAGAGGGAAGGGGGAGAGGGGAATAGGGGGCGGAGAGGGGAAAGGGTAGGGGGTGTCTGGTGGAGGGAAGGGGGAGAGGGGATATGTGTTGTAGGAGAGAAGAAAAGTGAGATGGGAAGGGAACGTCTGGTGGAGGGAAGGGGGAGGAAAGAGAATATCTGGTGGAGAGAAGAGGGACAGGGGGATGGGGAGGGAGTGTCTGGTGGAGGGGAGGGGAGGGGAGGAGGGCAACTGACAGAGGGCCCGCAGGTCTGTGAATGTGTGCGGATGCAAGACAGGATTTTCCATTTACTGTGTATCGGTAAACAGCTGCACTGTGTCCAAGTTTTCTATGGTGATATCGGCTTATTCCAGCGCTACGGAGAGAAATCTTTTTAAACAGATCTTTTGTGCTTTTTATATCAAAGTGAAAAAAGAGAAGCTGAAACGGACATTGTTATTTGTTTCTTTAATTGTTTTTTCTTAATCTTCCTGTAAGATCTAGATCCTAAAAAAACTGTATCGTATTTCCTGTTCTGTAGAGCCACTACACATCAACCTTTCCCACGACAGAGAGAAAAGTAGAAAGGGTTTTAATGCAGAGAATAGAGAATAAAACAATACAATAATACAAAAGCGGGGGGAGAATAATGGCTTTGATGTCTGCCTACTCGTTTTTCCGCCCCATTACTCACGCCATAGAGACTGGCGTGTCTTTCTGAATTTTGTATAAATGTGGCCTTTCCCTCCATTACCTTTCTGCTTCACAATTTCCCCGTCAGCTCTGCATCTTTAAATCGGCATCGTGATATCTTCGTTGTCTCGTGGAATCGTAATAAATATAGTTCTAAATTTGATAATGAATTGATGACTCTACAGTTAGCTGTGAATATATATGAGCAATGATAACATTGACACAAATGATAATGAAAAATTCTACACAATGAAGTTAACGTCGTTAATGCTCACTCAATGTATTGTTTAATAGTCTTTGTTCATATGACTTCTTGTTCATTCATCTCTCTGGAAATTATTGTGTAAATACTAATAATCACAGACCACACACATACGCGCGCGTGAGCATACGCACACGCACGCACACACACACACACACACAAACACACACATACACACACACATACACACATACACACACACACACACACACAGAACACAACACACACACACAATAACATTCACACAGCCACAATCATTCGAAAAATGAATAATAATGAAAATAAATCCCCACCAGCAGCCATCGTCGCCGCCGATGCCGCCCATGACCCTGGCAGACAGGCTCCGTGGGCGCGCTGCGTGCCAAATGACGACCTCGGAGCAACAAAAAAAGAAAGAAAGAAAAAAAAAAAGACTGCACAGGAACTTGAGTTATGAGAACGGGTGATCATCATCATCATCTTTATAATGGGGATGGTGATGATCATCATGATGAAGGTGGTGACGGGGGTGTTGAAGATGATGTTGATAATGGTGATGACGATGGTGGTGGTTTAGGTAATTATGATAATGATGAAGAAAGTGATGAAGAGACTTGGTGATCGTGGTGGTGATGATAACGCTGATAATGACGAGTGTGATAATAATAATCCCTATAGTGAGAATGAAGATGATTGAAGATGAAGATGCCCATGCTCATTCTGATAATGATAATGACAATAAATAGAGATAAGAAATAATAATGATAAACAATCTCCCATACCCCACACCATCCAAACAATAAAGATGAAATTAATCTGCCCAACATTTCTCAACCGCAGCATCCTTCCTCCCATACCTCCCAGGCTCTCACTCTCGCAAGCAAACTTTTCCAAGTGAACTTCCGGCGCCAGAGACATATGTCATGTCCTATACTCTGCTTCGTTATTGCTAGATAGATAGATAGATAGATAGATAGATAGATGTATATATGGATAGATAGATAGATAGACAGGTAGATGGTTGGATGGATGGATGGATAGATAGATAGATAGATAGATGTATATATGGATAGATAGATAGACAGATAGATGTATGGATGGATGGATAGATAGATAGATAGATAGATAGATGTATAGATGGGTGGATAGATAGATAGATAGATAGACAGATAGATGTATAGATGGATGGATAGATAGATAGATAGATAGATAGATGTATAGATGGGTGGATAGATAGATAGATAGATAGATAAATAGATATAGATGTAGACTGGTAGACCGATAGATATAGACTGGTAGATAGATAGATATAGATATAGACTAGTGTTCTGATGACAGATTAATAAGAGGATAATATATAGCTAGATGGATAATAAGTTGACTAATAAACTGACTGATAGATAGCTCGATAAATAGATAGATATCGTTTTATCCTATTGCAAAGATGACAATACCAAATCAAAAAGTCGATATGCAATATGAAAAACGCCTTAAAGATTTGTGCTCATTTTTGCGTGTTCTGGCGTTGTTGCAAAGACATAATTCATAGGCGTGTGTTTGCAGTTTTTTTTTTTCAAGCATTTTTGTTTAGGCCTACCCTGACTCTATGATGCACTGGGCAGGATAATATTTCGTATACACAGATTTAACCGTTTAACCAATGCGTTTTTGGGCGAATAAAAGAGACCACTCATGTTGCATATAAATTGTTGCAAAATAACTCCTGTTTAAACAGCATTATTTTTGCAATTTGGGAGCCTCATTGGGGAAAATATGTTGAGAAGATATTACACTCATATGAATATTTTTCCGAGTCTAGCAATAGTTTGTTTGCAAAATGCAACATTTACGAGTATATGATTCCTTTGTTCAATATTAGTTATCACATAAATATAAAATTAAACATATGTAAGTCATATTAAATTCAGTTCAGTAAATGTGAAAATAAGAGATTTTAAAGAAATATGCAATCTGTATAGCATAATACATAAATCTAAAAGTTTATTATTATGTGTCCCCTTGTGTGTATAAGTTTGCGTGTATGTGTACAGAAAAGTTCATAAAGTAGATATATGAGCATATAGACATTACACATATCATTTATTTATTTATTCACTGACGCTCGTAATGAAAACAACAAGAATGAAAATCCTTCTGTACTTTAAAGCAAACAAGTGTTCAATTGCGGATTAAAGCTGTGGATATATACTTATTTTCACACATATTAGATCCTTTCATTTAAAAAAAAAAAAAAAATGAACGACCTGTTCTCAGCGACGCGAAAATTAGCAAAATAAATATCCCGACAATGATTTCATTCCAATCCATAGTTCATTGTATTTTCCAAAATTCCTCAATGTTTTTTTTTTTTTTTCTTTTTCCTTTTTTTCAGCAAGTACACTGAGAAATGACTATCAAATACCAAAGATAAACTGAAAGATGGATAGCAATAAACTGATAACCATGATATGATTATGATAACGACGATGACTGTTAATAAAGATAATGATAATACTACCAAATACCCGAAACCCACTTACATACCACTACCCTCCTCTCCCAGCCCATCCAGTCACACGCCCACGCAAAACCATCAAACAACAAACAAGCAAAGCAAAGCAAAACATTAGAACAAAAAAAAAAAAAAAATCCAAGTTAGATTCCCCCTTCACGAGGAAACTTCAGGATGCCTGATAAAATAATCTCCCCCCCTTCCT
>NW_028234414.1:35471550-35479050 GCF_977035675.1 Penaeus japonicus
ATAGTAAATATTCAATTTAATAATGTTCTCCGAATTACAAATATATATACAACATACATTTATTAGTTATAGACAGTTCATCTTAAGGGCTAAAAAATAAAAATAAAAAAGTAAATATATATATATATATATATATATATATATATATATATATATATATATAAACAAAGTAACCTACGCAAACGTACTTACAAACATACAGAGGGTGTTTTTAGTCTCCGGCTTTAGTGGAGAATAGAAAGCCATCCATCACAGTACCTGAGGGAGAAAAATTGGACGTTCAACCAATTAGAACAAATGCGACATCATCATCACCAGCAGCAGCCAAAATAATCAATTCGATTGTAATTATGAAAGTGTAGCTTTATCCATCTATCAACTGCAGATCAATATTCATGGAGTATGTTGATGACAATGTATAACAACTGATGAGATACTTTGCTGTGTGTGTCTGTGGGTGTGTATGTATATGTGTGTGTGTGTATATACATAATATATATATATATATATATATATATATATATATATATATATATATATATATATATATATATATATATACATATATATATATATATATTATATATACATATATATATACTATATATATATTATATATATATATTATATATATATATATTATATACATACACATATATATACATTTATATCTATATCTATATTTATATCTATATATATATGCATGTGTGTATATATGTATATATATATATATATATATATATATATATATATATATATATATATATATATATATATATATATATGCATGTGTATATGTATGTATACATATATATATATATGTGTGTGTGTGTGTGTGTGTGTGTGTGTCCGACAGATGTTCAGATTAATCTTTCCACGAAATATGCATAGCACACATAGATAATAAAACAATACCAAACTGAGTAGAGGTAAGTGTAACAAATTGCCATCCATAGGCACTGATGACAAATACCTTCATTTAAAACATAAATTAAGGTTAAATCTATAAATCAGATCCAATAAGAGTAATAATCCTCGCTAAAAGGATAACGTCCTTGCAGTCGATAGTCTATTTAGACAGAAAATCTAGATCATTTCATATATCACCCTTAGCGTGTAGTAAAAACTATCGAATGAAAACAGCCTATTTTTTTTAAATACTATGGGGATATGTTATATAAATAAACGCAAGTTCACAGAAGCAAAATCGCGGTTAATAAAATCATACAATGATATATTCCCCGCTTTGTTACATGACTGTCAACATTTTCGTTCAGTCTGTCCTGAAAGCTACAGCCAGTCCTGATTTCTATTTACAATAAAGAGAGACCTGGGAAAAGATAACAATAATTGAATACACAGGAAAACGGATAAACTACCTACACGTGTAATACGTGTTAATTTGGGCTGTGTTCGAATCTGATTGGTGGAAAAATATATGTGGCAGATCTATCGTTCAGCTTTAAAAGATCTGAGAAGGAAAAAAAATGTGCCGAGAGATGCGCCCTCACCAGAGAATTCTACGCAATATTCTCGCCTGATTTCACTTACGCGAAATCGGTCTTTCCCTGTTTCTCTCTTTTTTGACACGTTCGTACGTTCCATCGTTTTCTCTCCGTTTGCCTCTATTCTCTATTCCTTTCTTATTCACTCTCTCTCTCTCTCTCTCTCTCTCTCTCTCTCTCTCTCTCTCTCTCTCTCTCTCTCTCTCTCTCTCTCTCTCTCTCTCTCTCTCTCTCTCTCTCTCTCTCTTCTCTCTCTCTGTTTTTTTCTTCTCTCTCTCTTTCCCCTTACTCTTCTCTCTTCTCTCTTCTCTCTCTCTCTCCTCTCTCTCTCTCTCTCTCTCTCTCTCTCTCTCTCTCTCTCTCTCTTCCTCTTCTCTCTTTCTTTCTCTTCTTCTCTTCTCTCTCTCTCTCTCTCCTCTGTCTCTCTTTCTTCTCTCTCTGCCTCCTTCTTCTCTCTCTCTCCCCCCTCCTTCTCTCTCCTCTCCCTTTCTTCTCTCTCTCTCCCTCTCTCCTCTCTCCCTCTCTCTCTCTCTCTCTCTCTCTCTCTCTCTCTCTCTCTCTCTCCCTCTCTCTCTCTCTCTTCCTCTCTCCCTCTCCCTCCCTCCCTCTCTCCCTTCCTCTCTCTCTCCCCCTCTCTCCCCCTCTCTCTCTCTCTCTCCCCTCTCCCTCCCTCCCTCCCTCTCTCTCTCTCCTCCCTTCCTCTCTCCCTCCTCCCTCCTCTCTCCCCCCCTCCCTTCGCTCCCTCCCTCTCCCTCGCTCCCTCCCTCTCCTCTCCTCCCCTCTCCTTTCCTTTCCTCTCCTCTCCTCTCCTCTCCTCTCCTCTCTCCCTCTCTCTCTTTCACTTTCTCTCTCTCTCTCTCTCTCTCTCTCTCTCTCTCTCTCTCTCTCTCTCTCTCTCTCTCTCTCTCTCTCTCTCTCTCTCTCTCTCTCTCTCTCTCTCTCTCTCTCTCTCTCTCTCTCTCTCTCTCTCTTTCTCTCGTTCTCGCTCGCCTTTTTTAATGTTCCTCCCTTTCTATTCCCTTTTCTTTTCTTCTTCTCCCTTCCATTTATTTCCTTCTTCTCCTACTCCATCACGTGATCCGAACGTATCCACATAATATAAAACCCCTCATTCAAAAAATGGAACATAACAAAAAGGAAAAATAAAAATAGAATAAAAAAAAATCTGACGAAAAATTTAAAAAACGATAAGACGATATTCAAAAATCTTTTCTAAAGGGAGATAGACCGAGCACGCTATCACACAGGAAGAACCCAAAAGATACGGCGCGAGAATTGGTAATGGAGCGCGCCTTTCGTACTCCCATAGGCCTACTTAATGCATACCAAAAATCTAAGGTCATGGAGGGAGCCTATTTACGGATTCCTTTTTTCTTATCATGAATAGTATGGCGGAGGATGGGTTTGTAGCGAGGATTTCTACATTAAGCCTATCACGTCCCGTCCTCTCAGGTTCCTCTTCTTTAAGTTTTTTTACTGTGGTGTTGTCGCTTCATCGACTAGGCTGACGTATAATATCTCTTATAAGATCATGAACAAGTTATATGTATATATGTATATGAGTAAAAAATAAATAAATGTATAAATAGATAAATGTGTTATATATACATATATATATATATATATATATATATATATATATATATATATATATATATATACATATATATATATATATTATATATGTTACTCTCAATGTGAATAGTTGCCTAATGTGTACATATATACATATATATATAAAATACATATATACAAACATATATATATATATATACACACACACACAACATACATACAAATACACACACATACACATACACACACACACACACACACACACACACACACACACACACACACATATATATATATATATATATATATATATATATATATATATATATATATATATATATATATATATACATATACATAAATAACTGCACGCATCTATCATAGAGCAGACAGCGGCTATTGTTCCCCGAGGTCTCCTTAGCAACTCGCTGGAAGTCCAATATCATTCTGTGGTTAATCCTGGAGCCTCAAAAGCCCGCAAATCTGCCACAAAATTACTTTAAAAACGTATCAGTAGAGTGTATATAAAAAAAGGGGAAAAGCCTCTATAGGTTTAAACAAAGAATAGACACGATATTATCATTTTCTTTTCTTTTGTCTTTCTTAGTTTCTTGTTTGTTTGTTTTTCCTTTTCTGACCTCCTCTCGCATATTTTTCTGTACTTGTAGCATTCTTTTTTTGTTTTCTATCATTACAATTTTGTTTCCTTCGGTGTTTGTTTTTTTATCTCTTCTTTCAATTTGTTTTCTTTCCTTTTTCTTTCTGTATTCTTTATTTATATATTTTATCTATGTATTCTTTATTTATATTTTTTTCTAGTCTATTTTTTACTTGATTTTTCTTTTTCTTCTTTTCTCCTTTTTCTTATTTTCATTTTTATTTGTTTATTTATTTCTTCTCTCCTGTTTCCTTTTTCTATACTTCCTTCTTTCACTTAATTTCTATTTTCTTTTCTTTTTTCTTAAGTTATATCCTTCTGTCTTTTTTTTCTCTCTCTCTCTTATTGCATTCTTCCCTTTATTTCCTTTCATATTTATCTTTCATTTTTCTCCCTTCTCATTTTTTCAATACCTACATCTTTCTTTCATGTTATTTTCTTTCTTTCTTTTTTAAGTCAGGGGGCCATATTTACATATATCTTATCAAGCCCATCAGCACAACGATTTCTCGATCCCTTTGACGTCATCGCGTGAGTCACCCGTGGCGACCGCCCCCCAAGTGGTGTCACGGACCGAAATGCACGTACGAGGGAGGGCTTGCTTACTGAATATACCTCTTCTAAAAGATCTCATGTTTTTTTTTTTTTTCATCCTCATGTCCATCTCTGTTCATTTTTTCATAATAAATGTTGTTTCTTGTTCTATTTATCTATGTTTTGTTTGTTTTTTTTCGTCACGATCATTTTTTTTTTTGTTTGTTTGTTTGTTTGTTTTTGTTATTCCGTCTGTTTATTTTTCTTCTTTGCTAAGATCAAAATCTTATCCTTTCGCTTATGCTATTTCTTTCACAATATATAAATTTTAGTCTTTTGTCTGTCTATGATTTTTCTTCAAATACAAATATTCCTCCATCTTTTTGTCTTTTTATGCTATGCTTGCCACATCTTTTTTATGTAGGTCTGCCAGTCTATGCTATTTCTTCCACAATATCTTTTTTTGTCCTCGTGTCCAGCTATGACACTTCTTCCACAGTACTGTATGTTTCTGTTCGCTTATATCATGATTCGATACATAACACTGCTGTGTTGTTATCTTGTAATGATTTTTTCCACCTTCCGTTTATATCTGAAATAATAATACATTGTGCTTATGTGACGATAACTGTTCAAAGTTCTCTCGAAAATTATTACCACTTTTATGGTCTGACTTTCGCAACGTTATCGTAGGACTACAGGTCATTACTTTTATCATTATCATTATCGTTATTATTTGCATCGTCATCATCTTTATCTTCATAATCATCATCATTCATATTACCATCATCAACATTCTCATCCTTCTTATCACCATCATCTCCATATCATCATTATTATCACTATTATCATTATCGATATCGTTACCATTATTGTTACTATCACTATCATTATTAACATCATCATCATTCAATTTTCCCCACTATCATTACTGGAGAAACGTAACTTGGTTCTTCCCTTTTTATCCCCTCTTCCTTCTCGCGATTCCGTCCATGATCAAGTAAACAGCATCTCTCTCTCCCTCTCCCCTTTCACCTCTTCCTTCCCCTCTACTTATTCCCCGCCCGAACCCCCGCCTCCGCCACCATCAGTCACTCGCCGAGATGCTCCAACACCAGTTACCGTTCTCACTTGTTTGCTTGGACCATAACCCTCACCCACACACGTCCCTCATTTCGTCCTTCCCCTCTCACCCACGCACGTCTCTGATTTCCTTCTTCCTCTCGCCCACTCATGCCCCTCACTTCGCCTTTCCCACTCACCCCTTCTTCCCACTCATGCCCCTCACTTCGCTTTTCCCACTCACCCACGCTCGTCTCTGATTTCCTTCTTCCTATCGCCCACTCATGCTCCTCACTTCGCCTTTCCCACTCACCCATACACGCCCTTCCCTCTCACCCACGCACGTCTCTGATTTCCTTCTTCCTCTCGCCCACTCATGCCCCTCACTTCGCCTTTCCCACTCACCCACGCACGTCTCTGATTTCCTTCTTCCTCTCGCCCACTCATGCCCCTCACTTCGCCTTTCCCACTCACCCATACACGCCCTTCCCTCTCACCCATGCACGTCTCTGATTTCCTTCTTCCTCTCACCCACTCATGCCCCTCACTTCGCCTTTCCCACTCACCCAAGCACGTCTCTGATTTCCTTCTTCCTCTCGCCCACTCATGCCCCTCACTTCGCCTTTCCCACTCACCCATACACGCCCTTTCCTCTCACCCAAGCACGTCTCTGATTTCTTTCTTCCCCTCGCCCATAAACGCCCCTCATTTTATCTTTCCCCTCTCAACCACGCTCGTCTCTGGTTCCTCTCTTCCCCTGACCCACACACGCCCCTTATTCCTTCCTTCCCCTCACTTAAATACGTCTTTCATTTATTCTTTCCCCTCACCCACACACACCCCTCATTCCTTCTTTCCTCTCAGCCACACACGTCCCTTATTCCGACCTTGCCCTCAGAAACAGCCATTCCTCATAACTTCCTTCTCCTTATACACACATCCCTCACTCCTTATTTTTACCCTTCATCCCTCATGTACCTCATCTCTTCTTTCCCCTCACTCAAATACATCCTTCCTTCATTCATTCCCCTTACTCAAGCGCGTTTCTAATTCTTATATTTCCCTTATTCACGTACACCCTTCATCTCCCTTCTTCTTCTACCTCTCCCTTTCTCTATTTTCCCTTCCACACACCCTTTATATTTATATTCATTTACTTTCATTTTCCTTTCCTCTGCCTCTTCCCTCGCCCTTCTTTCTCTCACCCTTCCTCTGTTTCATTTTCTTTTCCCCTTCCCCTTTCATCTCCCTTCTTCTTTCTCTCCCACTTCCCTTTCTTTCATTTTCTTTTCCCCTTCCCCCTCCCTCTGCCTTCTCCTTTCTCTCCCCCTCCTCCTTCTTTCTCCTTACCTCTCTCCCCATATCTCCTACCCCTCCCCGTCTCCCCCAGCCACCTTGGGATAAAAAGACAAAGGTGTTTACAAGACGCCCCTTTTCCCATGGAGTACCGTTTATCAGTGAAATCCTACTTGTATGTATTACTCGACCTCGGGACGAAAAAGGAGACAGATGGAAGAGCGGGTATGAGTGAGAGAGAATGGGAAAGAGAGGGGTGGGGGTGGAGAGGGGGAGAGAAGGAAGGAGATTAGGAGGGATGGAGGAAATAAGTGTTCGTATGCGTATGCGTTTGTGTATCTGTGTGTGAGTGTGTGAGTGTGTGTGTGTGTGTGTGTGTGTGTGTGTGTGTGTGTGTGTGTGTGTGTGTGTGTGTGTGTGTGTGTGTGTGTGTGTGTGTGTGTGTGTGTGTGTGTGTGTGTGTGTGTGTGTGAATGTGTGTGTGTGTGCCTATGTGTGTATGTGTATGAGTTTGTGTGTATTTATGCATGTCCTAGTCTCTGAGATATTATTTTACGTGTGCGTGCACGTATCTGCTTCTTCCCATCTCCATTAATCACATAGGCCTAAGCACAAGCCCAGCTTCCCTTCCTAAAAAAAGAAAAAAAAAATAAGATAAATCTCCGCCTTCGTTAAAATCCAAACTCGACCCTCGCATTAGCCGATATTGTGGCATTGTAGAGAAAAAATAAGAAGCCTGGTACAAGAGGGCGCCGCTGGTGCTTCGGCAATCAAAAATCTTCACTTAAAGACAACCGAGGCCTTTGGCGTTTGGGATGCGAATCGGAGGGACAAGAAAGTGAGTTTATGATATGAGGAAGGGAAAGGGTG
>NW_028234414.1:35484050-35491550 GCF_977035675.1 Penaeus japonicus
GTATGTTTGTTTGTTTGTCTGTAGGTATGAATGTACATTATGTATGTATGCGCAGTGAGTATGTATACATGCACGTATGTATGCCTGTATATACGTATATTCGAACTCATCCTCTCTCCCTCGCAAGGAGCCTGGCAGCGGAAGACCCAGACACGGGATCCGTTCAGGTGGGCGTCCTGCGTTCCCTTCCAGCTGACACTACATAACATTAACATCGATTACGAACTCTGCACTGGATACTCTGACAAACCCCGGCTTCGTATGGTCGCATAAACCACCTTCAAGCTGCACTGGTGACGGTCGCCGGGGCTACTGATGTTGGTTGCTTCTGTTGGTGGTGGACTTATTGTTGTTGTTGGTGTTGGACTTGTTGTTGTTGGTGTTGGACTTATTGTTGTTGTTGGTGGTGGACTTGTTGTTGTTGGTGGTGGACTTATTGTTGTTGGTGGTGGACTTATTATTGGTGGTGGTGGACTTATTGTTGGTGGTGGTGGACTTATTGTTGTTGGTGGTGGTGGTGTATTGCTTCTGTTGGTGGTGGACTTATTGTTGTTGGTGGTGGACTTATTGTTGTTGGTGGTGGACTTATTGTTGGTGGTGGTGGACTTATTGTTGTTGGTGGTGGTGGTGTGTTGCTTCTGTTGGTGGTGGACTTATTGTTGTTGGTGGTGGACTTATTGTTGTTGGTGGTGGACTTATTGTTGTTGGTGGTGGACTTATTGTTGTTGGTGGTGGACTTATTGTTGTTGGTGGTGGACTTATTGTTGGTGGTGGTGGACTTATTGTTGTTGGTGGTGGTGGTGTGTTGCTTCTGTTGGTGGTGGACTTATTGTTGTTGGTGGTGGACTTATTGTTGTTGGTGGTGGACTTATTGTTGGTGGTGGTGGACTTATTGTTGGTGGTGGTGGACTTATTGTTGTTGGTGGTGGACTTATTGTTGTTGGTGGTGGACTTATTGTTGGTGGTGGTGGACTTATTGTTGTTGTTGGTGGTGGTGTGTTGCTTCTGTTGGTGGTGGACTTATTGTTGTTGGTGGTGGACTTATTGTTGTTGGTGGTGGACTTATTGTTGTTGGTGGTGGACTTATTGTTGGTGGTGGTGGACTTATTGTTGTTGGTGGTGGACTTATTGTTGTTGGTGGTGGACTTATTGTTGGTGGTGGTGGACTTATTGTTGTTGGTGGTGGACTTATTGTTGTTGGTGGTGGACTTATTGTTGTTGGTGGTGGACTTATTGTTGTTGGTGGTGGACTTATTGTTGTTGGTGGTGGACTTATTGTTGTTGGTGGTGGACTTATTGTTGGTGGTGGTGGACTTATTGTTGTTGGTGGTGGACTTATTGTTGGTGGTGGTGGACTTATTGTTGTTGGTGGTGGTGGTGTGTTGCTTCTGTTGGTGGTGGACTTATTGTTGTTGGTGGTGGACTTATTGTTGTTGGTGGTGGACTTATTGTTGGTGGTGGTGGACTTATTGTTGTTGGTGGTGGTGGTGTGTTGCTTCTGTTGGTGGTGGACTTATTGTTGTTGGTGGTGGACTTATTGTTGGTGGTGGTGGACTTATTGACTTATTGTTGTTGTTGGTGGTGGTGTGTTGCTTCTGTTGGTGGTGGACTTATTGTTGTTGGTGGTGGACTTATTGTTGGTGGTGGTGGACTTATTGACTTATTGTTGTTGTTGGTGGTGGTGTGTTGCTTCTGTTGGTGGTGGACTTATTGTTGTTGGTGGTGGTGGACTTATTGACTTATTGTTGTTGTTGGTGGTGGTGTGTTGCTTCTGTTGGTGGTGGACTTATTGTTGTTGGTGGTGGACTTATTGTTGTTGGTGGTGGACTTATTGTTGTTGGTGGTGGACTTGTTGTTGTTGTTGTTGGTGGTGGTGGTATGATGCGGTGGTTGTTGGTGATATTGTTGGCGGGGCTGTTGTAGGTGTTGTTGTTGGCGTTGTTGTGGGCTCTGTTGTTTATGAATTTGTTGTTGTGGGAATTATTGTTGGTGATGTTATTGCTGTTATCAATGTTGTAATTCACTGTTATTGGTGGTAATTCGGTCACCTTGGTTATTGTTGTAAGTGCTATTACTTCTGATGGTTGTAATGCTATTGCTAATGCTGTTGATGTTGATACTTTTATAAATTACTATTAGTGGTGATAACCTGGTTGCTATAATTATTGGTGATAATTCGGTTTGTATTGTTATTGTCATCAAATGCTGTCACTGTTGTTGTTGATGTTATTGCTAATGTAGTTAGCGTTAGAACAGAAAACTTCCCTTTACTTCTATATGTTTTACAGATTTGAGAGAAACCCGTTAAAAGTACGATAGTTTTAATTGGATTATTTTTATTTGATATTCAAAAGATGCAGAACGCTGAAAGAATGTACAAAGTGAGTAACGAATAAAAGCATTCATATACTTAGATGAATGACGTGAAAATAATGATACATAACCATGGGTAATAATTTCAAGAATTAAGATGTTATCTTCTACTCACGAAAAGAAAAAAAAATTCAGTGAGGAATATATTTTCCAAATTATGATCCAAGGAGGATTATCTCTGTTATAAACAATTAGAGAAAACACATTAACTAACTTCTCGAGTCATAACTAGAAGGCAGATCCAGTCAGTAGCTTCTTTATGACAAGCAGAGATCCACAATTATTCTAAACGTTCGTCGGGTCGCGTAGCCGAGTTGGGTAATGATAATAACCTGATGATAATGAGTATGCAGATATAATTATGCAGTGATAATGATATCGTAAGAACAAGACTTGAGGGTAATAAAGCTAATTACATATATATTTTTTTTTTTCAAATTACCAAAGAATTCAGGGCTCGGAAATGTTTTTTTTTTTTTCGTCGTTGTTCTTGTTCCGAAAGTACACTCTCCACACATCATCACTCGCGACTACTCAAAACAACTACTTAATTTCCATATCTCTTCCTAAACAGTGAATCAAAAGCAGAAAAAAAAGAAGATAAAAGGACAATAGCCCACAAAAAATAAAACCCATTTCGTAGACTAATCTCCCCTACTTTCAATCGTAAAGATGTTTAAAAAGCGATCTTTACACGAGGTTTAAAGATAAAGATACCGCATGTAACGAAAGATCATACATTATTCATCGTATAAATCATGCTCTGTGTAATATACATGAACAGCGGCTAAATGTATAATGGTCCTGGAGACCAACTGTACCCAGACACGCAAAGGATGTACTCAAAGAAGGGATTTCGAAAAGGAAAAAAAAGCCGGAGAGATGGAAGATGCTTGAAAGTCCGCTTGCAATTAACATTTCAATTGCCTTCCTACAACGGAGACGAGAAGTTTCTTTATTTCTATTTCTCTGTTTGTTGTGCTTTGGTAACTTCAGCGATTGTATGCTTCATTTTGTCATTGTTACTTTTTATCAGCATTGCTATATCATAACTGCAATTTATCAGATCTTCACTTTAGAGAGAGAGAGAGAGAGAGACAGACAGAGAGAGAGGGAGAGGGAGGGAGGGAGGGAGGGAGGGAGAGGGAGAGAGGGAGAGGGAGAGGGAGAGGGAGAGAGGGAGAGGGAGGGAGAGAGAGAGAGAGAGAGAGAGAGAGAGAGAGAGAGAGAGAGAGAGAGAGAGAGAGAGAGAGAAAACTGCCCTATCGTTAATAATTTTTTTTGGATAGATCCATCCATAAAATCTCATTATCTCATGTCAAATTTCTACAACCATTCTTCGACTGGCAATTAAAAAGTTTTAAAAGATACATATCTATACAGTTATATCAGATAATTCACTTCTTCCTTTCTAATTATAATAATTATATAAAGATTAACGTTACAAAAGATAATCTTGTAATTTCGTTACGGATGCATTTAATCTCATAAAAAATACCATAGTACAAAAATTAAATCCTCGGTAAGTACAGTATTTGGTTTGCCCTAAATTGGATTTTCGGTCATTTTAGGCAATTTGACCTGATCAACATAACGTGACTAGTTAATGAGATGTGGTCACGTGAAAATAAAAAGGGAGCCGATAGAGTAGAAATTAGTACTTTTTTTTCTTCTTCTTCTTTCTTTGTCGTTATTCTTAGTCTATACATCTCTTTACTTTTCATTGCATGTAAGATGAATCGCGCGATAAGGAGAGTTTTGTGTTTACCGTACATACGAAGGGAAAGTTATGTTACGTAAGAGGAAAGAGAAGCAAGAATGAGGATAGAGGGATAAAAAAGGTCGGGATAATGACCTTTTTTTGCTGTTGATTAGTTATTTTACTACGCCTTTTTTTTTGTGTGTGTGTGTCTTGGAGCGTGATATTTTTCGAAGCATTACATAGGAACATTAATAATGATGTTATTATTAGCAGCAATACTAATGGTGATGAAGATGACAATCATGACAATAATCCGCATATTGATTATAATAATGATGATAATAATAATGATAACAATAAAGAGAATATTCATAATAATGATTATGAATATAATAACAACAATTATGATAACAGTAATAATAAAGATAAAACTAATGATGATAATGATAACACGAATGATGATAATAATGATAATAATAACAATGATGATGATGATGAGAATAATAATGATAATAATGATGAAGATAAAGGTAATTACGATAATAATAATGATGAAAATAATAATAATGATACTACTAATACCACCTATAACAATGATACTGATGATATTCGTAATGATAACACTAATAGTAACATTTATAATTATAACAATAATAATAATAATAATAGTAAGAACAATAATAATCATCATCATCATCATCATCATCATCATCATCATCATCGTAATAATAATGATAATGGTAACAGTAATAATGATAATAACAATAATGATGAAATATGATAATGGTAATACTACTACTAATAACAATAATATTAATACTAATAGTAACAGTAATAATTATCATTATAAAAATGATAACAATGATCATAATAATGATAATGACAGTAATAACACTAATAATTATTATTATGATTGATAATAATAATGACAATGATAGTAACAATAATCATGATAACAAAAAATGATAATGATAATAGGGATAATAAAAACAGTAATAATGATAATAATAACGGGAACGATAACAAATGCGAACTGAAAAATATATTTGTTCGATACCAACCTCTTCGCAGTAGGTGCAAAAAAATCTACGGTCACACCATGCCATATTTAATTTACAGGCAAAAAACACGATGAACACCAAAAGGAATTTTGACTTTTTTTCTCGTAGTATATTACAAAGTGCAATAATTTCCTTAACTTGACATTCAGTCAAATATTATTTACAATTAAACTCGGAACTTTAAGTTTGCCATAGTAATTATTCAAAGGTGGTAAAAGATACGAAATAAAAAAAATAGCTCAAACGACATTAGAATAACGAGCCAAATTTCTTTTACTCTCTCCACGTCCTGCCAGTGTAGCCGTGACCCTACCATCCTACCACCCTGCCACTGCCACCTTGTTACCTTACTACCACCTTATCATCCTACAACCCTCTAACCTAGCTACCTTAACAACCCCACCTACCTTGTCCCCCTAACGCCAAGGCCCCCTTCCACCTTACTACATTGCCTCCCTGCACCTTTAACAATCCTACCATCCTCCCTACCATGCAGAAATCCTATCCATTAACCAAACTACCACCCAACCATCCCACCACCCTGCCATCCGTCCACTCTGTCATCTCGCAACCTTGTTGCCTTACAACTTATCAGCTGCCAGACAGTCGTCCACAATGGAATGGCAGATAATCCTTAAGATCATATCATGGGCCTCACGTCACTCTCTCTCGCCCGGACTATTGTGGGCCACCTTGAAGCTGCCGCGTGAGGAGATGAGGGGGAGGATGGAGGAAAGGGAAAGAGGAGGGGATAGAAGGAAAAGGTGAGAGTAACGAAGAGAAGGAAATAGAAAAAGTAAGGAATGCGGATAAAGAAGGGATAAGGAAGGGAGGAGGGAAAAGGATAGAGAAAAAAAGAGTGAGATAAAAAGAAAGGAAGAAAGAGAGAGAGGATTAAGTGACTAACAAATGAAGAGAGGGAGGGAGGGAGGGAGAGAGCGAGAGAGAGAGCGAGAGCGAGAGCGAGAGAGAGAGAGAGAGAGAGAGAGAGAGAGAGAGAGAGAGAGAGAGAGAGAGAGAGAGAGAGAGAGAGAGACAGAGCGAGGGCGAGAGGGAGAGAGAGAGAGAGAGAGAGAGAGAGAGAGAGAGAGAGAGAGAGAGAGAGAGAGTGAGAGAGAGTGAGAGAGAGAGAGAAGGAGAGAGAGAGAGAGAGAAGAGAGAGAGAGAGAGAGAGAGAGAGAGAGAGAGAGAGAGAGAAAGAGAGAGAGAGAGAGAGAGAGAGAGAGAAAGAGAGAGAGAGGCAAACAGGCAAACAGAGAGAGAGAGAAAAGAGCAAGGGCTTGAGTCCGTACTATCGGAAAGTACACCTTCAAGATATCAACATGTTATTTCCCATCTTGCGATACTGCAGATTCAAATGCTCAGACTATATGTATTCGAACGCTACAACGGACGATCTTATCGCCTCGTTCCCCGAAGACGCATGAAGCATCTTTATCGGCCCTTAACTGATGGGCGAGTATAAGCTGCATTGCAAGGATGTCAGTTTGCAAACTTAACAGCCTCTCACGATCTCTCACTCTCGATCTGTTCTCGTTCTCTCTCTCTCACTCTTTCGGTCTTGATCTCATTCTCTCTCGCTCACACTCATTCTTCCTCTTTCTTTCTCTTTCTCTCTCTCTCTCTCTCTCTCTCTCTCTCTCTCTCTCTCTCTCTCTCTCTCTCTCTCTCTCTCTCTCTCTCTCTCTCTCTCTCTCTCTCTCTCTCTCTCACATCTCTTCTCCTCTCTCTCTATCTCTCTCTCTCTCTTCTCTCCTCTCTCTCCTCTCTTCCTCTCGTCCCTCTAATCTCTCTCTCTCTCTCTCTCTCCTCATCTCCTCCCTCTCTCTCCTCACTTCTCTCCTCTCACCTCTCCTCTCTCTCCCTCTCTCTCCTGCCTCTCTCTCCCTCTCTCTCCTCCCTCCCTCTCCCCCCTCTCTCCAACTCTCTTCTCTCCTCTCTCTCTTCTCCTCTCTCTCGCTCTCCTCCTCTCCTCCTCTCTCTCTCTCTCTCGTCTCTCTCCCTCCGTCTCTCTTCTCCCTCTCTCTCTCTTCCCTCTACCTCTTCTCCTCCTCCTCTCTTACTCTCCTCTCTCATCCTCTCTCTCCTCTCTCCTTCCTCTCTCTACTCCTCTTCTCTCTGCCTCTCTCTCTCTCTTCCTCTCTCCTCTCCTCCTCTCTCCTCTCTCTCTCTCTCTCCTTCTCCCCTCTCTCTTCTCTCGCTCTCTCCTTCCTTTTCCCTCTCTCTCTCATCGCGACTCTCTCTCTCTCTCTTCTCTCCACACTCTCTCTCACTCTCCTCTCTCTTCCTCTTCCTCTCCCTCCTTCCTCTCTCCTCTCTCTTTCCTTTTCCCTCTCTCTCTCTCTCGCTCTCTCCTTCTTTTTC
>NW_028234414.1:35496550-35499050 GCF_977035675.1 Penaeus japonicus
CCTTACCCTCTAACAAGCCCCTTGCAAAATACATGCATAAGTAAAAGCATGAATAAAAGTGGGCGGCGCGCGGGGGGCTTGGTAGAGGGATATGGACCGAAGTGGGTGGGTGGTGGGGGTTGGGCGGGGTCGCAAAGCGCATATTTGATGACTGTGAGCGGACACGTGTAGCCACTTGGAGGGGGGGGGGGGCATGGAGAGGGGGTGGGGGCGGAGAGGGATGAGAGGGAGAGAGGGGAAAGGGAGGGTAAAAAGGAAGGAGAAGAAGAGGGGATTGAGTGGGAAAGGGAGAAGGGGAGAGAGAGTAGAGTGAGAGGGGATAGGGGAAGTTTGAAACAGGAAGAAGGGGAGGAAGAAATATAAGAGGGAAGGGAGTGGGAAGATGGAGAGAGGGAGAGAAAGGGGAAAGCGAGAGGGAAATGAAAATCGGAGGAAAGGGAGCGAGGGCGGGGTAGAGGAGAAGGGGAGCCTGAGGGGAAAGGGGTGAGGGGATGAGTCACGCTCATTGGGTTTATGCGTGCGTTCCTTGGTAAGCTACGGAATTTATAAGTAAGCTCGTGTAAACTCGAGATTGTTTTTCTTTTTTTTTTTTCTTTTTTTTCGGTTTGTGTGAATATTTTTACGATTTTCTTTTCTGCAATCGCGTTCGTGGGTTCATGCTTGAACGTATGAATGAATTCCTTTTGTGCTTGCGTTGCGTTCGTGCAAGACAATGCATTTTTATGTTGTTTTTAAAGTGATTCAACGTGTGCGGAACATGTTTGTTTTTTTGTAGCGCCATGGCCGACTTTCTAAGTCTAAATAAACAAACCAAAATCTATTTGACGTCAGTTCACTGTAAATTGTCGTAGAAGTTTAGGAAGTTGCATATGCCGGTTGATCATGCACTTTGAAGGGATTCGTCACATATATAACAGACGATTTTAGATTTTGTTGTAGACTCCGAACAAGCATATCATTTCGTTTGTATTGATCTAAAGACTGTCTAGGATGCGGAGAACAGGGCGATTAAAGGATATTGTTATCGTCCTAAAAGGATGTTGACAGTTGCTGCTGTAAATAATATGTTCGTAAATGTTGTTGTTCAATTTATCTCTTCTAAATTTACTTTTTAAATGCCCAACGTAACGTAGTGACTATACAAAAACTTCGAACGGATGTACTTAATCTAACGTACAATAGATACACTTCTTCCTCTGTACGTACTACATTTAACGCACAATCCACACATCTCAACGCCTTACGCTGTAGCCGGTCATTATACGAATACGTACCCCAAAGACGTCGTTTTAAAATACATTGTTAATGGCCATGTACACACAAGAAACGGAAGTTAACGTTTACACTTTTTTTTTCCGTCAGCGTCTCTGGTAATAAAGACTGAAGAGTCAAGTACAGCGACTAAGGTAATGAGATTATGTCAAATATTTACATGACTTCTATTCTTGCCAGCCTTTGCAAACGTCTTCTCTTCTTGCACTCATTATCGTCACAATTCATCCATCCGTCGGACCGTTTTTTGTTTTTTTTGTTTTTTTTTTCACTTCCCGGTGTAATAATTACGGTAATTAAGATGTGCTTTAGCTCGCAAGTTTAGTGAAAGAAAGAGAGAGAGAGAGAGAGAGAGAGAGAGAGAGAGAGAGAGAGAGAGAGAGAGAGAGAGAGAGAGAGAGAGAGAGAGAGAGAGAGAGAGAGAGAGAGAGAGAGAGAGGAAGGAGAGAGAGAGAGAGAGAGAGAGAGAGAGAGAGAGAGAGAGAGAGAGAGGGAGAGGAGAGAGAGAGAGAGAGAGTGAGAGTGAGAGTGAGAGGGAGATGGAGAGGGAGAGGGAGAGGTAGAGAGAGAGATAGAGAGAGGGGGAGGAGGGAGAGGGAGAGGGAGAGAGAGAGAGAGAGGAAGAGAGCGGGCGAGCGCGAGAGAGAGAGAGAGAGAGGGAGAGAGAGAGAGGGGGAGAGAGAGAGAGAGAGAGAGAGAGGGAGAGGGAGAGAGAGAGAGAGAGAGAGAGAGAGAGAGAGAGAGAGAGAGAGAGAGTGTGTGAGAGAAAGAGAGAGATATCCACCATAATCCTCCATGGTTCTTGTACTCAAGTCATAATCGTCTTTATTTTCTTCTTGCATGCACAGTGCTCGCCTTTTACTTCATGTCTTCTTGGATGTGTTTTTTTTTTTTTTTTTCTTCTTCTTCTTCTTCTTTTTTCCTGTGACGTTGTCTTCCTTCAACAGACTCCAATGTTCTCTTGTTCATCAACTTCTTTGGTATTACCCTATTCCTTTCTTTCTTTCTTTCTTTTTTTCTCTCTCTCTTTTCTTTTCCCATTTTCTTTATTTTGTTTTATATCTTATCCCTATTTTTTATTCCGTTTCCACATTTTTATGTGTTTGTAGTTCGACTTTCTTATTTTCTACATTCTGCGATTTTTCTTGTCAGTCGTGTATTTTCTTCTTATCATATAATTTTTATTAGAGGAATAATGCTTCTTTCTTTCCTTCTTCCATGTGTTTCT
>NW_028234414.1:35509050-35521550 GCF_977035675.1 Penaeus japonicus
GGGGAGGGAGGAGAAGGAAAAAGAGGAGTAGGAGAATGAGGAGGAAGAACGGTGGGAAGAAGGGGAGGAGGATGATAAGGAGGAGGAGGAAGATCGTCAGCAGCAGGAGGTGGAGGAAAAGGAGGAAGCGAAGCAGGAATTTTTCCTCATTTGCTTTCCTCTTATCCTCACCCAACTACCTACCTTGGATCCATCGCTCTCGCTCTCGCTCTTGCTCTCGCTCTCGCTCTCTCTCTCTCTCTCTCTCTCTCTCTCATCCGTCCATGATATCCTTTTCGCACTTGCTGTTTTCCTAAAGACTTCTTTTTTCCTTCTCGGTATCCGTTCCTTCACTCACTTTCTCCTTCTGTTGCCGGCCGTTTCCTTCCTTCCTTCCTTCCCTTCCTTCCTTCCCTTCCTTCCTTCCCCTCCTTCCTTCCTTCCTTCCTTCCTTCCTTCCTTCCCCTCCTTCCTTCCCCTCCTTCCTTCCTCTCTGTCTTCCCTCCCGTCATTCCCACCCACATTTCCCTCTCTGTTTGCCTTTCTGCTGTGTCGTAGATCCCCAAACGCAACCTACTTCCCAACGTTTGAACCTTTCTTGAACAGCTTTTCCCTGAACACTTTAGGAAACGGGGTTAAACACACGGCAGATAACAGGTTGTAATCAGCAGCTGATAACAGTTCCCCTTATCTAGCCACAGGTAATTCGCAGACGAAAGAAAGAAAGAAAGAAGAGGAGAGGAAGAAGAAAAGAAAAAGCAGTTAAAAGAATTATCGGGACAGAAAAAAAAAATATTAAGAAATTGGAAAGAGGAATGACGGCGAAAGATGAGAAGAGGGAAAGGAGACGAGAAGAGAAGGGGAGATGGAAGGGGTGGAGTTAAGGAAAGGGAGAGGAGGAGGAGAGAAGAAGAGGGATGGGAAGGAGAGAAGGGCATATGGAAAGGGAAGAGCAGGGAGAGGGGAGAGGAGAAAAGAAAGAGAGGAGAAGGGGAGGGGAGGGAATGGAGGGAAGGGAGAGGTGGTGGAGCAGGGAAGGGGAGGCATGGTGAAGGGAAGGGGGAGAGCAGGGGAACGAGAACGAGACAGTAACACCTGTAATAGTCATAGCAGCTGCGGCCCCAGTGAGTCACACTTGTACACAAATGTCCGAGTGTGAGTTCAGGTGTTCAGTGCTCTCTCTCCCATCCTCCCCCTCCCATCTTCCCCTCACCTCCCTTCTCCTCCCCTTCCCCCTTTCTTCCCCTTCCCCTTCTTCCCCAGCACAGGGTGGGCGTTTCCAGCGCACCGTGAACCAAATAACCATGCGGTAATAAAAATAATAATAGCAATATCGAGAATGAACAGTAATAATATATCTTAAAATAGAACGTGGCATATATTCCATGCCTTCATTGTATGTACGTGCATGCTTCTGTGTGTGTGTGTGTGTGTGTGTGTGTGTGTGTGTGTGTGTGTGTGTGTGTGTTTGTGTAGATGTGTTTGCGTATGTGCGAGAGTGTTTGTGAAACACTAATCCAGATACAACGTATTTATAACTCTCCCTTTAGCTCCACCACTGATATCACGCCCTCTTTACTGCTTCCTCGTTTCCTGTTTTTCTTCCTTTTCTCCTATCTCTCTTTCCTCTCTCGTTCCTTGTCTTCCCTCCTTCTTTCCCGTTTTGCTTCCCTTTTCCCCCTTTTTCTTCCTTTTCTTTCGTTGTTCTCTTTTTTCCCTTTCACTTGTTTTCTTTTCCTTTTCTATCCCATCCCCCCTTGTATTTGTTTTGTTTTTGCTTTATCTTATTAATTTCTCTTTGTTCTGTTTGTCTTTTTCCATCTCCCTTCTTTATCCCCATCCTCTTATCCCCATCCCCGCTCCCCTCTTCTTTCTCCCTCCTGGCAATTCTTTTTCGTACGTTTGTTTATTTTGATTTTTTTTACAATTTTACAATTTTTCCAACTCTTTCCCCCTCTCTCCTTCTTACTCCCCACACGCACGCATACACCACACTCCATCAGAAGCTCTTATCTCTCTATCAACAAGTTATCTCGTGACGTAACCCTCACCTCGAAGATAAGAACCCTACAGCTTTCAGGCAGTGTTAACAGGCTTCCTCACCTGATAAATATAATGTGATACACCTCCCCACTTTCCCCTCTGCCCCTCTCGCTTTTCTCCTTCTCCCTCTTTCTTTACACCTTCTTCCCTCTCTCTCCTCTCCCCTAAATCGCCCTTTCGACTCCTCTTCGGTTCCATCTCCTCCTCCTCCTCATTCCGTCTCCTTACTCCTTCCTTCCGTATTCCCCTCTTTTTTTGTTTCTCCCTTATTCTCATTCTATTTTCTTCTCCTCTTTACTCTCTATGTCTTCTCTTCCCCTTTCTAACCGCCCTCTTTATTCCCTCTCCACACTCTTCTCCCTTCCGCCTTCTCCCTTCACTCTTCTACAAACATCTTCTCTCTATTATCACGAATAATCATGTCACCAACACACATGAATACACAAACACCTACAAGAACGTATTAAAAAGGGAGAAGGGAGGGGCAGGTGGAAGGATATTCCTTATCACTGTCACGATAACGCTAATATCAAAACAGAAATGTTAATTCAGTGAAACACTTTTTAAATCTGGTCTGAAAATGAGACAGTGACTCATGCGATGTATACAATAACAATCTTTATTAATATAAAACTATTTACATCATATTATTAAGGATATTATTCGTTATCTAAAAATGATAATTCTAAGCGTTAAAAAGGATAATTATGATAATAATATCAATGGTCATAATAATGAAGATGATTATAATGATAATACCACTAATAAGGATGATAACAGTATTAATATAACAATGATAATAATGATAATGATAATAATAATAATAATAATAATACAGTAGGTAGAAGCAGCTAGAGAGCTGAAATTTCCACCAACGTCCAGAAAGTTTTCCACAAATCTCAAGATAATTTTTTTCAAGCATACCCATTATCTAAGATGGGTCCTTTAATATCACTGTAGATTCGTAAATAGATTCGGTTCACCACCAAAGTGTAATAAAGTGGTTCCTGAACCAGGGACAACCCACACATAATTTTTTTACCGATCTGTACGTAGCCTTTTGCTAATCCTCTCCTGAGATAATTGTAATGATACTCATAATGATAATAATGCTGATAAACAAAAACAAGATGTATGGTCCTTAACGACAATAATTAACTAAAATAATGATTATGATAATAATAATAATAATAATGATAATGATGATAAGGATTATGATAATGATAATGATACTAAAATAATAATAATAATAATAATAATAATAATAGTAGTAGTAGTAGCAGCAGTGATCACAATAATAACAATAATATTAATGATAATAAAAACACTGATAACAATAATAGTAATATCAATAACAGCAACAACCACAACGGTTTTATCAACACCAAAAAACGCATGAATAAATACAAACACGAGAACAAAAACAGAACAAATAAGTGACGCAAAAAGACGCACGCAAATCAATAGTTTCCGGCGTTAACTTTGCAGTTGTTTTTGACGCATCACTGAGTCCGGCGTTCGGGGCAGTGCATTACGAGTTGTGGTGACTTGTGGTGCTTTGTGATGATGTGTGGTGATCTGTGACGATGGGGGTGGGGGGGGGGGGTAATGGGGATGTGATTTGTGCTGCTGCGATGAGGTGTGATGTGTATGATTTGCAATGGTGTGTTGATGTGAGATTCTGTGCATGGATGTGCAGGTCTAATGATGTATGGTGATGTGATGATAAACGAGATCCTAGTCCGTGTAGTGATGTTCATGAGTGAGGCGTTTCGAATTAAAACAATTAAATAATTAATCATAAGAGTAGTTATTGCAATAACAATGACGTCGTGCTGAGTAATAAAAAAAAAAAAAAAAAAAACAAGCACATGCACATTCACATTGATTAATCAATTATCTAAATCTGCAACACTCACCCCCCCTACATCCGACCATGCAAGAATGGAGGGCAGGAACTCAGAGTTGCATTGAGGAATTGCAAAATATCCAAGGGTGAGGGATGCAATAGTTAAGGTTTGCAGGGTGAGTACTAAGATTACGGACGTCCTCAAAACGGAATGAAAGTGAGAGGAAAAGGTGAAGAGAGAGAAGAAAGAAGAAAGAAGAGAGAAGAAAGAAGAAAGAAAGAAGGAAGAAGGAAGAAGAAAAAGAAGAAGAGAGAGAGAAAAGGGGAGAGCGGAGGACAGCTAGAGACACAGAGAAAAAGAGAGAGTGTGTAGAGGGAGAGAGTAAGCATAAAGAAATTATTGATTTCACAGAAAAAAAGTGAGATAGAAAGTGAATATAGTTGCGGACTGGAGGGACGGAGGAGGGGGGGGGAGGGGGGAGACCATGAGAATGAAGCACACAGGTGAAACAGATGGTGTGTGAGGCAGCTGTTATGTGACACGTGAGTGAAAGGAGAAAGAGGGAGTGGAAGAGGGGAATAAAGGGAGAGAAAGAGGGACGAGGAGAGACAAAGGGAGACTAAGAGATAAAAGCCCCGACTTTTCTCAGGACTTTAAGGGGGTGGAGCATTGTGTTTTTGTTTTTTTTTTCCTCTCTCTCTCTTTCTTTTCTTTTAATCACCACTTATATGAGAGAGAGGAGAGAGGAGAGAGAGAGAGAGAGAGAGAGAGAGAGAGAGAGAAAGAGAAAGAGAGAGAGAGAGAGAGAGAGAGAGAGAGAGAGAGAGAGAGAGAGAGAGAGAGAGAGAGAAAGGTGAGAAAGGAGAGAAGGAGAACCCCCCCCCCCCCACACACGCCGTCAAAGCTACGACACGAAAGACCTCTCCCCCCCATCCCCACACCCATCCCCGCCCGTCGTGTTACGAGATTACCTTCAAGTACAACGTTATTGATCATACTCTGCCGTCTGGACTTCCACGTGGCGGGCTGCCCTCTCCCCCTCTCCCCCTCTCCCCCTCTCCCCCCTCTCCTCCTCTCCTCCTCTCCCCCTCTCCCCCTCTCCCCCCTCTCCTCCTCTTTTCCTCTTCCCCATTCCACCTCTCCCCCTCCTCCCCTCTCCTCCTCTCCTTCTCTCCTCCTCTCCTCCTCTTCCCCATTCCATCCTTCCCCCTCTTTCCCTCTCATCCTCTCTTCCTACCCTCCTCTCCCCCTTTCCCCATCTCCACCTTTCCTCCTCTTCCCCATACTACCTCTCCCCCTCCCCCCATCTTGCCCCTTCACTCATCCCTCGCTGCCTCGCGTTATATCCATTCATCCTTCTCTTCTTTACCCGCTTATCCGTTATTGTTCATTCTTCCTTTGTCATTCCGAGTTCATTCGCCTTTATTTCTTACAAACTTTTTATTCATGTTACGTCATACTACATGCTTCACTACTATAACATTTTCATGACACACACACGTAAATAAATAGATATAGATAGATAGATAGCTAGACATAAATACATATTTAGATATACATATACATATAGACATGTAAATCTACACATGCACATCCAAAGAGATATGCTTGTATAATCATGCGTATGTTCGAATATATGTATATTTATGTATTTACGTATCCATATATACAATATATACACATAAACACATATACATTTCCCCCTACAAGTTTCGTATCCAATGCGCAACTCGAACTAAACTCATAAAAGAAACAACTATCAACCGTACAGCACATGTCTATAGGAGCGAGAATCCCCAAAGCTAGGTCTGACAAGGGAAAAAAAGGTAGACGTTAGCTGACCCCGTGACGTCATATTGGCTTATGCAACCGACGGCTCACTTGCGATTATATATACCGCGAAAAAGGATCACTGGCATGCGTCATCGAGTGACCTGTGTCGTTTCTGTCTTAGAGGAAAGGAGAGAGAGAGAGGGAGAGGGAGAGGGAGAGGGAGAGGGAGAGGGAGAGAGAGAGAGAGAGAGAGAGAGAGAGAGAGAGAGAGAGAGAGAGAGAGAGAGAGAGAGAGAGAGAGAGAGAGGTGGGGGAAGAAAGAGGGAGAAGAAGGTATAGGGAAAGAAAGGGAGAGAGAGAGGGGGGGAGAGGGAGGGAGGAAGAAAGAGAGAGAGGGAGAGAGAGAGCACTGGAAGAAAGAAAAGGAACGAAGAAAGACCGAGCATATACAGAGAGAGAAAAGAGGGTCTAGTGAAGACAGCCAGCCAAGTAAAACCCAGCTCCCCCCCTCCCCTCCCTCCCTCCCTCCCTCCTCCTCTCGCCCTCCTCCTCACTTTCCCTCTCACCCTCACCCCCCTCCCCCGACCCTGCCCCACCACCCTCCTCCCTGCTGAGGCCCCGAGTGAAGAATGACTAAACTGGCCTTCGGACTTTCGGGACTTTGATTGCACTTCGTTTTAGTGAAAACCCGACGACAGTAAACAAACTCCTTTTAAAACCCGTAAACATTTCGCACTTATAGTACGGGTGTCAAATTCTGTCACATATCACATTGTGAAACATCTTTTACTATAATTGTTAATGCTCGCATATCTTCAGTGTCTGCGTGTGTGTGTGTGTGTGTGTGTGTGTGTGTGTGTGTGTGTGTGTGTGTGTGTGTGTGTGTGTGTGTGTGTGTGTGTGTGTGTGTGTGTGTGTGTGTGTGTGTGCGTGCGTGCGTGTTTGTACATGTAAATATGCTTGTGTATGTGTATGCGTATGTGCATGTGAATGTGCATGAGTAAATGTAAGTGTATGTATATGGATATGGGTAAGTGCATGTGAATTTGCATGAATGTATGTGTACGTGGTTGTGTATGTGTATGTAAATGTATGTTTAAGTATAAGTGTATGTATATGTACATGAGTATGTGTATGGGTAAGTGTATCTTTATGTGTATGTGAAAGTGTGAGTGTGAGTGAGATCGTAAGCATGAGAGTGTGTGTGAGAGTGTGCCGGCATAACCTCACACAAACACACTAATAGACAGACAGAGACAGAGATACAGAAAAAAATATATCTAACAGATAAAACACAACCACGAATAGGCACAACATCACACCCTTCCCTGTACCTTCTCTATCCCACTCAAATCAATGTTTTGAAAATCTTTGCACCGGAAACAGCACCATTTCCTGCAGCATTTAAGTGGTTTCTGCAAAGACAACTGCATATCTCTCTCTATCTTTCTCTCTCTTTCTCTCTCTTTCTCTCTCTTTCTCTCTCTTTCTCTCTCTTTCTCTCTCTTTCTCTCTCTTTCTCTCTCTTTCTCTCTCTTTCTCTCTCTTTCTCTCTCTTTCTCTCTTTCTCTCTCTTTCTCTCTCTTTCTCTCTCTTTCTCTCTCTTTCTTTCTTTTTCTCTCTCTTTCTCTCTCTTTTTTCTCTCTTTCTCTCTCTTTCTCTCTTTCTCTTTCTTTCTCTTTCTCTTTCTTTCTTCTCACTCCCTCTCCTTCCTTTTCTCGCTCTCTCTCTCTCTCTCTCTCTCTCTCTCTCTCTCTCTCTCTCTCTCTCTCTCTCTCTCTCTCTCTCTCTCTCTCTCTCTCTCTCTCACTTACTCTCTCTCTCTTTCACTTACTCTCTCTCTCTCTCTCTCTCTCTCTCTCTCTCTCTCTCTCTCTCTCTCTCTCTCTCTCTCTCTCTCTCTCTCTCTCTCTCTCTCACTCTCTCACTCTCACTCTCACTCTCTCTTTCCCTCTCTGGTCTACTTGTACCATCTACTCCCTGTTTCTATTTATGGTAAAATTATGGCATCTATAGTAATATTTTATGTCAAAACTGACCTAATAGAATATGACTGAATATCAGGTGGTGTCTTGTAACATTGACGAAAATGAATAAACAAATAATTGGATTATAGCTTGTGTGTGTGTGTGTGTGTGTGTGTGTGTGTGTGTGTGTGTGTGTGTGTGTGTGTGTGTGTGTGTGTGTGTGTGTGTGTGTGTGTGTGTGTGTGTGTGTGTGTATGCTTGTATGTATGCATGTATTAATCCATGCATGTTGTATGTATGAATGTATTATATGTGTGTATCCGTGTGCTATTAATGTTCAATATTGTTAAATTATCATCATCCATATTATTATCATCATTTTTATTATCTTAATCATCTAATTTAATAATATCATTTGCACTATCATTATCAGTATTATCAGTATTATCATTAGTAGTAGTAGTATTAGCATTAGTATTCGTCTTATTGAATAAATCCTTATAATTATCAATATCATTGTTACTATTGTTTCATCTTCATCACCATAATTGTTGTTGCTATTATTACCGTTATTATGATTATAATTATTAGTATTAGTATTAGTGGTAGTGGTAGTAATAATATTAGTATCAGTATTAGCATCATTAGTGTTTTTTTTCTAAGGGGGGTCTTTATCTCCCATTTCCAATCCTTTTCAATTCCAATCCTTTGCATTTCTGATCGTTTTCAATTCCAATCCTTTGCATTTCCAATCCCTTTCAATTCCAATCCCTTTCAATTCCAATCCTTTGCATTTCCAATCCTTTTCTTCGACCTTTCCCCTAGCCCCTCTTCCTTACTATTTTATCTCCCTTTCATCGTCCGCTTCTTCACGGCATCTTGGGCCATTCCTCCCTTTTGTCTTCCTCCACCCTTTTTATCAATTCTATCTCATCTCCCTTTCTTTAGCTTACACTTCACAGATCTCCCTTTCTCTGTCCACCTCTTCAGCGCATCTTTGACTTTTCACTCCTTCTTCCTCCCTTCTTTCAATTCTATCTCAGCTCCCTTTCTCCGTCAACCTCTTCAAAGCATCCTCGACTTATCTTCCTTTCTTCTTCTTCTTCTTATTATTATTCTTCCTACTTCTCTTCTTCCTCTTTGATTCTCCCGCTTTTATCATCCTCTCCGTTCTCCCAGTGATCCGTAAGATGGGCTCTTCTCCAAGGGATTCACCCAATAACACCTCGAGACCTGGGACCTGATATGCCTTAATAAACAACACATGCACAAGCAACATGACAGTGGTAAGTCGGCCACATGTGTTGCTGAGCTGCACGATATTATCTACTGTTGTGTCGCTTCGCTGTGTTGTGCTAGTAAGGTTCTGTTGTTCTGTGCTACGTGCTGTACTAAGCGAGAGTTGTTGTTGTGTTATGCTTAGGTTAGGTTGCTGTTGTATGCTGACTAAAACTATGCTACTGTGTTATGGTTGTTTTAGCTATTGTTATGTTGTCTGTCCTTATGCTAACTAACCTCTTTGCTACTATGATATGGACGCTAAGGCTGTGCTGGTGTGGTGTGCTGAGGTTGTGTCACCCAAGATGTGCTATGTTTACTAAGAATATGTTGTTTTTCTTTGGAAATTTATTCAATCTTGTTGAGCTAAATCGAGCTGTACTCCCTTACGATGTGTAGGGTTGTACTGTCCGTGATATGCTAAGACTATGTCCTTGTGTTGTATTGTATTGTATGAACCAAATGCTACACAAATACTGCTACGATACCACGCTACAAAGCTCCATTCTTCAAAATTAGGCATTTATTTTCGTTGCAGTATTTCATCCCCTGAGTCATCACACCACACCTGCAACTGTGGGTTTTTATATCTTTTTATACGCTTGCATAGGAATGGATGATACTTCGCCCGTGTAAATACTCTAAATGAATATTAATCAAACGAATTGCAAACGAAGCAAAAAGAGATTGGAGGCGGATGGGATGGGAGGTTGCACGGTTGGTGCATCAGAGAGGCTAAAAATATAGCCACTTCGTTAGAGCTCTCTTTTACATGTTTAATGCCCCATCTTTGTTTTGAGTTTGCGTGCTTTGGGTGTCGGGGCAAATATTTGGTCGAATTTTGGGGATTTAGAATACATCTATGAATAATCAAATGAATATGTATATACAGTGTGTATACATATAGATAGACAGAGAGATAGATAGATAGGTAGACAGAAAGATAGAGGGATAGATATACATATACATATATTTATATATAGAGAGATAGAAAGATAGATATAAATATATGTACACACACATATATATATATACGTATATATATATATATATATATATATATATATATATATATATATATCATATATATATACATATATATGTGTGTGTGTGCGTGTGTGTGCCCATAACCCTCTGTCTTGCAACAAGACAGAGGGTTTTGACGTTGCGGCTTTGTTGTCGGCGCTGTTGAAGATTCAAGAACTCGCGTAGAGGTCATTGTTGTTGTATTTCTACAAGGCAGCTGTGTAGATGACGTTGATGTTGAAGATTCTCGTAAAAAAGATTCTCGTAACAAATTGCTATTCATTTCGACAATCATTTCTAAGCTAAAGACGCCCAATCAAGAAAAACAAATAGATCACAAAGACTGAACAACGGAAGCAAACAAGCAAACAAGCAAGCATCCCCATCGCCGAAGAACAAGCGTACGAAGGCCAAGTATAACGCACATACACTTTAAATATCTCGCGTCCTGATAGACCTCCCCCCCCCCATCGGGTGTAGGAGACCCAGGCGCCTCTCAGCCTCACAGATCAATCACAAACCATGGGGTCAAGTCTCGCTCGTCCTCTGTGGTGTATATTCCCACACAGCTGGAGGTATTAAGGTACGGGGTTCTCTCGCTCTCGCTCTCTCTCGCTCTCGCTCTCGCTCTCGCTCTCGCTCTCGCTCTCTCTCTCTCTCTCTCTCTCTCTCTCTCTCTCTCTCTCTCTCTCTCTCTCTCTCTCTCTCTCTCTCTCTCTCTCTCTCTCTTTCTCTCTCTCTCTCTCTCTCTCTCTCTCTCTCTTTCTCTCTCTCTCTCTCGCTCGCTCGCTCGCTCGCTCTCAGTCTCACTCTCTCTCGCTCTCTCTCTCTCTCTCGCTCTCAGTCTCACTCTCTCTCGCTCTCTCTCTCTCTTCCTTCTCTCCCTCTTTCTCTCTCTTCTTGTCAGCACGTAAATATCCAAGCATTTAATAGCCTAATCAACTTGGGAATTCCTTGCCATATTACTGCACAACACATGCACTCGGCAAGGAGAGTGTGTGAGGTTGGGATTTGGGGTAGGTGGGGGGGGGTGCGGATGAGGGAAGGAGGAGGACGAAGAAGAGGAGGTGAATGGGGCCTCGCCTTCCTAACACCTCTTCCTCATCTCTAACCCCCCTCCCCCCCTCCCCCTTTACCCTCCTGTTCAGACACACCCACTCTTTCATCTTCCCGCTCCCCGTCTCTCACACCTTCTCCCCTCTCTTTATTCCCCATTTCCTCCCCTCTCCCATCCTAATTTCCCTCTTCCCCATTTTTTTTTCTTTTCTTTCCTTCCCCTCTTCCCCCTCCCCCGTCATCCCATCCCCGCCTACCCCCACCACCACCACCACCATCTCTCACTACTCATCTTCGCAATCTTCACCTTCATTAGACGGCTTCTTGAGCCATCAATTAACCCCGGGACACCAAATTATTATTTTGGTTACCTTTGAAATGGCGGATGTTAGGGAGACTCACTGTGGTAGGGCAGGGGAGGAGAGGGGGAGGGCAGGGGAGGAGAGGGGGAGGAGAGGGGGAGGGCAGGGGAGGGCAGGGGGAGGGCAGGGGAGGGCAGGGGGAGGGCAGGGGAGGGCAGGGGGAAGGCAGGGGAGGAGAGGGGGAGGACAGGGGAGGAGAGGGGGAGGGCAGGGGAGAAGAGGGGGAGGGCAGGGGAGGGCAGGGGAGGAGAGGGGGAGGGCAGGGGGAGGGGAGGGGAGAGGATTGGATGCGGGAGGGAAGATGAGAGAAGAGGAGAGGATGGGTTAGAGAGAGGATGGGAGGAGAGGGAAGGGCAAAGGAAAAAGATGGGAGGGGAGAGGAGAGGATTGGATAGAGAGGGAAGGTGAGAGAAGAGGAGAGGATGGGAGGGGAGGGAAGGAAGGGGTAGGGGAGGGGAGGGGACGGGAGGGGAGGGGAGGAGAAGGGACGGGACGGGAGGGAAAGGAATTGGAGATGATGGGTTACAGAGAGGATAGACTAAGGAAGAAAGGGGTCAGGAGGGGGAGGAAGATACGAAAGGGGAAGGGGATAGGAAAGGAGGAACGTGAAAAGAAAGAGAAAGGATAGGGAGATAAGAAGAAGGGAATAGAAAGAAAAATAAGGAGAAGGTAAGAAGAGAGGAAGGGGATTGGAAAAGACAGAGGAATTGAAAGGGGAATCGAAGATAGGAAGGAAAGGGGAATAACAGAAGACAAAAGGAAGGAATAAGAGAGAAGGGAAAGAAGAGAGGCAGAGGGATGGAGATACAGAATGAAGAGGGAAGTGGAGGAGAGAGAGTAAACTAAGGGGAAAGGGAGGAGTCGAGAAGTTTCAGGATGTACTGGGAAGTGGTATTGGAAGGGCAGGCAGGTGATGGGGCTGTTGTTGGGATGGTGTAGGGGGGCAGGGAGGGGGGGGGAGATGAGGGAAGGAGGAGGAGGAAGAAGAGGAGGTGAATGGGGCCTCGCCTTCCTAACACCTCTTCCTCATCTCTAACCCCCCTCCCCCCCTCCCCCTTTACCCTCCTGTTCAGACACACCCACTCTTTCATCTTCCCGCTCCCCGTCTCTCACACCTTCTCCCCTCTCTTTATTCCCCATTTCCTCCCGTCTCCCATCCTAATTTC
>NW_028234414.1:35534050-35539129 GCF_977035675.1 Penaeus japonicus
CCTGTACTATTACTAACCGCAGCTACTACTATCCCAAATGCTGCTAGTACTACTATTACTTTTGAGGATAGGGCACTGATTACTAATACTATTGCAACTTCTGCTACTAGCACTACCAGTGTTATTACTGCTACTACTATTGCTGTTGATACTGCTAAATACTACCAGTGTTATTACTGCTACTACAATTGCTGTTGATACTACTAAGTACTAGCAGTGCTACCACTACTAGTGCAACAAGAACACCATCAAGAAAAATAACTACTGATATTTCTACCGCTACTACTGCTGCTGCTATTACTGCTATTACTATTTTTATTACTACATTGCTGCTGCTACTACAACTATTACTACTACTACTGCTGGCGTACTACTACTACTGCTACTATTTCTACCAACTGCAACTACTATTGCTACTACCACAATTACCCCTAATACTATTAGTACTAGTACTACTATTACAACAACTATTACTATTACTAATACTGTTACTTTTACCATTACTATTACTATTACCACTACTACTACTGCTGCTAATAATGATGATAATAATAATAATAATAATAATAATCACACAAACCTAATTCTAATAGATAACATAGTAATAATGATACTTACATAATAATAACAATGATGATAATAATGATTTAATTTGATGATAAATAATACATAATCATATCCAATAATAATGATGATAATAATAATAATGACAACAACAAGGATGATAATAATGATTTTGATGATAATAACAATAATCATTATCACAATAATAATAATAATAATAATAACAATAATGATTATGATAATAACAATAATAATGATAACAATAACACTAACAATAATAATAATAGTAGTAATGATAATACAAATAATAATGAATACAATGCCAATAATGATGATAGATATAATCATCCACCTCAACCACCATTACAATTAAAGAAAGTTCAACCACGACAGAGTGCCATTCCCCCCCCCCCTCCAAGAAAAAGAACAATCACAAACAATAACAACAGCAACTCCCTCATGGAAACACCTCATGGTAGGAAGGACCCGATACCAAAAAAGGTCGTCAGGAGATACCATGGCTACCAAGGGATCAGTATTCCCATGGCTGTGCCGGATCGAACGGCACTGGCACTACTAAAGAGGTGGTGCCAGGACCCCGTTTGGCCAGGGAGGAGGAAGGGGGGGGGTCGTAGGGGGTGGGGGAAGAGGAGTGAGGAGGGAGGGGGACAAAGGGGGTGGAGGAAGAGGAGGGAAGAGGGAGGGGGACGGAGGGGGTGGAGGAAGAGGAGGGAGGAGGGAGGGGGACGGAGGGGGTGGAGGAAGAGGAGGGAGGAGGGAGGGGGACGGAGGGGGTGGAGGAAGAGGAGGGAGGAGGGAGGGGGACGGAGGGGGTGGAGGAAGAGGAGGTGGAGTTGAAGGTGGAGAAATAGGAGGGAGGAGGGGTAAGGGAAAGGAAGAGGATGGAGATGGAAGAAAAGAAGGGGAACGAGGGAGGTGAGGGAGGGTGGAGAAAGAGGTAAGCCAGCAGTGAAGGGGTTGATGAAAAGTGTGGAAAGAGGACGTATTACTCAACGAAGCAGTTTCTTCTATGAGTGATTTATATTAGAAGCCCCCTTCCAACACCTCCTTCAGGGAAACACATACTCATGTGATAAAACTATCAATACACCAAAAATCTAACAAAATAACTAAAATAATCTCTATAAATCAATCACACTCAATAACACACCCAAAAAAACCTATAATAGATTGTGTTTAGTGTTTTGTGAGTGTTATTGTGATTTTGGTGTGTTTGAGTGTGAGTTTGTTTAGAGTTGTGTGTTCGTGTCGTATTTTGAGTTTGTGAGTGAGAGATTTGTTATTTCTTTAGTTAGTGTGTTGAGTGTGTTATTGTTAGTACCAGCCAAAACCCACAAAATACACACCTCAACACACACGCAACACACACAGCACTCACGCCCACACACCCCACACAACACAACAAACACAACACACACAAACCACCACACACACACCACCTAAAATAATATATATATATATATCTATATATATATATATATATTATAATATTAGTCTATACTGATATTTATTATTCATTTATTCATTTCTTTATCTATTTATATATATATCAATATTATCATATATATATATATCTATATATTATATATATTAAGTATATTATATTTATATATATATATATATATATATATATATATATATATATATAAATATATATATACTTGAAGTAAAAAAAAAATCCTTGGCTTAACTAGTCGTGAATAAAAAGACATTGTATTTGTATGCATCACACCCGCCTATGATATGTATAAACTTGTACGACTTACCTGTTTATCCAAAGGAGCAGGAAAAGGAAAAAAATAAAAACATTAATCCAATAAGATATATTACAAATCAAATCATTCTCATTAACTGTCAGCGGTAATTAGTTTAATCTATATGGGGCGACAGCGGAAGAAATTATATAGAGCTAGATAGAGAGGATGGAGAGAGAGAGAGAGAGAGAGAGAGAGAGAGAGAGAGAGAGAGAGAGAGAGAGAGAGAGAGAGAGAGAGAGGGATAATCACGCAGAGAGAGCTTACGTAACTTTCATGAACAACACCAAGAGTTGCACTTTATTGATTTACAAACACTCACAACACCTATGCGAACTGTCCGACAACACCCAAGTTAGACAAGTAACACCAGGACAGACAGACACACAGATGAAGAAAAAAAATATAAAAATAACAAGCAGACAGATTCAGACAATCAGACAGATAGACAGCCAGCCAGCCAAATATAAAGAGACAGACAACTAAAATCAGAGACAGACAAACAGACTATCAGATAGATACATGGGGCCATATATATTATTTATTAGATTTTTTTTGATTTTGTTTATAGGATAATATATTTAATTAATATATTATTTTATTAGATTTTTAATTTATTTAGTTAATTTTTTATAGTTTCGATTTAATTTTTAGATTAGTGTTTTATTTTTTTAATAGTTATTTTTTTCTTATATTATTCTTAGATTAGGACATAGATGATCGGAGCCAACAGTAATAATAATAACCCAACCAATCATTCATCCAAAGCACCCAACCATCCACCCAACTAAAGAGCCAACCAGCTTTCTAGATAGCCACAAATCAGCAATCCGAAACAAGATACAGATAAACAGATTGATAGCTATCCAATCAGCTATCCTATCCACCAGTCACTTAACCATCTGTCCATAAAACTTTCTAGCAATTCAACCATCCATCTAGACAGCCAAACAACTAGGGAGGGAGAGAGACAGGTAGACTTACAGACAACCAGATAACCGGTTATCCCATCTACCATCCGGCGGTGTGTATGTTTATCTTTCTCTCCATTTCTATTTTCTTTTTCTCTCTTTCTCTCTCTTTTTCTCTCTTTCTTTCTCTCACTCTCTTCTCCGTCTCTCTCCTCTTTCTTCTTCTTCTCATGCTATCTTTCTTTCTAGCTATCTTTATTTTTCTCTTTCTCTTTTTCATAATATGATCTTCTAAACGTATATATCTATCTGCCTATCCATCCATCCATCCATTAATCTATCTCTACTTCCATCTCTATCTCCACCTCCGTATCTATCTACCCTTATCTATCCCTCTTTATCTATCTATCTATCTATCTATCATCCAAACCGAGAGAAAAATCACCAGAGAAACCGACTTTTTCATCCAAGGTCTTCGGTCCTGAAATGTCTTTCGAAATTCTTCCTGGAAGGCGACTTTAAGGAAGGAAGGAAGGAAGGAAGGAAGGAAGGAGGAGGTGGAGGTGAGAAGAAGACGAAGGGGAAAAGAAAGAAAAAGAATGAAGAACAAGAACACAGAGAAGACTACGACGACGACGACAACGAAGAAGGAGAGGAAGAAGAAGACGAAGCTAACGAAGAAGAAGAAGATGAAGAAAACGACGATGACAACACAGAAGAAGACGAAGAACAGCAACAATAACGACAACAACAACAACAACAAGAAAAGAGGACGCAAAAGCAGTGGCACAGAAACGGACGACACCGAAGGAAAGAGAAAACCAAAGGAAAAGCGAAGAGGTAGCAAGACCACTGCCTTAGACGAAGTGTGATCCGACGGCGCAGCGAAAGGTCGCCGGGAACGCCTTGGCAACGGCGAAGGAGTTCCGAAGGAGAGCCAAAAAACGGCGCATCTACACAGCATGGGGGGGGGGGATGGGGGCGGCGGGCGGTGAGTGGGGAGAACATTGATTATGGAGGGACGATGGACTGTTGGCAGTAGAGAGAGAAGAAGGAAGGACCGTCGGAATGGCGGGAGGGGAGAGACACGAGAGAGGAGAGAGAGCGAGAGTAGAGAGAGACTGAGTGAATGAGTGAGAGGAGGAGAGAGAGAGAGAGAGAGAGAGAGAGAGAGAGAGAGAGAGAGAGAGAGAGAGAGAGAGAGAGAGAGAGAAAGTGTGGAGGGACGATGGGACGGTGGGAAGGAAGAGAGAGATGAAGGAAGGAAAGTCGGAATAGAGGGAGGGAGAGAAAGAGAGAGAGAGATTGAGAAAGAAAGAGAGAATGTGTGTGAGAGGCATCTTAATATAATCATTCTTTATAAAGATGAAAAAAAATAATAAAATAAAACTACAATATGACTAATTTCAAATACCACGCATTCATGTTACGAAAGAATACCCCCCACCCCCCATTCCCTTCTGACAAAAAATAAACAATTATTTGAAAAATAAAAATAAAAATATATCTATTATATATTATATATATATATATATATATATATATATATATATATATATATATATATATATATATATGTATGTATACAAACTAGTCATAAAAATTAAACCCAATCAAACCAATTTCTAAAGACTTTATCAATCACAAATAAAGTATTTATATCAAATCAGAATCATGATAAGCTATTGAATCACCGCTAAATATTTTTCCTTTCTTTTTATAACAGAATAATAGAGTGCGTTTTGGCAATGATATAACGTACATCGCATTATATATTATAAGAAGTTAATACATTTTATCAATTTAATTCAAATAATTAGGATGTGAGG
>NW_028234414.1:35539229-35541729 GCF_977035675.1 Penaeus japonicus
TGGCTGCTCGTGCTGGATTAAGACAACTACTGTTTTCATGACGGGCTCTTGAAGAAAGAAAACAAGAGTGGAGAGAGACAGAAGAGCGAAAATTGAGAGTGAATGTCCGGAGGAACTGGAGGAGAGAAACCAAACGTTAAGAGAGGATAGGACTTGCAAATCTTGGATAGACTGGAATGTTTATGAGAAATGTTTATCTGGGAAAGTTTGTACGAATGACATCTTATTAATTAAACGGGGCTTATATACTGACGTGATTACTTTCATTTTGTTTAATCAGCTTGATAAATCAATCATTAACTGTATTTTCTGTAACTCATCAAAAGCTACCGAACAGCTGATTGCTATAAACCCCACATGCAATAATCAGCGATGCAACGAATGCAAAAGCTGAGTGAAGAGACACGTTTTTCCACAATCTCTCCAGTTCTAAATAGCAAAACGACTTCACCGCTTAACATGTGTCTGGAAAGTTGATGGGTCAAACACCTCCGTGTCGACGGGGTGACTCAGTGGGTCATGGGGTCGATTCACTAGGTAACTGGGTCGAACCGGGGCAAGAGGGGAAAAACGGCGAGTCACCAATCCTCATTGCTGAGGGGAGAGCTACGAGATGGAGGGGGTTTGACTCTGGATATGTGAGGTTGTGAGGGATGGTTATTGAAATTTCCTCAGAGTTAGGAATCAGTAGTCAGGTATGCGAATAGAAGGGAATTGGTAAGCTCGGAGGGAAACACGGTCTCAAAAATATTTTATTTCTTCTTGAGGGAGATTGTGAAACATCGCCAAAGCTAATCTCTGGCCCCCAGTCTAACCCATCCGATCAAGAACGCTTCTCTGTTCGAAAAGTGTTGGTCTCGCCTCTCAAAACCGGCGTGTAACTTCGTCAACTCCCTTTCCTCGTCGGTGTGACAAAAAAAAAATAACATCCACGTCTCTCCCTCGGCTGCAATATCCTCAATTCGAGTTGGACATTAGATTCCAATTCTGTGGCTCATTCATCGCTTAACGACGACGGCCGGGTCTGTTTACGTAGGGCCGTCATCAACAAAACAATGAAACGGCGACGAGTCCCTTCCTCCAACTCAGCCGCGACAAACGTTCCTCATTTTCTAGTCCTTTCCTACGATGTGAGCTCCTGGAGGCAAGGAGGTGCTAGGGCTATACGGTCTCGAGACGTAGAGCCAAGTAGAGAACTACAAGAGGCTCTCTCTCTCACATAACACACAGGCAGCGGCAGCGGCGCGACCGTACCTCTACGACGGTATCATCAATTATTTCGCACAACACAGATGATCAGAAAGGGTTGTCGCCGTTGTATCGTTCTCCGGGAGGTTGCCTAGCTTCCTGGCCTTTTATAGAACCCCGTGGCAAGGTTAGAGGGCTTACCTGTAACACTGAGGAGAGACATATTCCCCTCTGAGGCGTCGGTGCAGTTTAGAAGAACTGACGTGATAACCTGATCTCACAACCCGCTGGCCTATCCACCACCTCCATGATGGTCACTAACCACTGTATCCTCCTTGGTACTTCCACACACACACGGCTTTCTCGGCTCTGTTGGCTATCACAAACAAAACGGCCGCGTCGTTTTACTACACTGGGGGACCAATACGACAGGCGGTTGAAGTTTTGAAGAAAGAAGAAAAGAGAGTGCCTAACCGTGAAGAGAAGCTCGTTTGTGTCCGTTTTTCACGCTGGTTAAATTACCACTGACAGGCTAGTAGTCGATCCACCTCACCCTCACGCACATCATCATCCGTCTCAGAACCACGGGATTTACGGACGTCAACAAAATTCAAGTTTCGGAAATGGTGTGTAAATGAGCGCGAAAAATGGGCGCTATTCTCCCTATAAAGCATCTTTCTTTTCTACCCCTTCAGTGTCCTACTAGGATAATAGTGTGCCCAAAACATTGAATTTTATTAATACGGCGCGACTAGAGCAAAGAATAAGCAGGTATTGTTAAAGATAAAGCAGGTCATTGATCAGAGAACAGGAGGTTCAGGACGCAACGCATGCCTCACATCTATAAGGGCCCCGACGATCTCTCCGACTCTGCGCGAGGTGCTTTGCTGCCTTTCTTCCGGGCCACGAGGCAACCTACCAGCTTTATCTGACGGTCTCGTGCACCGAGAGTTGATAATAAGTTCCCCGATTGTGTACGTTTTCAAAAGTATTCAGCAGTCAGTCGTTGTGTTATTATTTGTTCCGGTGACCATTTCTCCTTCTGTTTACCCTCAGACCGGAAGAGGCCACGAGATTCTAATGCTTCGGCTGACACAACAAGAGACATCGCGTCCCTGGAGCCAGCCTTGAGGGTAAACAATATAAATCTGGCACACTGACTTACTTTCAAATCTCCCGAACGCGCGGCAGTGTAGGTGCCAGCCGTACGTAGTACACTCGCACTCGCCTGACATGGCCAGCGCCACGTGCTAAAATAGGCCTTACTACACCCGTACCTACGACCGACTTCTGGCACCCCCTCTTCCTTGCC
>NW_028234414.1:35546729-35549229 GCF_977035675.1 Penaeus japonicus
TAAATACAGCTTATTATATATTGTACATATATATTATGATATATATGTTATATACATATGATATATATGTTATATGATATACATATATGTTATATGTATATATATATACTATTATATATATATATTATAATATTTGTAAACACACGCAAACACATTTTTTCCACAACGCTAGTATATATGCATATTTGCATATATTATATACTTATATGTTTATAAATTATATATATTTAATTATTATATATATTTACAATATTATATATAATCACACACGCACACACATATAACACACCGCTATGTTATATATATACAAGTTATATATAGTATATAGATTATAATATATATATATATACTATTATATATATATGTATATAATATATATATATATATATGTTTTACATATACTCGTTTATATAATATTATATATAGATTATATATATATATATCATATTATTTATAAAATATATAATATATATACATATATATAAAAAATATATATATAAATATATATATAGTATAATATATATATTTTATATATATATATATATATATATATAACATTTTTATAAATATAGCAGATATATATATATTATATATATTTATATATATATTTATATATATATATATTTTATATATGTATGCATATGTATATATATTCATATATATGTTTATATAGATTTATATATATATATATTTATATATATATAATATATTTGTATGATATGTATATATTTATTTATATATATATATATATATATATATTCATATAAGATGTATATATATATAATATGTATATATATATATATATTATAAATATATATATTAATATATATTATATAATCTTTATGTATATATGTATATTACATATATGTATATTATAATATCTATATTATAAATATATAGAATCTATTTATATTATTATATATATATATTGTATATAGATATGTAATTATACACATATATAAATACATATATGTATTAATATATCTATATTATATAAAATATATATATATATAACACACACCAAATATAAACATTAATAATATAACAATATATATTATACATATATGATATATATTGTATATTTATATATATACATATATCACACACAAACCACACCACACAACACACACACATTATATATATCTATATATATATATATGATATATATATATTATATATATATGTGTATTATATATATATATATATACATATATATATATATTTATATATATATATATTATTATATATTACACACACAATACACTTATTATATATATATAGATATATATATATATTTATATTATATATATATATATATTATATATTATATACACACACACATACATTATATATATATACATATAATATATATATCTATATTATATATATATTATATATAATCTATATATATATTATATACACACACCAACATTATATATATTACACACACACAAATATATATATATATATATTTATTTATTTATACTATATACTTAATTATAAAAATACTATATATACATATATATATATATCTTTCTCTCTCTCTCTCTCTCTCTCCCATATTCTTCATTTAGCCCATCGAATATTACAGCAATTCAGATGTAACAGAGACACGCATTCTGTCTGTGTCTTCGTGCAAATACAATGGAGACGCGTGGCTGTGTGTCTGCGAGTGGCCCCAGCGTGTCTAGATGCCCGGCCTCGCCCCGGCCAGTCCTCTCACATCGATCATTAAACACAAGCAATGCTACCGAACGCAATGATGCTGCGGTGCTCAAGACCCTTGCGTGAAGACAAGGCTGGGAGTATGTCATGAGTTTATGACCTTCCGGGAAACGTTCCGAGGATAATTAAATAATTGTGTAATTAAAGAAACTATTGCTGGATCATCATGAGATTGGAATATGATTAACAATTATGATCATATTATGGTAATACTCAGTAATAAAGATAATGAGGAAACGAATAATAATAGCAAAATGAAGTTATGATAGAACTCATGATAATCATGATAATAATAATGATGATAATGAGAACAATGACAATAATGACAATACTAATAGCAGAAATGAAGTTATATAGAACTCATGATAATCATGTTAATTAAAGAAGGATGATAATGAGATCAATGACAATAATGAAACCAATACGAATAATAATAGCAAAATGAAGTTATGATAGAACTCATGATAATCATGATAATAATAATGATGATAATGAGAACAATGACAATAATGACAATAACGACGATGACTATTATCCTTATCATAATGATGACAATGATCATAATAAATATCATTAGTCATTGCCAATGACAGTTATAATAAAAGTAACAATAACCATCTTGTCATACGAGCGACTAAAATAACTCTGCAGAATCTAAACAACATAAAAATACTTTCATGTTATCGATATATTCCCGAGACCCGCAAATCTTTTCTGTCTGGAGTGACTGTATGTAGATTACCAAAGCATAAATCACGAGAACTTGAATTATTGC
>NW_028234414.1:35554229-35556729 GCF_977035675.1 Penaeus japonicus
ATTATATATATTTAATATCATATATTCTGTAGTGTGTGTGTGTGAATGGAAAAGATGGGAGAGAGAGAAAGTGAGAGAGGGAGGAGAGAATCTATTCGATTTCCTGATTTTGTTAACCATGAATGGTAAATACAATGTTGTACATAACTGTATACCTTCCACTAGCGTTGGTTCGCGAAAATACCAACAGGCATTGCGAGAGTATAACAATTTATGGTTACGCACATATATAGAGCTTTAAATTGGAGAATTGTAAAATGCATAGATATTCATTTTTTTTTTTCCGTGCAAGCGTACACTCAAACACCTTTACGAAAATTGCAAAGATAATCGTGCATATGTTCAAGAGAGGGGAGATGCAAGGCTGTTGTAAGCATGATTTGTGATGCAAAATGTGTATACACATTTTTTTTTTTTTTTTTTTCACGATGCATAATACTTCCTGATTCTTTTCAATATTAGATACTAGAGATTTACGCCACTCTTTAACAACATATGTAGTGCCGTGTTAGTCTGTTGAAGAAATGAGGAAAATATACACAGTCATGAAATAGACATATTTATAACAATTATAAATGACAGAAAAAGCCTTCAAAAGTGCAATTCATTGTACGCATGTTACCCAGTGGATTCATATCTCATGTATATAAGCATAATAGTGTAATATATAAACACATCAACATAAGCACATACTAAACTCATATCTTACGTTCTTACACAATAAGCTTACATTAAACGCCACTAGTTAATAGTCTCACACTGACAAAAAAAAGAAAGAAAAAAAGTCACGCATTTGCATCAGTCTGAACTGATTAAAAAAATCATTAGGTCCCTAGGCTATGGGCAACCCTTACCTATATTTTCATCAGGATTCTTTGGTAACTTTTCACAGTCCCGGTAACAGTTACATTACTTCTGATTCATATATATATTTTATTTATATTTTTATTATATTATTTATAGTATATATATATAGATGGTATATATATATATATAGTATATATATTATATATATATATATAAAGTTGCCTCTTCTATAGTTCATATCACGGAAACTCAGGTATTCTTGATTAAACCATAGTGAAACTAAGTTGGAATACGGTGCAGCTCATGATATATACAGTATTTCCTTCATTAGAAACCGAGTGTGTGCAAGTCTGTGTCCTTGTGCGCGTAAATAAGATGTGGATGTATACATAGAAAAGGTAATCGTGAAATAGAAATATCAAAGAGGGCTACTACATCTGATAGTGAAGTTGTTCTCAATGAGCAATCAGCACAACATTTTTTAATAATGTAGATTCACAGCATTCACTTTAAGGATTATGCCCAAAGGTTTTCATGCATTATTTGGAGAGTTTATGCGGTATCTGACTCTCTTTCTTTCTTTCTCTCCCTCTCTCTCTCTCTCTCTCTCTCTCTCTCTCTCTCTCTCTATCTCTCTTTCTTTCTTTTTTTCTTTCTCTTTCTATCTACCTTCTCTCTCTCTCTCTCTCTCTCTCTCTCTCTCTCTCTCTCTCTCTCTCTCTCTCTCTTATTCTCTCTCTCTCTCTCTCTCTCTCTCTCTCTCTCTCTCTCTCTCTCTCTCTCTCTCTCTCTCTCTCTCTCTCTCTCTCTCTCTCTCTCTCTCTCTCTTTCACTTTCTATTAATCCATCTCTCTTTCTCTTTCTATCTAAATATTTATTTTTGCTTTTCTCTCTTTCCTTTTCACAGTGAGACCTTCAAAAAACTGCTTTATTCATCTCCCACAGCTTATATACCGAGGCAGACCGGTTATTCCCACATAGTTATGAGATAACTTTTCCATACGATCTACGGCACAAGTTTGACAGCACGCGATTTATCTATTCGCCGGAAGTAAGTCTACATACAGCTAACATTCTATGGTCCCTTTCGCTCGCCCTTTCCCCCAAATATACACATACCATACGACGCACATTTTCCTTCCATTAGATTCGTTTCTTAAAAGGATCTATACGCTCTAGCTATTTAATTGAGTTGATGTTTTATCTTTTTTTTGTCGGTTACGCGTAGGTTGGCCCATTTTATTGCAGTAATGAGCAAATATAGTGTACGGGGGATATTATATAATAGGGATATGAGTCAGTCATCTTATAATGGTATTGCAGCAAATTTGTCCAAAATGTAATGTCGTTTAGCGACACATAAGACACACAACATCAATCTAGCAAAGTAATGCAAACAGTAACAGAAATTAATTATAATCATCTCTAAATGATTCAAATAAATCAATCCGGTGCTAATGTCTTTCACCTATTAAATCACATAAAAAGAATACTATGCATCTTCAGTGCAATATTGTCATCGCTTATGTACATTTGACGCCAATGCATTTCATCTGGCGACGTCGCTGCCAGTCCGGAGCAACGGGATCGCCAGAGACCTTCGTGATGCCGTCGAGTATGAACATATTGCCTGCCACTCTTCCCATATTATTGTACTTCTCAATTCAGTCTGTGATGTGACACTTCCGTCAAT
>NW_028234414.1:35566729-35569229 GCF_977035675.1 Penaeus japonicus
ACTTCATGCAACAATCATTGCACATATGCTTGAGATTCGGTTGGATTCAGTCGGAGTTCCATTTGAATTTGATAATTTCTTTACCTTTTACTTAAAGTATATGTTATGGCCTTCAATATACATTGTGGTATCAGTTGCATCTTACTATGTGTATTGGAGATTATACTGTCCGTTTCAAACCTCTGCTTTTTACACATAAAAAAAGTAATAAAAATGTAAATATTTACCTAAATATCATTATGGTAAGTTATGAGTTGCGTGAGCTCAAAGCTTAAATTTTTCGACTATTATAAACATTGCTATCACGTAATGTATCGAAAACCATATAACATTCAAAAACAGGTGACAAGCCACTTGTTTATTTGGACCTCTGAATGGTAAGGCACCGGGTAGATAGATAGACACATCAATGCTGCACCGCTAACTTGCAATGCATTCGAATATAGGATAACAACATTAATAAAATTTACAGGAACTACAATTTTACGTTGACGGTTAAATGATAATGATTATATATGACATAATCACTGTAGCAAGACCAAATTCGGACATTGAAGAAATTTTGGGATCCCCGGGTTTTTATAAGCTTAATTAAAAATTTTTTATATTTAATTTTTTTATAATATATAAAATTTTTTAAAAGGTTATATATTTTTTATAAATTTGTTTTAAAATACCACATATTTTATTATTTAACATTTTTAGTTTTTTAAAAAAAATATTAATATATATTTAATATAAATTAACGATTTAATTTTTTAATATTTTTTAATTTTTTTAAAAAAAATTATATTTAAATTTTTTATTTATATATAAAAACATAAACAAAATAAAATAAAAAAATATTTATATTTATAAAAAATAATTTTTAGAAATTTTTATTTTTTAAATATAAGGAAATTTATACATTATGGGGAATTAAATAATTTAATAAAAACCCCCGCACGCCCCCGCCAGCAATAATACATTCACACGCAATATACTAACGTGTTTTTATTTAAAACTTTTAAATAATAATACAATATTTATTATAAATATATAATTTTTTATATTTTTATTATATATATTTATATATTTTTATTATATATATAATAAAATATATATATATTTATATATATATATATTAATATATATTTTTAAATTTTTTTTTTTTTCTTTTTGTTTTTTTTGTTTTTTTGTGTTAATATATATATTTTTAAAATATATATATGTATGTAATATATTATATAGATATATAATATTAAAATGTAAAAAAAAAATAAAACAAAATATTTTTATTATATTAATAATATAATTAAATATAAATATTTTATATTTTTTTTTTTTTTTTTTTTTTTTTTGTTGGTTTTTTAAATTTATTTAATATTTAAAATAAAAATAATATATATAATATATATATATTTATATATTTAAAATATATTTTTAATTTTATATATTCATATATTTTTATATATATAAAAAATATATATAAATTTTATATTTTAAAAATAAAAAACATAATTAAATACATATATTAAAAATAATTTTTTATATATAATATTATATAAAATAATAAAAAATTTTTATAAATATTTTTTATATCTAAAAAAATTATATATTTTTTATATTTATTTATATAAAAAAATATAAAAATTAAAATATTTATAATTTTATTTTATTTTATATATATATATAATTATAATTTTATGTATGTTTTTAAAACATATATATATTATATATATATATTATATATATATATTTTTATCTATTATATATAATTTTATACATATATATTTTTAAAATATAATTTTTATATAAAAATATAATTTTTATATTTAATATATATTTTATATTTTTTTTTTTTTTTTTTTTTTGTGTTTTTTTTTTGTTGTGTATATATATTTTAAAATATAAAATTTTAATTTATATATTTATATATTTAAATATATATATATTATTTAAATATATTTATATATAAATTTTATATAATAATAAAAAAAACATAATAATACCCTTTCAAAACATAAATAATGTATAAAGATATGTATATACATATCAAACGTATATATTTTATTATAATATTATATATATATAAATATATTTTATATATATCTATATATTTTTTATTTATATTTCATATATATGTATAAACCCCCCCACACCAACCCCCAAAAACGCTCACTCTCTCTCACCCCCCACAACCCCACACACACGCCCCCCCACTTTTCCCCCCCCCCCCCCCTCCCCTCCCCCCCAAAACACAAAAACACACACAAACACACACAGCCCCCCCCCAAAACACACAACACAACAAAAATCCCCCACACACACACACATTAAAAAAAAAAAAACTATATTTTTATAATATATATATAAATAAATATATATATATTTATATATTTATAAAAAATAACATATATTATATATATATACATTATGTACATATTATTTAATTTTTATTATATTTTTTTTTATTATATAATATATATATATATATATATATAAATTTTTTATATAAATA
>NW_028234414.1:35581729-35586729 GCF_977035675.1 Penaeus japonicus
TTAATACTATAAACTACTTCCTCATAGTCTACTTAAACTTCGTCTTCTCAAACTCAAACTTCTTAGTCTAGTGCTTGCTGCGTTGGTTCTCCTGAAGGAAGGAATGAATGAGGGCGGAGACTTGGCGTCCGTTGGTGCCAGTGACGAAGCTCTCGTGTGTGCCAGAAACCTCCTCGATCTTCAGTGGCCCTGTTAACACCTGTGGCCGAGATGAGACAAATTCTAAAATTACTATTCTTCTTTGTTGCATATTACGTAATAGATTTAAATGCGGAAAGTTGGCAAATGAAACGACAGGCATTGAAGGTTTGATTTATCATATCCAAAATTCATAAATCATAATTTGAAATCCAAAACGTAAATCAATTAATGAACAAATTTTCAATCGAAAATTGACAGCAACAAAAAATAAGGCAAATACCTTGTAAACATCAACATAGCAATCAACCCATAACAAAGAAAAAAGACAAACCTTGGAGAGGCCGTAGTCATGTCCGAGCAGCGCGGCGTTCGGGTTGTCCTTCGCCCGGATGAGGAGCGCGGGCGGCCGGAGTCCCCCCGCCGCCAGGTGCCTCTCGCCCGCTACCAGCCTCTTGTACAGCAACTCTGCTGCTTGCACAGCCTGTGGGGGAGGTGTCTTCGTAAGTGGTTGATGCGCGAGAAACTTTGCTATAACTTGTTAATTATGGTTTCAACAACAAAAAAGTGTTTTCTTGCCTAGATATTTAACATTATGTTTGTCCCTACATCCGGTTGCTATTGTGGTTACCCTTACCTTGTTATGGTCGTCGGGGTCGGCATTGTTGGCCAGGTGAGCGCGGCTCTCGGTGACCAGCTCGGCCACATGGTTGACGCGCTCCTCCCACGACCTGAGGCCCATCAGCGCCTTCTTCAGGATGGACGACTCGGCCGAGATGAACTGCATGGCGAACACGAGGAGCATCTCCACCTGCTCCTGCGGACTGAACTCGTCCTTGGCCGAGCCCGAGACGATGCGCGACTTGTAGGTGTCGATGATGCCCGAGACGTAGGACTGCGAGCCGTCGAGGAGGACGATCGACGTCGGCGTGCGCCCTGCGGCCTCCAGCTGCCGCACCATCTCCAGAGCCACGCCCGTGCCGAAGGAATAGCCGCCGATGGCGAAGTCGCCGACGGGATGTCTCTCCTGCAGCTCCTGTGGTGACCACGAAGCCAGGGTTTATTTTCAAGTTACATTAAAATAGAAGTATCTAATGTTTACAAAATAGAAAGCACACAAGAAGCCATTTCCTACCGACCTTGACCAGAGCAGAGGCCATCTCGGAGATGGAAGTGTGGGGCACATCAGGCGGGTACTGCAGGCCGTAGACAGGGCGGTCGAGGCCCTGGGCCATCTCGCCGAGCGGGAGGGCGCTGCCCTGGATGGGCGCCGCGAGGAAGAGAGGCGGCTGAGAGCCCGTCTCCTTCAGGACGGCGACACGGGCGTCGGGGATGAGTGGGAGGGAGAGCCATGGCTGTGGGGCCACCCGAAGTTGCTCTGACGAAGGAGTCTTGGACGAGTCACTCGTGGTCGGCGATCCTGCTTCGGGGAAAATAATAAATTATGATAATAAAATACAGACATGGTGATTTACAATTGCCAAACAGTGCGTATGATCACTTGATAAACACACATTACTTTCATCTTTATCTGTCTCCAAACCGACTTTTTCTCGTCCTCACCTTCGGCAGTGTTCTGAGCCTTGGCCCCGCCCTGGGCATCCATATCCTGCAGGATGCGCAGCGTCAGCTCTCGCACCTGTGCAGCGGAGAGGACGATGTCGGCCTCACGCTCGAGAGTCTGCTTGACCTCCACGCTCATGAGGGAGTCGAGGCCGAGGTCACCGAGGGTCACGTCCATTGGAGCCTTTGAGACGTCCTTCACTCCTATAAGTAAGAAACGCCGTAAGTATTACAGGAATTATGAGGACTATGGTTGAAGAACGTAGACTTTTATAGCATGTGCTAGTTGTAAAACAGAAGAGAAAAATTAAAGCCTGTGAGCGTATCCGTGTGTACATATATACATATATATGTACTGTATGTATATATATATATAATATATATATATATACATATATATATAATAATATATATATATATATATATATATATATATATATATATATATATATATATATATATATATATGCATGTATGTATGTTTGTAAGTATATATGTCAATGATTTGTACTTCTATGACCGAGATATAGACTTTAAAAATCTACTCCACTACCTTCATCACACCAAACCCACCCTGCACATGAACGAAAAACCATCTACATTCATCGATTTCAATAAATAAACCAAACAACGTTACCTAGGATGTTGGCCACAGACTTGACGAGCGAGGCGCCCTTCTGGCCGCCATCCGCCCCCGACTTCTTGGTGGCCAGACACACCGAAGACACCACAGACGAGGACCCGAGCAGCAGCACGTCGAGGCATTCCAGCACAGACCTCACGGACTGGGGCTTCGTGCCACCGACCTGAGATTCGAATACTTATTATAGAGATAGGTTTTTTTTTTTTCTTTCTTTTTTTTTTTCTTTTTAATATGAGCCTGATATTCTGTGGGTTTTTTTTTGTTGTTGTTGTTGTTGTTGAAATTGGTTATCAGATATGAGACAGTAGATTATTTTTCTGTGTGTGTGTGTGTGTGTGTGTGTGTGTGTGTGTGTGTGTGTGTGTGTGTGTGTGTGTGTGTGTGTGTGTTTGTGTGTGTGTGTGTGTGTGTGTGTGTGTGTGTGTGTGTGTTTGTGTGTGTGTGTGTTTGTGTGTGGGGGGGGTATTATGGTTTGTTGTATTCTGGATGTATCCTTGAGCAACAAATATTCACTATAATTGAGGTCACTATTCACCATATTCATTGCAATTACAAATCACTATATAATCAATGTAATTACGAATCCCTTTTACCACTACAATTACTAATCCCTTTTATCACAGTAATTTCTAATCACACTCATCATTGTAATAATTATTCACTAATATCAGCATAATTATTAATCCCTTTTATCACTGTAAACACTAATCACTATCATCACCATAACTACTACTCCCAATCATCACCGTAATCCTCATCACAACAACCATTCATCACAAACAATTCCCCCACAACCCAAATTCCCCAGACCCGCCGCCCTTACCTCCACGTCGCCCAGGGTATCGGCGAGGACGCCCACATCGCCCACTCCGCCCCACTGAATGGCCACACCCGGAAGACCGGCTCGAACGCGGGACTCGACCACGCGCTCGCACACAGAGTTCGCCCAGCCGTAGTTGGTCTGGCCTGGGGAAGGGAAGGCGCGGGGTCATGGTGATGGTGCCAAGTATTAATGAGTGATGATCATATTAGTAATGATAATGGTAATAGTAAACCTACTGCAACAACAACTAATACTGATAATCATAATTATAATCATAATAATAATGACAATAATAATAATAATAATAATAATTATTATTATTATTATTATTATTATTATTATTATTATTATTATTATTATTATTATTATTATTATTATTATTATCATAATTATTATAATGATAGTGATGACACTAATAACAATAAGGATGATAAGAATGATAATAATCACAAAACAATAACAATGACAATATATATTTTAAATACTTCAACATCTATGACAATGCTAAGAATATTAGTTATATCAATGTTAATATCACCAACAATAATTTGTATTGATAATAATGACAATATGATAACCATCGCTAATACATTGCTAAATCTTATACTCCAATTGGATCCAACATTTATAACTATCATTCCTGTTACCAGCATCATGATAATCGAGCAACTAACACTATCCCCCATTAACAAAACCACAATTCTAAGAGAGCAACAAACCGACACAAACGAATCAGTAGAAGTCAATCTCTATGCGAACAAGAGAGTCAGCGACCTACCCGCATTGCCCTTCCCGCAGGCGACGCTGGAGAAGGCGACCCACAGGTGCAGATCGGGGCACAGCTTCCGGGAGGCCTCGTCGATTGCCACGGCCCCGTCGCCCTTCACGTGGTTCACAGCGCGGAAGGTCGCCGAGTCCTGGTTGTCTAGCAGGGCGTCCTTCAAGATCTGGTAATGGTAGGGTTGATAAGCTATCATACGGCGGGCATGGTATCTAGTTCTATCTGTTTGCATCTCTTTTTTATATTACTTATGAGAAATGCCTACTGTATGTACCGTGAGATGTTCTGCTGTGTCATCGCATACTGATATACTCTTATTCCAAAGACTTCATTCCACAGTTTGATTAATATGCTAGTGCCTTCTGAATATTGTTATGCCTTGTGTCTATCATCTAGGGGAAATAACTTCTATTTACGTGACCAAAGGCTCAATCATCACTTTCAACTCCTTACCATCGCCAGGTGGAAGATGCCTCCCACTGGTCCTTCTGTAGCAGCTTCCTTCAGCAACTTAGTGGCGCCTTCAGGAGTGGAGGCATCCTGGGTCAGCACTCGGACGCTCACACCTGCATTGCGCCAGCGATGGACACACAGGGACTGCAGATGTGGTAAAAGGAATTGCGACGGTTAAATTATCTATTTGTGTATTTCCTGTTGTATGCTTTATTTGATTGTCAATGCCAGACCTAAATCTGAATGCTTATAAACCTACACATATTTACAATATCATAATAATTACTTGTCCCTAAATAAACAAAAACAAAAGTAAGTAGTAAGTAAATAAACCCATAAACAATGATGAGCATCTAAACCTAAATAAATATACAACACTTCCTGAAACTAAAAATGCATAAGATATAAAGAAATGACAAAGCATTGCTACACACCTGGTAACCAGTAGTGATTCCCCTTCTTGAAGTGAGGACCAGTTTCTTTGCCCCGCGAGAGATGAGCCAGCCGGCCAGCTCCAGGCCCAGTCCGCCCATTCCACCCGTGATCACATAGACCATGTGGCTATGTGCCGTCATGCGAGGCAATGCTGGCACCAGAGA
>NW_028234414.1:35594229-35599229 GCF_977035675.1 Penaeus japonicus
CGTCCACTGAGAGCCCATGCCAGAGAACACAAGCCACACAGGTCGTGGTGCAGCAGGTACACTGGATACCTAGAGGAAAAATCAAATTTTAAATATAATTATATTAGTTGCCTACGATTTTCCTAAAGTGAAAATTAAAGTGAAGATACAGCAGTCAGTGAATGGATAAAACAAAGTGAATAGTGACCCACTATACAGACAAGCCCCCGATATTCAGATACTTACTCCAAGTACTTCTCTCTCTGCATCCACAATGGTATACCCCCGAACAGGCAGACTATTCGTGGGCATGTCAGAGAGCTTGTCAAGAAGGCCACAAAGAGCCGGAGTAGCCCGCTCCTTCACGCCTTCCAGCAAGGTCCTTACTGCGTCCTCCGTGCGTCCCGAAGCCACCACAAGCCTCGGAATACCAGTGGGTACTTTGTCCTCGGAGGCGTTGTTCTCGCCTTCGCCATTGGTAGCAAAGTGGCAGTCAGTTATGATTTCTTTAGTTGTTGGGCATATTCTCTGCGTTGTGGGGATCAGGACGGGTCTTGAGGGTTCAGTAGAGGGCTGAACTGGAGTGTTCGGGGAGCGCAGAAGTACATGCACATTGGCGCCTCCAAACCCGAAACTGTTGACGGCTGCATAACCACCTGGCCAGGGAGTGTTTTCACTTACCACCTAAAGAAACAGGAAGCGAATTGTAACGTAAAAAGATAAACCATACAGGAATAATTGGAAATTTAATAATTGTGATTTAAAGGACATACAATAACGACCTTTATATTATAAAATTACCTTTATTCTCCCATCTGATAACGCTGGAATTTCAGTGTTTGGACTGTTAAAGTGCAGGTTACCAGCAATTTCTCGCTTCTGCATTGCCAGGAGAACCTGTGGAAAAAAAATATTACAATCAAGAACATTGGCAATGAAACCAAAACAAATTTCCCATCACTGTCTATTGCCATAAAGTGCATGTGGTTCTCACCTTAACAATTGAACAGAGGCCAGAGGCAGGTTCCGCATGCCCCATGTTAGACTTGACAGATCCCATGAGCAGGGGAGAGGAGCGGCCGTTGCAGAACACGTCGGAGAGAGCGTTCACTTCTTGTGGGTCGCCGGCCTGGAGGAGGAAGTTTAAGCGATTAGAAGAAAAATATCAGTATTAACGAGACCTCATGTTCTTAAAGTGAATGATCATAGCCACGTGTGTGTTTTCGCGTTCAATTACCGTGGTACATGCAACAACAAAAGAATCAAAACCATTGCAGCAGCGAAACAAAGGCAATGATATAGCCTTACCTTAGTGCCGGTACCGTGAGCCTCCACATAAGACACATCCGTAGGGGACACACCAGCCAGGCTGTACACTTCCTGCAGCAGGTTCTTCTGGACAGCGCCTGAAGGGAAGGTCACGCCCTCGCCCTTGTGGCCATCAGTGTTAGCGCGGGCGTGGGTGACATGGGCGTATACTCGGCGAGAATCTGCTGCGCGCTGGAGGAAGATCACCACAGCTGCCTCGCTCCGTACGTACCTGTAGGAAGTACATCGTTAGGATGATTTGACCGCTAATGAATGATGTCTGCGTTGTAGTGCTAGGTGAGAGAGAGAGAGAGAGAGAGAGAGAGAGAGAGAGAGAGAGAGAGAGAGAGAGAGAGAGAGAGAGAGAGAGAGAGAGAGAGAGAGAGAGAGAGAGAGAGAGAGAGAGAGAGAGACGAGAAGAGAGAGAGAGAGAGAGAGAGAGAAGAGAGAGACAGACGAGAGAGGAGAAGAGAGCGAGAGAGAGAGAGAGAGAGAGAGAGAGAGAGAGAGAGAGAGAGAGAGAGAGAGAGAGAGAGAGAGAGAGAGAGAGAGAGAGAGAGAGAGAGAGAGAAAGAAAGAGAAAGAGAAACAGAGACAGAGAGAGAGAAACAGAGAGAGAGAGAGAGAAACAGAGGGAGATAAAGAGAGAGCGCACGTGTGCGTGCGTGCGTGCGTGCGTGCGTGCGTGCGTGTGTTTGTGTTTGTGTGTGTGTGTGTGTGTGTGTGTGTGTGTGTGTGTGTGTGTGTGTGTGTGTGTGTGTGTGTGTGTGTGTGTGTGTGTGACTGTGTGACTGTGTCTATATGGATCTAATGTCCGTATGTTTACAGCTTTTGTGTTTATATATAAAAAAGAACTTTAGTCATCACTTTTTTCGTCAAAAGAAATGTTTCGTTTTACCGATGTCACTTTCTCTTTGGAGTATCATGACAGACTTCGTGTTTGTGTAGTAACTCGCCCTGCTACGGACCTTTTTTACCAAACGGGAAAAAATATTCCTTTTTTGAGTCTGTGCGCATGTGCGTGTAATTTCTCTAACTTAACCATATCCAAGACTAAAAAAGACCAAAAAAAAAAGTATACCATGATAATTCAAACCATTCTTTTCTCATAAAAACGAAGAAAAACTAGAAGTATCTACCTTCAGAAAAAAAAAAAAAAGTTGAAAAAAAACTCACCCATTGCCAGAGCAGTCAAATGACTTGCACTTGCCGTCCGTTGCAAGCATGTTGAGCGAGTTGAACTGCATCGAGTTCTGGGGTTTGAGGGTGAGGTTGGTTCCTCCAACGACGGCGGCCTCAATCTCGCCCTCCATGATGGCCGTCCACGCCACCTGGAGTGCCACCATCGAGGACGAGCATGCTGTGTCGATGGCGTAGCTCGGTCCTGTAGACGGAAATAGATAAATCATCCGGATATGGAATAAAGGTTTCTTATGCGATGATTACTTTATAATTGAAATCAATTACCATGGCCATTCCTCCTCACTTGTCATCAAATTAATTAGACCTAACCGGAACAACCAAGAAACGAAGTGTTTCCAATCCCCTTAATAATATCCTTCTCACTATACCTTTGAAGTCGAAGGTGTACGAATGCGGTCACTTGTCATCAAATTAATTAGACCTAACCGGAACAACCAAGAAACGAAGAGTACCACAGAAGTCGAAAAAAAAACACTTTCATAAATCACCCTTAATGGCAGTGAGTGTTTCCAATCCCCTTAATTAATATCCTTCTCACTATACCTTTGAAGTCGAAGGTGTACGAGATGCGGTTGGGGAACATGGCGCGACAGCATCCCGTGAGCGCGTAGCCCGAAACCTGCGCTGGATCCGCTGTCCAGGCTTCCTCGCTCTCGCTGCTGCTCACGCCCACATACACGCCCACACGACGCCCACGTAGTTCGCTAGGGTTCATGCCTGTATTTTGAAGAAAATGAGACAAAAATGTATTTTCATCTGGTCATTCTACTGATTATGATTGATATGAATACATATAGAGTATATTACCAGAATGCAAAATAATCTCAAGATCAAAATAATTATAAAAATAATGATGATAATGATAATCATCATCATCATCATTATCATTATCATTAATATTATTATTACCACTACTACTATTATCATTCCTATTATTACAATCATTACTATTATTATAATTTCTATTATCACAAATAATCAAAACCTCATAAACCAGCCCACACACCGGCATCAAGGATGGCTTCATGCGTCAGTTCAAGCAGGAGGCGCAGCTGCGGATCCATTTTGTGCGCCTGTCGCGGAGACACGCTGAAGAAGGCGCTGTCGAAGTGGGCCAAGTCAGGAATCTTGCCCGAGCGGCGAGGGAGGCCGTGGATTCCTGCATTGAGAGGGGACTTTTTCAAATAATATTCAGAATTGTGAATTATGCTTATGAATGGAGAGAAATATTACTTCGATCGAAATAAGAATATCAAGAGACTTCAAAATATATGTAAAGACTGTAAAGGAAGAAAGAGAAAGAAAAGGAAAAGAGAAATTTGTTAAGAAAAGACCCGCATACATGATGAAAAACTGGAATACACTCGCCGAATAAAGAAGTAATAAAGAGTTCGAAGGACCATACAAAAAAAAATGGTAAGTGAGCCCCTGAGCGGAGGGGAAAAAATGTTAATTCGGGTTTTGAGAAAAAGTCTTAGAGTATTCTTTTCTAATACTCGGAACTGACAGAAAGGATAGAAGGGTAATCGAATGAGCACCGAAAAAATGAAAAAAAAAGTATGACTAGATATAAAAATGAAGTTTTTTTTTAATACAAAAGCAGTAGAAAGTACAAAAAGAACTGTGTTTAGTAGAGACTCTGAGGTTTCTGATATATTTTAGAGAATAATCATTTCGACAAAAATACGAATATTGCATAGATTTGCAAAAGAAGAAGAGAACATTGAAGAAGAATGAAAATCATTACAGAAAAAAAAAAACAGCAGACTTTGAAAAAGAAAATGGCAGAAGAAAAGAAAACAATCATGATTTAAAAACAAAATGGATAAAGATAAAGAAGGAAAAAAACAGAACAGTATCAGCGAAAATATAAAGTGAAAAGAAAGAAAATAAATTGACCAAACGCAGAAGATATCCCCACAAAACACAGACCAAACGCACCAATAAAACACAAAAAAAAAAAAAAAAAACAAGAAAAAAAATAGAGAGAGAGGGAGACAGAAAAAGCGCTAACATTTTCAAACTTTCACGAGAGTCGACGACCGTGCGACTGACTCTCAGTTGGAGATCATGACTAAATATCAAACACGTGCTCGTTCCTTTAATGTGTTTTCCCGTGAGGTTACTTTACCCTACATATGTAGATGATCATAATAAATCAATAAATAGTAATGATAATTGAATATGCAATACCACTAAGAAGAAATATGTAATGATAAATACTGTTTATATCATTTCATCATTACCATAAAATTCAAATAAATATATTGTCGGATTAAAAAGAAATCAAAGACCACTAGTTATAAAATAAAAAAGAACGAGTAAAAAGTATAACTAATTAAAATCTAAGACATCACCCAGTCATGTTTCCCACCGATGTTTATATACATGAACCTTACCACCCTCCCCCCCCCCCCGATAAAAAATAATAAAAACAAATAAAACACAGTACATTTAAAAACAAATCAAAACAACTATTCCCTCTACAAACACAGTTCCCCACCAACTCA
>NW_028234414.1:35639229-35651729 GCF_977035675.1 Penaeus japonicus
AGGGGAGGTCCACAGGGGGGCATAGCTCCCTCTTGGCAAAGGCTGACTTCAAAACTAGGCAAAGTGAGGTAGGTAATTAGGTTAAGCTTTTGCATACATAATATGTACCGAAGTAGCATGAGATTTTGCAAACAAAATAGGGCTGGAATTCGTATTTTACCCCTCAATTTCCCTGATATACTTCATACCCTCCCCCACTATCAGGACCCAGATTGTGGGGTCCAGGGGTGGAATCACGCATTATTTCCACTATATATGAATAGTAGAGGGTGAGAGGAATCCATTGATACCACTTTTGTGGTATTTCATAACACGGCGTTATTCAGAAAATTTACCTAATCCTCATTCATGTCTATTCTGGAAAGATAGAATTTGGACTGGTTCCTTAGTTGGCAATAAATTTTTCAGTACATTTACAATGTGTATCTGGCATCATGAATGTATATCCTGACCAGAACCAATAATGCAAACACACACACACAATCTTTCACGATATTAGAACTGGCTCAAAACTTGTTCAAAAAGTTTAGCTTTCCCAGTCACTGTCAGGGTAGTTCTCATTGCCTTTCCTCTGTGATGGAATTAAATAACCTAAAAAGTTTTTTCCCAATAAATGGCTCTTTTTCAAACAAGTGCACATCAGGTTAGATAAAAAACAAGTCGGTAAAAAGTTTATCAGTGCAGGATGAAGGTGGAAGAGCCTGATCTCCTTCATGCCCTCCACTACTTTCGAGGCCAAGATTGTGGCACAAAGGGCAGGGAATTTGCAGATTATTTCTAGTTTATTTGAGTAGCAGAGAGTGTGCAGAATCTAGCAGTATCACTGTCATAGTATTTAGTAATGAAGTGGTATTCTAAATATTTATCCTTCATTATTCCATCATTCATGTTGGAATAACATTGGTAACCTGGTATTGTATTTGAATTTTTAGATCACCTCTACTGAGTACCCACGGGGATTTTCCGTAAAACTTCATTCTAGTTAGTGTATATAGGTAATTTCCATATAGCTATTTTAGGCTCTGATTAGACAATCCTTATGGTGAGTCATGTGGTCTAGTGGTAGTTCTGTTCCCTCTTGGTGTTTCCTGGAGAGAGAAGTTCAATTTGTCACAGAGGTATGTACATTTCTAAAGAATGGATAATTGCATTATTCTACCATGCGGCTACTACATTTTCTTTGCTCAGCAGACATTTCATTGATATAGTTCCTTACAAATGTATACTTTAATACTGTAGGAGGAGGAGCAGAGAAATGTTATCTTGAGAAAATTCAAGGAGTAAAATTCAGAATGTTCCTACAAGTCACTTTCAACTGTTTAGGTAATGCATTACATTTAAATGTAGAGACATATGCATTTACAAATACCAGTATTTTCTCCTTGCTCTTCATAGCTCATTTTTCACAAGAATTAACTCTGAGGGATAAGTGCCTGTTTTATTTAAGTTTTCAAAGGCTGTGATGGAAAAATTATTTAGAAATATTTTGTTGCATTTTTATTAACCCTTCTGCTATTAGCATTTTTTGATAGGTCAGATTACTTTTACACTGACTTTTTTGTTTCAGAATACAGGCTAGTTATTCCCTTAAGTTGTGTACCTAAAACATCATACCAAGTGATAATATATCATTATTAGACCCATATATAATACTTTAAGTCTAGGAAATAATAGAAAGTACAACATCTTAACCCATTCACGACAGATGATATCCTATCATATCGTGAGAATATTTCACTCCGGCCAAATAATGTCCTATCATGTCATGATCTCTCCTTCTAAATATATATTTTACGTAGTCACATATGTATATGCTCACTGTAGTGCATTTGTATAGAAAGACTGATCTTGGCTTCTCAAAAAAATGTAGAAAAAAAAATAAAATAAAAATAATAATAATAATAATAAGAATACAAAAAAGGCCTGTAGAATCGGGTAGGTGAAAAGTGCTCTGAGAGGGGCGTCATGGCATCATGTAGGGAGAGATCTCACACGTTGAGACTGCATGTGCTAGCTATCTTCACAGCTGGAGGAGTGTTAGGCAAAAAAATCACCCTGTCGCAAATGGGTTGAGATGCCCAGCCCAGGCTAAACATCTGAAGATGTGGCCCATCTTTTAAGGTTTAAATCAGTTTTAGAAGGAATCTCAATAATTTTTTTTAATCTATATGAAATCACAGTTGACAGTTTACAAGAGAAAAAAAACTATAAGCATCCAGTCATGTGTCACATTCTCAAAAAAAGAATTCCACCTGCACAGGAGCTGGTCTTACTTGATGGTCACCTGTCAGAATACAGCTACGTGGGTGGGTACCTGCCAACACAGGCTGACTTTGCCCTTTTAAAATCGGGCCGGGTTCCGTCCAATCTCCCTTATAGCCTTCCCAGTGTGAGACGCTGGGCTGCGCACATGGCCAGTTTCTCAGCCAGTGAGCTCGAAGCTTTGCCACAGCTGAAAGACGGGTGTAAGGTGTGAAAAGAGGAGTGTTTTTTTTTAATGCTATTTGTTTTTTTCTATTTTTCTTTCATATTAATTTTCTTAGAGGAACACTTGTCTTGCTGCAGTTCTGTAAATTCTCAGTAATGTTAATGTTAGGCATGCCTCTTTTATATAATGTTAGAAGCGCTTGGATTTTTTTTGTTTTACTTGACGGGAAAGGGGTAAATATTGTGTCTATACTAGGATGTATAAACAGAAATATATGTTTCTACTTGTGTGTGTCCTAGCATCAGTCTTTTTTATGCAAATTCTGTTATTATAAAGATTTTTAAGAGATGCCTAAATGAAATCTGAACTTAGTATTTATTATCATAATAGAAAACTTTTATAATTATTTGCTCTTAATGCAAAGCTAGTTCATTCAGTATCATATGTCATCTTGCAAGTTTGAAAGTATAGTTTAACCCATTGTAGATGGGTGTCGTGACATACACAACACATGACTTTTGGCCTGAAGGTGGGTGTCATGACATACCAGATGATAATCGTTACAGCATTTCTGACATTGGGGAAGAGTGGATTGCTGTGTTTCTTTATTGTACCATGAGTAATAAATCTATTTAGTGACTGATGATGACCATTGCAATTATAATTACTATAGAGCCTGTAGTATTCAGCAAAATAGGTTTAGTCTAGAATCCCAAACACAGATGGCACCACTCAGGAATGAATGGCACCCATTCACAGTCTCTAGCAAACACTGTCTTAAGAGAGAGATGACACACAGCAAAATGTTGGCATCCAGCTCTATATTAGCAGCGGTGTATGATATGCAGGCAGAGTGAGAAGAGGAAGAGGATCCAGACCATGTCCAGTCTCTACAGTGAGCCCCTGTGTTATTCTGGCTGCCTTTGCTGTGGCACTTGCAGTCCTAAACACAGGTTTACTTCCTCTTCCCCATCTTGGCTGTGGATGGTTATTTCTTTCACATTTGTTTATGAAAGTTTACAAATACAAAAAAAAATTAAGTTGCTCCTTGTCCTCCCATAAACTGCAATACTTTTATCACACCAAGTATAAAGAACATAATGATCTGATATGGACCCTTTTTTACAATTTTAGATTACTGCAGTATTGATAAACCCTGTCATATAGCATCATATAGTACATATAAGTCTCACAATACAGTAAAACACAAATATGGCACTAGTATTATAAGTGAATGGAAGGCAGCGCAAAAGGTTGTGATAAGTCACACGAAGTTTGTTAGCGCTGAAATAAAACCCATCTGGAGTGCTGCTTAGGTGGCACTAATACCTGTCTTGGGGAGAGGACAAGCAAATCTGTAATGGGTTAACAAAACAAGCATGTCAGGAATGATGTATTCAGTCACATTTAATAAAGTCAAGCCTATAATAGAAAAATATTTGTACACTAGGCTCATGTGTAATATGAGTATTCCAGTTTGGTATAGACCCTTTTAAGAGTAAGCCTGTTATGCTTTGCCTAGGCCTTGGTAATATTTTATTGTTATTATAACTAGTGATTAGATTTTTTTGAATCTAAGAAAATGTTCGATTGGGAATGATATATGAAAAAAAGCAATTATTTTGAGTGAGGTAGAGCGGGAGTAATAAAACATTACCCAACATAACAAGAACTGTGTGTATATATGTATGTGTGTGGGTATGCGTGTGCATGTGTTTTTGGGTGGGTACTCTTGGGTGTTTGGTTTTCTTGGGTCTGGGTGAGAGAGAGAGCAAATATGTTGTTGGTACCCTGTATAATAGATGGGGATAAAGTGTATGATAAAAATAAAGGAATTACACAAGTTCAGCATTTGTGAGGTACACAGTGTCATAGTGCTTCTTGCTAGTTATTCCAAGCCTTGGTATTGATTGAGCCTTGACCTTTCTTGTTTCTTCACAGCTGCTCTTGGGTGTCCTCATGTGAAATCCTCTTGTAGAGTGCTTATATGTCGGAAAGCAAAAGTCTCTTTGGGTTTTGAGTGGTGAAGGCAAAAAGGATGGCTCTTGTAGCTTATGTTGGCAGAAGCCTGAGACCTCTGAACCTGTTGGTGTACAGCAGGGGCATCTGTGCTACCCTGCCTGCGTCTCTCCCTGGCACACGAGGCCTGGCAAGTAAGGTAGGGGCCATGGCTATCTCAAATCAATTAATTCAATCAGTTAAATTTATTAACTCCTAATGGATTGATTTTCTTTCTTTTTTTTAAGTCATGGTTTGAATGTCTTAGTTTGCCAGGTTGTAGTGAAATGTGCCAGGGAATGTGTAAAGCTAGTATTGTCAATTTATGCCATAAAAAGTGTCACAGTTTATTGCTTCTTAGATATGAAGAACTGCAGCTTGGCAATTGTCTAGTTTATCAGTTTGCATGTGTATGATATATTTGTGTGTATAAAACATTTTTCATGAATTATGAAGTGTTCTTGCTAGAAAATGTTTAATTCACTCTTTATTTTTGTTTGTATGGTTAAATACTTAAAAAATATAGTCAACATAAGAAACATGATACATTTTAGTTGCTCAAGTCTTTATGTGAATGATGATATACAAAAGGATCAATGTAAATATGTTTTACAATACTAAACACAATACAGTAGGGCATTGGTGAGATGTGATACAATGCATACTTTTAGATGTTACAAACAAGAATTGCATACAGTTTGGTTTGGTTGGCAAATGCTATCTTCAATTTTTCTTATTTGAATTTTTTAATGCTTTCATTAATTCAAAATCTTTGGATGAATGGTTTCATTTCTGGAAAGTAGCCTTTTAGTAGAAATTAATTTTATTGGTTGATGTAATTTTAATGTAAGTACTATATAGATATGTATAGTTGAATAATTTATTCAGACTTACATGATCTTATGGTCATTCAATTGCATTTTTATTGATTAATTCATGTGGCAGCCTACTTTGCCCATCCTGTCATATATCTTGGTTATCTCAACTTCCCAATCCCTATTTTAATTCAAGTTTGTATTTTTCTTTTTCTATTTTACAGATTGATGAGCAGTTGTCAAATCTTGTTCAGAATAATTTAAAAATGGAGAAGAAAGAAGCACCTAAAAATGCAGGAGAGCAGGTTTGTATACTTTTTTTTTTCAATATGTGCATATGAGTACTGTTTATGAGGTATATTACAAGGAAAACAAGTGGAATTCTTGATTTTACCCTTACATGATTATATTGTCACTCTTATGTATTTTAGTATAATCTTTAACTCTTTGAGTTTGATTTGCAACTAATGATAATTCCTTGATTTTGCAGAAGAAAGCTCAGAATAGCAAGGGGAAAAGTGGAAAATTTGTCCTTAAAACCCCAAAAGGTACAAGGGACTATAACCCTTCTGAGATGGCAGTAAGGAGGAAGGTATGTTTGAAAGTGTTAATGATTTTAAAGATCAATTTCTTTCATATAGCTATTCCAGTTTATCATATATCCTTTTTGTTTGATATTTTGATAAAGATACAGATAGTGAACACAAGTTACTAATTATAGATTCAAGTTGATATTTTGCTTCATTTGCAAAATGGTGCTGATTGATATGTGTAAGAACCTTTTGCTTTTTCATATAACTATGATGTTTTGTAAGTAACATTTATCACCTTGCATATGGGTGTCATGACATACACGATGGCTCAGTTTAGGCCCAAAAGACAGGTGTCAATGCATACATGACACGACATCGGAAACTGCTCACAATTGAAGCATACTCACTGTCATAAAGTATTATGAGCTAGAACTATAGCTTTCCAAAGTCGGCCTAAACCCTTGTTTTGAGATGGATTTAAGGGGAAAAGTTTGTCAGACAAGTCTTCGGTGCCAGGAGTGCAGAGAAGACATTTTCCCTGTCCCTCTAATTACTAGCTGGTGCCTGGTGCATCAGAGATGGCCCATCCTGACAGCCGGTTAGCTTGCTTGGCCCCCCATCTGCAATGGGTTAATTATGTGTAAACCGTTAGATAAAGAGGTGGTTAATATTTCTTCATTACAATAATACTTTCTTTCTTACAGGTGTTCAATACTATATACTCTGTGTTCCACATGCATGGTGCAGTTGAAATTGAAACCCCTGTGTTTGAACTGAAGGTTTGTGCATGGATGTTTCTTTATCTTATATTGAAAAAATTTCTTGATATATAGTAGTCCTAACTGCTTCGGATAGTCAAATATCAATTAGAATCATTGTGTTAATATAATTACTTAATACATATATATTTATTATATCATATATATATAATATATTTATATATATATATATATATATATATATATATATATATATATATATATATATGTATATATCAATAATTTTGCCCATTTTAGGAATATCTATTTCATATCTTAGTTTATAAGTCTTCTTTTTTTTTCCCCCATGAACAGGAAGTCCTAACTGGCAAATATGGAGAAGACTCAAAGCTTATTTATGACTTGGAGGACCAAGGTGGTGAGATCCTCTCCCTTAGGTATGACTTGACTGTGCCTTTTGCCCGCTATGTTGCCATGAACAAAATCACAAACATCAAACGGTATCACGTTGCCAGAGTTTACCGTAGGGATAACCCAGCTATGACCAGAGGTATGATGTTGCTTCTATGTGTTGAATATTTCTTTGATTTTATTTTTCTTTATTTCTTCATTATTATTGTTATTACTATTATTATCATTATTATCATAATTATTATTATTATTATTACTATTCTCAGTTGATATACTAGGTTATTGCTAGACTGAAATGTCATTCTATACATTGCTGTATATGAATTTTAAAAAATGGGACTTTCATACATTGTATACTTTAATGGAGAGAAATGCATCTTTTTCTTCAGGTCGCTACAGAGAATTCTACCAGTGTGATTTTGACATTGCTGGCCAGTATGAGGCCATGCTTCCTGATGCTGAGTGTGTGCAGCTTGTCCACCAAGTCCTTTCCAAACTGAATCTTGGGGAATTTACTATTAAGGTTGGATGATAATTCCTTTTTTTTTCTTCTTCTTTTCCTCTGATAATCTTCAGAAGTCTTTATATATGAATGGAAAGAGGCTTTTTAAATATTTCTCAAATTTGATATAACTTCTCCCTCCCCAGATCAACCACAGAAAGATCCTAGATGGAGTGTTTGGGGCTTGCGGCGTTCCAGCAGATAAGTTCCGGCCAATTTGTTCGGCTGTGGACAAACTAGACAAGTCACCCTGGGAGGAGGTGCGAAAGGAGATGGTTGAAGAGAAGGGCTTGGACCCCAATGTAGCAGATACTATTGGGGAGTATGTCAAGCTCTCAGGCAAAGAAGAGCTGATTGAAAAACTGAAGAATGATGAGAGGCTCAAAGATTCTGCTGCTGCACAGGTATGTATAGCACTCTACCCTCTCCTCTCCTCTCCTCTCCACAACAACTTTGTTTAGAAGAACATTTATGAAAAGAAGAAATTACTTTCTACTGTATAAAAACTAAACTCAAAAGTTTACTCACTCATTGTTCTCCCCACCAGGCTGGATTTGCAGACTTGGAACTCCTCTTCCAGTACTGCAGAGCCCTAGGGTGTGATGCTTACCTGGTGTTTGACATGGGCTTGGCACGTGGCCTCGACTACTACACTGGTGTGATCTATGAGGCCATCTTGAAGGCTGGGCAGGAAGGTGGTGAGGAAGGGACAGTGGGCAGTGTCGCTGGGGGTGGCCGATATGATCAGCTGGTTGGCATGTTTGACCCCAAGAAGAAGACGGTGCCATGCGTTGGGGTCAGCTTCGGGATCGAGAGACTGTTTGCCATTCAGGAACGAAAGGATAAATCTCAGACTGATAAGGTACAGTCTTTAGATGGATGTTTCTCTGTGCTTTATTTTTAAGCTTGTTTTACAGCTTTCAGTGCATGACTATGAAATAGATATGATTGGTTTGAACTCTATGACATTGAATTTATAAAAAAAAAAAAAAAAGTTGATTCACAGGTTAATTTTTTATTCATAGATTCGAGCAACTCAGACAGAGGTGTTTGTAGCATCTGCATGTAAAGGAATGTTGATAGAAAGATTGAAGTTGTTAGGCGTCCTGCACGGAGCAGGAATAAAAGCAGAAAGCAGCTACAAGAATAATCCTAAACTTCTCAATCAGCTACAGGTATGATTTTTTTTTTTTATTCTTTGTTCAGATTTAAGAAACCTTTTTCAAATGCTGGACAATGGAGTCTTTTCTGAGTAGTCTTTCCCCAATTCCTTTATTTAAAACTCCATTTGATTGTGTAAATCCATATATTTTATTTTCATTTTAGTTTTAAAAAATTTCAGTAAGGCAGACAGTTTAACTCATAAATGTGGAGTTATACTAATGGTCATTTTCCCTTTTATTTTTATATAAAAACCTTTAAGTGTGCAAATTGATCACTAATTAGTTTCATTGGCTTTTTGCCAATTTTCTTGTCACTGTTTCAATTTGCCAAAATTGAAAAAGTAATTGGCTAATATTAAGAAGAAATTGCAAGTTTCACTTTGTTAATCTAAAATTTCCAGTCACAGTCTAGTTAAATCACCTATGTGTTCTAACTCATGAAATTAATTTTTCTTTAGCTTTTAACCATAATCAAGTTACCTTAGTTATAAGTAATGTTTCTGAAAATATATTTGATTTCCAGTATGCTGAAGACAACGGAATTCCACTGGTTGTACTAATAGGAGAGTCAGAAGTTCAAGAAGGAGTGGTTAAAGTGCGCAATACAACTAGCAGAGAAGAAAGTACCATTAAGAGGGATGAATTGCCTGACACCATTAAACAAAGATTATCAGTTAATCCATGAGTAAATTATAACTTTTAGGGATGTAATTCCAATGCCAGCAGTCTGCTGTGAATACCAAAGTTTATATTGAATGTCCAAAGTTAAGTGATTCAGACAATCTTAATCTGAAATATATTTTTTTTTTTTTTTTTAGTTAAGTCACAAATTAGTACCAATATATTTGGCTTTAGGATTTTTAGTTTTAACTTTTGTTTTATTAGAACAAACCAGGATTCTCTCTTTGGGGGCAAATTCAGGTAGCACTTATTGTATTTTTGAGTAAGATCAGTAATATGTGTAACATTGGTTTCTTTGGGAAAAAGGTAATGTCTTTGTTAGATGAGTTTTTATGCCAAGGGCTGAAGTCATAACTTTGGAAGATAATTGTAATTTGTTTAAATGATTAAAATAATGGTAGATTACAGTTCTTTCTTTTTCAATCCTCATTTTGAAAGCTGAAAGCTTGAAACAATGTTTTGGAGAGAAAACATGGCTACTTTTGAAACCTTTATTAAGACATAATTTACAAAAATTGTCACAAGATCTCTGGAGGTTACAAATATTAAGTATCCAATTCTGGATAAATAGAATTAGACTAGCATTCAGCACAGGCACACACACACACTTCATTCATAATAATGCTCATATTCAAATAACACATCATTCACCAATAAATACTGTGCAAGACCACTTTTTCACTTATAAAGTGGAAAAGTGGCAGCAGCATAAAGTGTTGTAAAATGCAATTTAGAGGCCTCTACAAATCCTTTATACTTTGCAATTCTTTTTTTGTCCTGAGAGACATTGTTATTTTTATTGGAGAAAGACCTAGACCTCATAGTTGTCAACTACCAAACGATTATAAATCCTTGTGAACTCATACTAGTTAAATTATTAACAGCATGACTTCAAGAACCAAAGTCTTCAGCAAGAACAAAATGTATATAGCCTTTACAATATCCACACAGTGGATAAGTATTAACATAGTTTCATACAATAAGCTTAACTGATTACAGTTATCCATAAAATAGGTATATTACTTGGAAAAAAAAAAAATTGTTCCTTTCTCAATCTAAACCTACAAAGAATTAGAAATATATACACTTTTCATGTAGTAAACCACATACCTAATGTCAGTGTATAAACTCTGAGGTTGACCACACTGTACAAAATTAATCATTCTATTAACGTGTCCCAACTTAAGTAAACATAAAAGAAAAGCTCACCACCATGACCTTACAAATTTTTATCCCCCATGGTTATTGACAAAGTATTAGAACAGGTCAGGATCTTGTTGATCATCTGCTGGTCATTAGATCTGGCTTCCATTTTGTGCTCTGGGGTCCAAGAGTGATCATGTTCAAGGCGGTAACTTCCCAAAAACTCGTGAGGGCAGCTACTACCCCACTCCTGAAATTTGGGAAAATTTGTTGAACAAGTGGATAAACCAACATGCAAATAAACAGCTCAGCATTTCTATGGACAATATTTTGTAGTCTTTACTTCAATAATGGTAGCATGTCCTTCTAGTTCAAGACTACCTTGGTTAGTAATAAGAAAAAATAAATTCATATTATAAAGACTAAAATTCTTTGGAAAATTTGGTAGTATATTTACATCATCCATACCCTGTCAAAACTGATTCATCATCATTGTTATAACTTCCTATCTCTTAACCCATTAACGACGGCTGACAAGATATCACATCTAGTGGTTTTTGGGTCAGATGCCGGGGACGAGATATTTAGTCTCGGCCGGTGTGCCAGGTGATCGGGCGTACAGCGCTTGGCCGCGGCTAGTGCACCCGAGAATCCCAAGGCGTTAGAATTATGCTTAGTAATATCCCGGCATTTCGACCATTTAGAGCCAAAATAGCCCCGTCGTTAACGGGTTAAGTCTAAGTACAATTCAATTTTGTTTTTTCTTTTAATCATAAACTTTACCTTAATACATATTACTAAAATAATGCCATGAATATATTGCTCTCCAAAAGGAAACAATAAAATCAAAGATTAAATGACAGTCCTACTTCCTTTCCTACCTGTGGGCTTAGTAGTGACAAGTATCTCTGTCCTGATGCCCTTCTGTAGAGGTGGTAGATTGTCCCAGGTTTCTTGACAATGTTGCAAGGCACATGATGAAGGTCAGCATTTTCTTTGGCTTCCTCCAGGACTCTTCGGGCTTGATCCTGAAGGAACCTCACTTGTTCAGCTATAACTTGGAGCTTGTTGCTCACGTTGGCGTGAACAAATTTGTCTGCCTGTATAAGAACAAAAGTAGATTTGAAATACAAGTAACTAATAATAATGTAAAAAAAAAAAAAAAAAAAGAGCAAACAATTAACAATGACATCTCAATTCAGGCCCCATAACATTTATGCAGTAAGTAACAAAATGTGTGGAAAATTTGGCAAATATACATTTCAAGATCAAAATGATTGAAAAAAGCATCACAAATGGGTAGACATCATTCACACTTGGAACTTCCACATACAAATAACATTTGGTTGTAATGGGATTTTCTTCTTAGGGCACTAAGAGTTATAATACTTTCAGGATGAAACTCTAGAAACCTAAAACTTGAATAAACTATTATTGATCCATTGTAGACAGGGGTAACACACTGATGCCAAGAGTGTTTCTGACCATATGCAAGGTGTTTCAGTATGGTTATTTTGCAGAGTGGCACTTGGAGTGTGAAGGAGGAGGAGAGTATATTAGTTGTATTTTTTTTTTTTGTTATAATGAAGAAAATGTTCATCAAACTTCATACTTCTTCCTGATCATGGTGTTATATCAGGTGTACAGTATATATTCCTCCTTTATGAAGACTAAAAGACTAAACTACAGGAATTGCTTGTCTAAGCATTGTCATTACCATATTAGTACCCACTACAAGTCTTACAACATGATGAAACACAAAAAAAGTGGAGAAGATTCAGTACTCTAATGTATAAGAGAGGACTTGGGCAGAAAATGGTTGGAGGGCAAAGCAAGAGTCTCGCTCGTTCCACCAAACCTACCAAATAACAGTCCTGCATCAATTACATAGGCCTGTCTGCAATGGGTTAATACTTTAACCTATTATCATATTTGATTAAGCAGCTAATCTTCAATCTCAGAATGAGACTTAGGGTTGCTTAAACATCTTTCCTAGGAGAAGTAAAAAAAAAAAAAAAAAAATCCATACCTTTTGGATTTCTTGTGCAAGCTGTACTAAATCCATACAATCCACTTTGTTGGTCCTGTATGGGTTGACCAACTGCAC
>NW_028234414.1:35661729-35671334 GCF_977035675.1 Penaeus japonicus
ACCTTTCTGCTGAGGAATCTCTTTCCCGAGGACTTTCGCTTTCCTCTGTCTGTCTTCCTCCAGTTGATCTGTTTTTGTGTGGATTGCAACTCCTCTTTCCGAGGACGTTCTACACTCAGATGGTTGAGGTACGTCGACGATGTCTTTGCCCTCTGGTCTCATGACCTTGCTCTCTTCACAGACCCTTTATAGATTCCATAATTTTATCGCTCTGGTGACTCTTTCTTCTTTTCAGTGTATAAAAAATCCATGCACAGCTGGATTTATTTACAGTTCTATTACCATCCCCTTTCATGTTAAGAGAGGTGTCAATATCTCTATGTCGTTCTTTTGGCATGCTGAGCTACCTTCGCTTTATTCTCGACGCAACGCTATCCAACGCCCATCGCATGTTCCGGGACTCCCATCCCAGAGAGGCACCTCACCTGCCTATCCTTAGCCTGCTATACACCGAGGAATTCCACTCTTTTCGTCGCTTACTACACCCTACCTTTCGCCAGGTGAACAGACTCCTGTGCAACCTGGTCCTCTCCTGTCCTCCCTCTGCTTCAAATGTAGGCACCTATGCCATCCCTGTACTTCGGTAAGACCGGCGCCTGTCTCACCAAGTCCCAGTATAAGTATGCTGTATCCAGAGGACATACTAACAACGCTCTCTTCTGCCATTGTAGTAACCTGGGATTGGCTGATTGACTGTGGTCCTTCCTCACAAATCAAACCACCAAAGGTCGTACGCCCTCCATCTCTTCCAGCACTTTCTTGTTTGCTCTGACACGTCACTTCCCCTGGACATCCTACGCACGCATCTCATCCAATGCCTGCCAGTGGAGATTCAGCCTATCCTCCTCGCTTCAGATCTACCATTGAAAGTTAGCTTCGAAGGCCGACGTCATCCTCGCTTTAAGTCACCATGCCGCCACAGTTGCTGCAGTAACACGGCTTCTCCTGTGATTCTCGACTCCCTCACATCGCACCCCTGGAAGCTGCAAGTGCATCACCCATCAACGTTTATGGTGAGCGCTCCCTTACTCCCAGTAAGCATTGGGTGTACCTCGTCGCCGATGTACCTCACCCCATCATCGGCACTGATTTCCTCGTCAATTACGGCATCAAGGTCGACCTCAGTTGCCTCCATTTTCTCCTTCATTCCCATCTCTGGCACCTTTAAAGACATTCTCCGCGAGTCCTCTTCAACACTCAACCATCCTTTAAGGAGGACCTTCAGTACTCGGCATCAAATGTGGTCCATTGATGCACCCTCGCCCTCCCTCTCTCTCACTCTTTCTTTCTAACACTTTCTCTCTCTTGTAGTCTATCTTTCTAACTCTTTCTCTCTTATAATCTCTCTCTCTCTAACTCTTTCTCTCCTTTATAGCTTTCTCTTTCTATTTCTAACTCTCTCTTTCTCTGTGTCTTTCTTCTCTGCCTCCTGCCCCCCCCCCCTCTCTCTCTCTTCCTTTCTCTCATCCTATTTATCTCTCTTTGTGGATAAAGGTAGAAGGGTGGTGGGGCGAATCCCCCTGTGTGTGTGTGATTGCGTGTACAAATATGCATGTATATATGGATGTGTGTGTGTGCGTGTTTTTTTTTGTGTGTGAACATATATATACATCCGTTCTGTTCTGAACCAGACGAAGTCCTAGTATGGGCGCTTGGACTAGGAGTGATTCGAAATCTTTATGTTGATGCTTTTGATTGGTTGATTAAACAATAATTAATTAAGTCATTTATGGTCATTCGGAAATTTCTGTATCCTTAGTTGCGGACTAACTGGAAATGTTAGCTACCGCTGAACTTTAACAAATATTGGGTTTGCTTGCCATACCTAAACTTTTCCTCTCGGCCTTATGGTAGCTAACATCATGCTCTTATGTATGCCAATGCCTCAGTATCCTTCAGGCTACTGCACTGGGCAAAGCCTGGCTGACAGGGAACTCAACAGTTAGGACACTAAAGTGTGTCTTCAATGCATGCAGTGGTGTCATGAGTTCCAGCACATTTACCACAAGTGAATTCACCTCCTAGTCCAGGGAGAGGGAAATTAGGGGTGTTGGGGTGGGCAGCAGCAGCCTTTGCTCTTTCATCTGCCAATTCATTCCAAGGGATCCCAACAGGAACTGGTACCTACCAGATGATCTTCTGTCAGTCCGTCAGTTTAAGCAAATACCCGGTCTTCTGGATCGGTCATTAGGAAGGGTAGCCAGAAATCGTTTATACAGGAGTATTAGAGTGGGTCCGAACCCTGGGCCAATCCCTTAACTATTGTATCAACCTAATTCCAATAGCAAAGAGAATATGCAACTATTATAGCTTTACGTATTAATCGCTCCCCCCGCTTATTGAAACCTGTTGCATTCTTCAGTACCAGCTAAGAGCCTAGTGTGAATGAGGGAGCTCACAAGAAAACTCTGGTAGGCTCATGTAAGTCACATGGAAGATGTAGTTCAGGAGTAGAAGAGAGTAGTGCCCGAAGTATGCTCCAGATTACTGGGCCTTCTTATCCAGGGGTCATACACCGTAAGGTACAATGAAATCATGAATTATAGGACTGTGCTCGACCTTCCAGTGGACAGGCGGAAGATCTCGGTCTGAACAAATGCAGGATTCTACCAGTTGGCATCCTCCAGGTCCTTCTTTGGATTAATCCAGTCAAGTTGGAAATTGTCGGAATCAGGAAAAAAAGGAAGAACACTTATGGCACACTTTGATACTATCTTCAACAGATATACACAGACGGCTCCAAGGTCCAAAGATGGTGTAGGTTTTATGGCAGACAGCTGAGTAGCAAGGGAAGTCTTCCTACCAAAGCATATGTATTCACTGCAGAGTTGTATAACATCTTTACTGCGATTATGATGATCAAGGGTACAGAGAGCCATAGCTTTGTTATATACTGATTCTCGTAGTGTGCTACAGGCAGTCGACAGTTTGAACTCATCACACCCAGTGACGAAGAAGATCCAAGACTGACTCTAGTGACTTCATGGAAGATCATCTTCTGGTGGATACTAGATCCTATTGGGATCCCTGGTAATGAATTGGCAGATGAGAGGGCAAAAGCTGCTTCTGCCCGCCCCAACACTACTAACTTCCCTCTCCCTCACACCGACCTGAAGCACTCCAGATCAGAGAAGCCCTTAGAGATAAGCGGAAAAAAAACAGTGGCAAACCACCGAATCCGATAAGCTGCAGGAAATATATGAAGACCTTGGCTTCTGGTTCAAAAGTACCAATGTGAACTGGAAGATAAAAGTTGTTCTACCAAGACTATGAATCGGGTACACGAGATTGAGGCATGGGTGAATGATGGCTGGATCCCCACACACTAATTGCGAAGAATGCCCAGAGGCATTGACTGTAACCCATGTTGTGACTATGAGTCTATTAGTAGTTGCGATTACCTGCACTTTGTGGACGGTTGTAATTAATACATGTATTGCAGAGAAGATCGCAGGGATGTGATCATGGTTACATGTATATGTAACCATTGGCATAAACACAGTGAATGTTCCAAGGGCCCTTATTAACGGTCATACCACATTGAAAGTATTGTTTCCTGTCCAGTCAGCGAAGTTCAGCGATGTTGGGTCTGGTCAGTAACTGGATGGGTGACTGCCTGGGAACACCAGATACTATTGGCATTTTGTTACCTGTACATGATAGAGAGGTAGAGGTGTAAGGCACTTCTTTTCAATTGGCTGCAGGTTTATTTATTTTCTAAGAAGGCACTGAAAATGGAACGGATCTTTCTTGGTGACAAGTATTCTTGCTTCCCCAAACATTTTAATATAATAATATTAGTAGTAATGGTGAAAACATTGGTAGTAATAACGAGGACAGTGCTAATACGAAAAATTTCGCACTTATTTTCACATCAGCTTTTCTGTTTTCGATTAGCATAATCATGTCATTAGTTTCAATATTGGGTGACCGCCTGGGAACACCAGATGCTGTTGGCATTTTGTTACCTGTCCATGGGTGAGAATGCACTTCTTTTCAATCGGCAACGTAAGGTTAGCTTGATTTCTAAGAAGAGAAGACACTGGAAACGAATCGAATCTTTCTTAGCAAGTGCATTATGGGATGATCATGGTAGTAAATTTGAAATAGGTTTGACAGTGATAGCATTGGTAGTAATAATGAGGACAATGGTAATAAGAAAGAACTGATGATTAAGATTTAGCAGTCATTTTGTCGGCAGCTGATGACTTGAGTGACAGTGATGGTGATGATAGAGCCCATGTGTGGTTGTGTATGAAGATACATGGCCATAGATGATATGTCAGCTCTTTTAAGCCTTCTTTACAGAGTTACACAGGTTGAAATTGTAGCAGGTGCATGAATTTTGGGCGGGAAAAAAAAAAGACGAATTGCTTTTGGCTATGTAGCTTCCTCAGGGCAGGATATAGCGAAAGTGCCTTTTGTATTTGTTGTTTTTCCCTTCTCTGTTTTGTGTACAGGTTGGTGAGCATGAAGGGTTTGTTTTTAATTGGATTTCCTGGCGAGCAGATCTGAGGAATGTGATTGGCAATGGAATTTCTATGCAAAGAAAAGGGTAAATGGGTAAGATATCGTGAGTATAGGTGAGCATTGGCATAAAGGTGGTGAGTGTTTGTTGGTTTCTTGCCAACGGTCATACCACGTTGAAAGCACCGCTTCTCGTCCGATCAGCGAAGTTAAGCAGCGTCGGGTCTGGTCAGTACTTGGATGGGTGACCGCCTGGGAACACCAGATGCTGTTGGCATTTTGTTACCTGTCCATGGGTGAGAATGCACTTCTTTTCAATCGGCAACGTAAGGTTAGCTTGATTTCTAAGAAGAGAAGACACTGGAAACGAATCGAATCTTTCTTAGCAAGTGCATTATGGGATGATCATGGTAGTAAATTTGAAATAGGTTTGACAGTGATAGCATTGGTAGTAATAATGAGGACAATGGTAATAAGAAAGAACTGATGATTAAGATTTAGCAGTCATTTTGTCGGCAGCTGATGACTTGAGTGACAGTGATGGTGATGATAGAGCCCATGTGTGGTTGTGTATGAAGATACATGGCCATAGATGATATGTCAGCTCTTTTAAGCCTTCTTTACAGAGTTACACAGGTTGAAATTGTAGCAGGTGCATGAATTTTGGGCGGGAAAAAAAGAGACGAATTGCTTTTGGCTATGTAGCTTCCTCAGGGCAGGATATAGCGAAAGTGCCTTTTGTATTTGTTGTTTTTCCCTTCTCTGTTTTGTGTACAGGTTGGTGAGCATGAAGGGTTTGTTTTTTAATTGGATTTCCTGGCGAGCAGATCTGAGGAATGTGATTGGCAATGGAATTTCTATGCAAAGAAAAGGGTAAATGGGTAAGATATCGTGAGTATAGGTGAGCATTGGCATAAAGGTGGTGAGTGTTTGTTGGTTTCTTGCCAACGGTCATACCACGTTGAAAGCACCGCTTCTCGTCCGATCAGCGAAGTTAAGCAGCGTCGGGTCTGGTCAGTACTTGGATGGGTGACCGCCTGGGAACACCAGATGCTGTTGGCATTTTGTTACCTGTCCATGGGTGAGAATGCACTTCTTTTCAATCGGCAACGTAAGGTTAGCTTGATTTCTAAGAAGAGAAGACACTGGAAACGAATCGAATCTTTCTTAGCAAGTGCATTATGGGATGATCATGGTAGTAAATTTGAAATAGGTTTGACAGTGATAGCATTGGTAGTAATAATGAGGACAATGGTAATAAGAAAGAACTGATGATTAAGATTTAGCAGTCATTTTGTCGGCAGCTGATGACTTGAGTGACAGTGATGGTGATGATAGAGCCCATGTGTGGTTGTGTATGAAGATACATGGCCATAGATGATATGTCAGCTCTTTTAAGCCTTCTTTACAGAGTTACACAGGTTGAAATTGTAGCAGGTGCATGAATTTTGGGCGGGAAAAAAAAGAGACGAATTGCTTTTGGCTATGTAGCTTCCTCAGGGCAGGATATAGCGAAAGTGCCTTTTGTATTTGTTGTTTTTCCCTTCTCTGTTTTGTGTACAGGTTGGTGAGCATGAAGGGTTTGTTTTTTAATTGGATTTCCTGGCGAGCAGATCTGAGGAATGTGATTGGCAATGGAATTTCTATGCAAAGAAAAGGGTAAATGGGTAAGATATCGTGAGTATAGGTGAGCATTGGCATAAAGGTGGTGAGTGTTTGTTGGTTTCTTGCCAACGGTCATACCACGTTGAAAGCACCGCTTCTCGTCCGATCAGCGAAGTTAAGCAGCGTCGGGTCTGGTCAGTACTTGGATGGGTGACCGCCTGGGAACACCAGATGCTGTTGGCATTTTGTTACCTGTCCATGGGTGAGAATGCACTTCTTTTCAATCGGCAACGTAAGGTTAGCTTGATTTCTAAGAAGAGAAGACACTGGAAACGAATCGAATCTTTCTTAGCAAGTGCATTATGGGATGATCATGGTAGTAAATTTGAAATAGGTTTGACAGTGATAGCATTGGTAGTAATAATGAGGACAATGGTAATAAGAAAGAACTGATGATTAAGATTTAGCAGTCATTTTGTCGGCAGCTGATGACTTGAGTGACAGTGATGGTGATGATAGAGCCCATGTGTGGTTGTGTATGAAGATACATGGCCATAGATGATATGTCAGCTCTTTTAAGCCTTCTTTACAGAGTTACACAGGTTGAAATTGTAGCAGGTGCATGAATTTTGGGCGGGAAAAAAAGAGACGAATTGCTTTTGGCTATGTAGCTTCCTCAGGGCAGGATATAGCGAAAGTGCCTTTTGTATTTGTTGTTTTTCCCTTCTCTGTTTTGTGTACAGGTTGGTGAGCATGAAGGGTTTGTTTTTTAATTGGATTTCCTGGCGAGCAGATCTGAGGAATGTGATTGGCAATGGAATTTCTATGCAAAGAAAAGGGTAAATGGGTAAGATATCGTGAGTATAGGTGAGCATTGGCATAAAGGTGGTGAGTGTTTGTTGGTTTCTTGCCAACGGTCATACCACGTTGAAAGCACCGCTTCTCGTCCGATCAGCGAAGTTAAGCAGCGTCGGGTCTGGTCAGTACTTGGATGGGTGACCGCCTGGGAACACCAGATGCTGTTGGCATTTTGTTACCTGTCCATGGGTGAGAATGCACTTCTTTTCAATCGGCAACGTAAGGTTAGCTTGATTTCTAAGAAGAGAAGACACTGGAAACGAATCGAATCTTTCTTAGCAAGTGCATTATGGGATGATCATGGTAGTAAATTTGAAATAGGTTTGACAGTGATAGCATTGGTAGTAATAATGAGGACAATGGTAATAAGAAAGAACTGATGATTAAGATTTAGCAGTCATTTTGTCGGCAGCTGATGACTTGAGTGACAGTGATGGTGATGATAGAGCCCATGTGTGGTTGTGTATGAAGATACATGGCCATAGATGATATGTCAGCTCTTTTAAGCCTTCTTTACAGAGTTACACAGGTTGAAATTGTAGCAGGTGCATGAATTTTGGGCGGGAAAAAAAGAGACGAATTGCTTTTGGCTATGTAGCTTCCTCAGGGCAGGATATAGCGAAAGTGCCTTTTGTATTTGTTGTTTTTTCCCTTCTCTGTTTTGTGTACAGGTTGGTGAGCATGAAGGGTTTGTTTTTTAATTGGATTTCCTGGCGAGCAGATCTGAGGAATGTGATTGGCAATGGAATTTCTATGCAAAGAAAAGGGTAAATGGGTAAGATATCGTGAGTATAGGTGAGCATTGGCATAAAGGTGGTGAGTGTTTGTTGGTTTCTTGCCAACGGTCATACCACGTTGAAAGCACCGCTTCTCGTCCGATCAGCGAAGTTAAGCAGCGTCGGGTCTGGTCAGTACTTGGATGGGTGACCGCCTGGGAACACCAGATGCTGTTGGCATTTTGTTACCTGTCCATGGGTGAGAATGCACTTCTTTTCAATCGGCAACGTAAGGTTAGCTTGATTTCTAAGAAGAGAAGACACTGGAAACGAATCGAATCTTTCTTAGCAAGTGCATTATGGGATGATCATGGTAGTAAATTTGAAATAGGTTTGACAGTGATAGCATTGGTAGTAATAATGAGGACAATGGTAATAAGAAAGAACTGATGATTAAGATTTAGCAGTCATTTTGTCGGCAGCTGATGACTTGAGTGACAGTGATGGTGATGATAGAGCCCATGTGTGGTTGTGTATGAAGATACATGGCCATAGATGATATGTCAGCTCTTTTAAGCCTTCTTTACAGAGTTACACAGGTTGAAATTGTAGCAGGTGCATGAATTTTGGGCGGGAAAAAAAGAGACGAATTGCTTTTGGCTATGTAGCTTCCTCAGGGCAGGATATAGCGAAAGTGCCTTTTGTATTTGTTGTTTTTCCCACCTCTGTTTTGTGTACAGGTTGGTGAGCATGAAGGGTTTGTTTTTTAATTGGATTTCCTGGCGAGCAGATCTGAGGAATGTGATTGGCAATGGAATTTGTATGCAAAGAAAAGGGTAAATGGGTAAGATATCGTGAGTATAGGTGAGCATTGGCATAAAGGTGGTGAGTGTTTGTTGGTTTCTTGCCAACGGTCATACCACGTTGAAAGCACCGCTTCTCGTCCGATCAGCGAAGTTAAGCAGCGTCGGGTCTGGTCAGTACTTGGATGGGTGACCGCCTGGGAACACCAGATGCTGTTGGCATTTTGTTACCTGTCCATGGGTGAGAATGCACTTCTTTTCAATCGGCAACGTAAGGTTAGCTTGATTTCTAAGAAGAGAAGACACTGGAAACGAATCGAATCTTTCTTAGCAAGTGCATTATGGGATGATCATGGTAGTAAATTTGAAATAGGTTTGACAGTGATAGCATTGGTAGTAATAATGAGGACAATGGTAATAAGAAAGAACTGATGATTAAGATTTAGCAGTCATTTTGTCGGCAGCTGATGACTTGAGTGACAGTGATGGTGATGATAGAGCCCATGTGTGGTTGTGTATGAAGATACATGGCCATAGATGATATGTCAGCTCTTTTAAGCCTTCTTTACAGAGTTACACAGGTTGAAATTGTAGCAGGTGCATGAATTTTGGGCGGGAAAAAAAGAGACGAATTGCTTTTGGCTATGTAGCTTCCTCAGGGCAGGATATAGCGAAAGTGCCTTTTGTATTTGTTGTTTTTCCCACCTCTGTTTTGTGTACAGGTTGGTGAGCATGAAGGGTTTGTTTTTTAATTGGATTTCCTGGCGAGCAGATCTGAGGAATGTGATTGGCAATGGAATTTCTATGCAAAGAAAAGGGTAAATGGGTAAGATATCGTGAGTATAGGTGAGCATTGGCATAAAGGTGGTGAGTGTTTGTTGGTTTCTTGCCAACGGTCATACCACGTTGAAAGCACCGCTTCTCGTCCGATCAGCGAAGTTAAGCAGCGTCGGGTCTGGTCAGTACTTGGATGGGTGACCGCCTGGGAACACCAGATGCTGTTGGCATTTTGTTACCTGTCCATGGGTGAGAATGCACTTCTTTTCAATCGGCAACGTAAGGTTAGCTTGATTTCTAAGAAGAGAAGACACTGGAAACGAATCGAATCTTTCTTAGCAAGTGCATTATGGGATGATCATGGTAGTAAATTTGAAAT
>NW_028234414.1:35671434-35681434 GCF_977035675.1 Penaeus japonicus
CTCTTTTCCTCTCTCTCTCTCTCTCTCTCTCTCTTTCTTTCTGTCTTTCTCTCTCTCTCTCTCTCTCTCTCTCTCTCTTCTCTCTCTCTCTCTCTCTCTCTCTCTCTCTCTCTCTCTCTCTTTCTCTCTCTCTCTCTCGTTCTATTTCGGTCGGTCCCTGTCAACCCCTACCAGCTCATATCCCCTGCCGGCCTCTGCCATCCCCTGTCGTTCCTTCTCCCTTCTCTCTCTTCTCTCTCTTCATCTTTCCTCTTCCTCTGTCCCCTTCCGACCACCCTCTTACTGCAACTCTCCCATGCTATACCTTGTCTCTCCTGCCTCCCCCTGCCCTTCCCCCTACCCCTGGCATCCGTTCTCCTTTCCTGTCTCCTTTCCTTACCCCTTTCTGCACCTCTTTCTCCCCTCCCTGCCCCTCTCCCCTCTTTACTCCTCCCCCTCTACTCTTATTCCCCCTCCTCTCCCCTCTCCCCCCTTTTCCCCCACTCCCTATCCTCTCCCTCACCTCTCTCCCCATTTCCTCCACTCCCCACTTCCCACCCTCTCCTTCCCCTTCTCCTCCTCCTACATCCTTCTCATCTCTTCCCCCCTTCATCCCCCCCTCCCTCTCCCATCTCTGCCTGCCCCCCCCACCCCCCACCTCTCTTCCCCCTCCCCCTGTAACCGGATGCTTCTTGTGCTCCTACAAAATGCGACGCGTGACCACTCTTTGTCCTCAGATTAGTGGTGACGGATTGGGTTGTGGGGGTGGGAGGGGGAGGGGGAGGGGGAGAGGAGGATGGGGGGGGGGCGAAGGGGAAGGGGTGGATTCGCGTACGATGTTTGCTTGCGAAGGCGTGCCTGCCTGACGGTCGTGTGGGCAGTATATGTGCGTGAGGAAGTGTGGGTGCACATGCATATTCACACACATACACGTATCTAGACGTGTATGTGGGTATGTGTGTGTATTTGCAGTGTTCTCTTTCTTTCTCTTTCTTTTTTTTCTCTCTCTGTCTCTCTCTCTCTATTTTTATATCTCTCTCTCTCACACACACACTCTCTCTCTGTCTCTCTCTATTTCTTTCTTCCTCTGTCTCTCTCTCTCTCTCTCTCTCTCTCTCTCTCTCTCTACTCCTTTCTCCCCCTCTCTCTGTCTCACACACAAATGAAGATAAAGATAAAAGAACACATTCACTGATAAAAAAAGGGAAAGAGAGAAGGGGTTTTTAGGTACACTCAGGGAAGAGCCATCTTGGGTGCGAAATACTCCCTCATGAGATGAAGAAGATAGCACTGATAAAGGCGACCTTCTTGAGGCGAGAACGTAAAAGCTTTTCCTCAGTTTTTCTTTTCATAAATACACATACAGTTCGTACACTAACATATCTGAATTCGCAGAGTATGTACAGTACCTATTGACGCGTAGATGCACAAGGCGAGAAGTTATACATGTCCATATATTTATACTCACAACCTTATCCTATCTCCCATACAACCCCTCCCAAACACACACACACACACACACACAGACAATACACAGACACATAAGCCCACACACAAGCGGCCCCCCCCCACAAGAGCCCTCCCCCCCCTACACACACATGTCTCACCCCCACACCCCTTCACACACACACACACACATGCCCCCCTATCCCCCCCCACACACAAATGTCCCCATCCCCCATTTCCCTACACCCACACACCCCTCCTTTACACACACACACACAGACACACACACACACACACACACACACACACGCTCACAGACACAAGCCCCTCCCCCACACACACACACACCCCCTCACAGACACACGCCCTCCCACCACCATAAACACACCACACAAGACCCCCCCCCCCCCCACCCGCCCAACACACACAAGCCCCCTCCCACACGCAAGCCACCACCCCCCCACACACACAAGCCCCCCCCCCCCCTACCTTAACAAACAGCCCTGACTAAAGACAAGCATTTGTACACTCACCCTCCTTATTACACTCGCGCCATGATGGACGAGAGGACCGTGTTTATCCTTTTTATTATCCTTATCATCATTTTTCACTTCTCCTCCCGGCGCACCTGCAGGTCGGCTGCTTCTGTCCTGCGGGGAACATGGTGCAGGTTGTACGTGTGGAAGTGTTTTGTAGTCTTTCTGAATTATTTGAGAATGTGTTTTGTGCGTTTGTCTGTTCGTCTTTTTCGGTAAAATTTGGAGAGTGGGGAAGGATATCGTGTTGTGTGTGTGTGTAAGGAATAGATAAATAGATGAGTTGATAGATAGATAGATAGATAGATAACTATATCTTTATTATATATATATATATATATTTATATATATATATATATATAGATATATATATATCTATATATCGAGGAGAGAGAGAGAGAGATGAAGGAGAGAGGAGAGAGAAAGACAGACAGGACGAAGAGAGAGAACACACATTACACATTAGACACACACAACACACACACAACACACCACACAAGTAGAGAGAGAGAGAGAGAGAGAGAAGAGGATGAGATGAGAGGGAGAGATGGATAGAAGGAGAGAGGGAGCAGAGAGAAGTTAGACCGAAGAGATAGAGAGAGAGTAGAGAGAGAGAGAGAAGGGAGGAGACGCGAAGACTGGAGAGAGAGAGAATCAGCGAGAGACGACTGGAGGAGAGGAAGAGGACGGGATAAGAAGCGAAAGTCTCAGGGCGAGAGAGAGAGAGGAGAACTCTTGGAGCAAGTGGAGAGAGGGGGGGAAGAGAGAGAGAGGAGATGGAGTATGTTTGATGAGAGAAGAGACGAGAGAGAGATGAGAAGAGAAGGAGGAGATGAGAGAGAGAAGAGAAGAGAGAGACGGCGAGAGAGAGAGGAAAGAGAGACAGAGAAAGGAGATGTATGATGAGAGAGAGAGAGAGAGAACAGACTGACTTGCGAAAGAGAGATGATGAGAGTGATGAAAGAAAGAAATGAGGAGAGATGAGAGAGAGAAGAGCAGAGAGAGAGAGAGAGAGGATGAGAAGAGAGTAGGAGAAGGAGGAGATGAGGGAAGAAGAAAGAGAGGAAGAGAGAGAGGAGAAGAGACCGATGAGGAGACGATCATGATGACCACTAGCTGAGAGAGGGATACGCTGGAGAGAGAGAAGGATGAATGAGAGCGGAAAGAGAGGAGAGAAGAGAGGGAGAGAGAGAGAGAAGAATAGAGAAGACGAGAAGAAGAGAAGAGAGGAGGAGTGATGAGGAAGCTAATGAGGAGAGGAGGGAGATGGAGGAGAAGGAGGAGAGAGAGAGAGAGAGAGAGAGAAAGAGAAAGAGAGAAAAAAGCATCAAGATTGATATCTCTCCCTCGCCCCACTGACACCCCTTCGGAAAACGGTCCAGGGGGAAAGCACCCCTCCTCTCTCCTCCCCGCCTCCCCTCCCCCTGCTGACCCCTCGCCCCTCTCCCGCCCGCTCAATCAGTTCCGGATGACGCCCACGCCCAACCCTCCTCTCCTCAGCCCATCCCACCCTTCCGCCCATATTCTCTTGGCACTCCCCGCCCCTTCACGCCCACTCACGCCCGCGCACGCCCGACGGGAGCCAATGAGGTGGCACGGGAGATGATTTTCTATGCTCGGCGATGCGCAAGAGAGGAGAGGGTGGGGGGGGAGGGTAAAGGGGGAGGAGGAAGAGGGGAGGAGTGGAAGGGGGAGTGGTAGTGGGGGAGGGAGGGCAAGGAGGGAAGAGGGGGTGGGGGAGTGGGGAAGGGGAGAGAAAGAGCAAGGAGGAAGACATAGGGAGGAGGAGGGGAGGGTCGAGCATTGGGAAGAGGGAGAGAGGAGGGGAGGAGGAGGAGGAGGAGGAGGAGGAGGAAGAAGAGGAAAGGGGTAGGGGGGGGAGGAACAGATTAAGGGAGAGGGGAATAAGAGGGAAGGGGGGTGGGGGGGGAGGGGAGAGAGGAGGTCCGGGAGCTGAGAGGAGATGGGGGAGGGGAGGAAGAGAGGGTGGGGGAACAAGGGATGGAGGAGAGGGTGGAAGAGGAGGAGGGGAAGGGAAGGGGTAGAGGTGGAAGAACATAGGAGGGGAGGGGGAGATGAGGGAGGGGGGGAGACAGAGGTCGTAAATCTGTCAAGTGGCAACATGTTTTCCCTTTGATGATGTTTTGGGAAGAGGAGGGGGGGGGGGTTAAGGGGGGGAGGGGAGGGGTAAGGGCGGTTAAGGGGAGGGGGAAGGGGTGGGGTAAAGTCAGGAGAGAAGAGGGGGAAGGATGGGATGAGGAGGGAAGGCAGGAAGAGATAGATAGACGGATAGATAATTAGATAGATAGATAGATAGACAGACATAGAGATAGAGATAGAAATAGATATAGATAGAACGAGAGAGAGAGAGAGAGAGAGAGAGAGAGAGAGAGAGAGAGAGAGAGAGAGAGAGAGAGAGAGAGAGAGAGAGCGACGAGATACGATGAGAGAGAGATAGAAAGGAGAGTCGGAGAGAGAGAGAGAGAGTAGAAAGAGAGGAGAGAGAGAGACGAGCGATGAGAGAGGATGAGGAGAGAGGAGAGGATATGAGAGAATTAGAGAGTGAGAGAGAGGAATGAGAGAGAGAGACAGTGTGATAAGAGAGATTGAATGCAGAGAAGAGACAGAGAGAGTGAGGAGAGACAGAGAGAGGAGATGAGAGAGATGAGAGAGAGGAGGAGGAGCGAGCGAGAGAGAAAGAGAGAGAAAGGAAGATAGAAGGGAGGGGGAGAGGGGGGGGGGGGGGGGAGGGGGGGGGGAGGGGGGGGGGGGGGGGGGGGGAAGGGGCCGGTGGGGTTTAAAGTCCGGAGAGAAGAGGGGGAAGGATGGGAGAGAGGGAAGAGGAAGAGAAGAAGAGGAAGAAAAGAAGAAGAATAAAGAAGACAGACAAAGAGAGAAGAAAAGAAAGAAGAAGGGGAGAGAGAGAGAAGAGAAGAGAGAAGGAAAAAGAAGGGGAGAAAAGGGGGGAGAGAGAGAGAGGGAGAAAGAAGAGAGAGAAGGGGGGAAAGAGGGGAAGAGAGAGAAAGAGGAGGAGAGAGGAGTAAAAGGGGAGAGAGAGAAAGATAGAGGAGAGAGAGAGGAGAAGAGAGAGAGGGGGGAAAATAGAGAGGAAGGGAAGAAGAGAAGAGAGAGAGGGAGGGGGAAAGAGAGAGAGGGGGGAGAAAGGGGAGGAGGAGAAGGGGAGAGAGGGGGAAAGAAGAGAGAGAGAGAGAGAGAGAAGAAATGGAGAGAGAGGAAAAGGGGGAAGAGAGAAGAGAGAGAGAGGGGAGAAAATTGGGGGGAGGAGGAAAAGAATAAATTAAATAAAAAAAAGGGTTTTAATGGGTAGAAGTGAAAAAAGAAGGACGAGGAGAAAAGGGGAAAGATTGTAGATAAAAAAGAGGCGAAAAAAGGAAAAGAGGGAAAAGGGGGGAAAGGAAAAGAGGGAGAAGAGGGGAAAAAGGAAAGGGGGGGGAGGGAGGGTTTTAGATGAAGGAGAGAGGGAAAGCAGGAGGGGTAAAAAAAAAAAAAAAAAAAAAAAAAACTTTTTAAAACAAAATTAATAAATAGATAAATAATAATTCAACAAAAAAAATTAAAAAAAATAAAAAGCCAACAGAATTTAAAAAAAAAAAAAATAAAAAAAAAGAAAAAAGAGGGAAAAAAAAGAAAAGTAATTTAAAAAAAAAAAAAGAAAATTAAAAAGAGGGAAAACCGAATGAAACAAAAAACATTTTTTTTAAAAAAAAAAAAAAAAAAAAAAAAAAAAAAAAAAAAAAAAATTTTAAAAAAAAAAAAAAAAACATAAAACCGAAAAAGACAAATTTAAAAAATTAAAAAAAAAAATAATAAAAAAAAAAAAGAACGTAAAAGGTTAAACAATTTAACCAAAAGGGCCGCAGGGGAAAAGGAGAAAAAATAGAGAGAGAAAAAAAAAGAACGGGAAGGGAAAGAGAAAAAGAAAAAAAAAACCCAAAAAAAAAAAAAAGGGACAAAAAGAAAATTTTTTTGGAGGGTGAAAAAACCCAAGGAGGAAAAAAATTTTTTTAAGAGAAATTGATGAAAAAATGGGAGGTATATATATTTATTTAGATGTTTATTTATATATATATATTTTATATAACATAATATATTTTATATATTATATATATATATATTTTTATGTATATATATAAATATTTATATTTATATATTTATATAGATATTATTTTTATATATATTTTTTATTTTTATATATTTTCTATACTGTATATATATTTTTATATATGTATATTTATATAATTTTTTTTATTTTTAGATTATTTTTATATATTTTGTATGGGTGTTTATATATACATTCAGGCCAATATATGTATATAGATATATATATTTTATATTTATATATATTATATATATATATTTTATTTGGTTGTGTGTATATATATACATACTTGCATATATATGTATATATATATTTATTTATTTATTTATATATATCTATATTATTATGTTATATATTTATATATATTATATATACATTATATATATCTATATATATATATATTCTATATACATATACATATATATTACATATATATATATATATATATTGATATTTATATATTTATTATATATATATACATATATATATCATACGTATAGATATATGTTAAAATATTTATATATTTATATATATATTTATATATTATATATATATATATATATATATTAATATATTATATATATATACAGATACGTATATATATGTGTATATAATCATACATATACACATTATGTTGATACACTGCTAGATAAAGGAGAAAAAAATCAGGAGAGAGAAAAAAAAAAGTAACAGTTGTGCAAGTGGATTTTTATTGCATACCTGAACACAATCGAAAAAATAATTAATCATTTACCCAAAATAAATAAATAATTAATGTGTCATTTCTAACCACATATATATTTGTATATATTTTTTTCTTACTTCTTACCTGCTTTGAGGGTGAAAACTATTTTTCCCTATTATGAGTAGTGTTGCCATTATTAAATAATCTATTTTACTGATGTAAGTTCATCTGATGTAAAATAAAAAGGGAGGCAGTGCAAAGGATAATTAACTAAATAAAATGAAGAATAGATATTTTTTTGAAAGACAGACAGCTAGAGAGATAACTGAAAAACAGTGAATTGAAGAAATGAATAAATAAATGAGTGGATGAAATAAAAACAAAAAAACAAAAAATACAAGAAAGATGAAAATAATAACAAGGCATAAAATAATACTCCCAAACCCCATCAAAAAAAAAAAAAGAAAAAAAAAGGTAAAAACAAAAGTCTACAAAGTATATATATATATATAACTTTTTAATATATATTAATATATATATATATATATATATATATATATATACATACACAACACACACACACACCACACATCACACACACACACACACACACACACACACACTCTAATATATATATTTATATATATATATATATATATATATATATATATATATATATATATACATATATAAGAAAGACAACAGCAGAAATACAGCAATTGCATTAACAGACTGACTGATAAAAAAAAAGTATTTAGATAAGAGAAATGGATGAAAAGGGAAGTTGCAGAACTAAGAGAGAGAAAAAAACACCCATAAGAGGATGATAATGATGATTGATAATTAGATAATGATAATGATAATGATGATAATGATGATAGCAATAAGGATAATCAGGATGATAATAATAATGTTATCAATAACCATGCTAGCAATAATGATGATAATGACAACAACAGTGATAGTAATTATAATGGTATTGATAAAGGTAATGATAAACATAAAGTAATAATCATAGTTAAGATAATGATGATAATAACAATAACAATAATGATGATACGGATGATAATGATTATGAAAACAGTGATATTCATAGTGATAATGATAATGATAACAATGATCATGATTAAAATGATGATGATTATACTAACAATGATAATAATGATATTACTACTGCTGCCACTACTACTAATATTGCTAATAATAATAATGATAATAGCAATATCAATATTGATTATGTTAATAATGATGATGATAATGATAATAGTCGTATCTCTTCAACACATAGTTATGATGATAATAGTAACGATAATAATGACAATAGTGAAACCAATAGGAATGATAATAACTATCATTATAATAATGATAATGATGATGCCAATAGTTACAATGAAATGATGATAATAAGAAGGATGATAATAATAACGATAATAATGATAATGATAATTATAACCATTATTATGACAGTAATAATGATAACAATAACAATAATGATGACCAGGAAATAAATATTAACGATAATGATAATAATAATAATAATAATAATAATAATAATAATAATAATAATAATGGTAATAATAATAACAACAATGATAATGAAAATGATAATGATAACAAAGCAATTATGACAAATATAATGATGATAATAATAACAATAATTACCAAAATAGCATAAAAAGGAAAAATAAACAATCCATTAACCAAAGAAGACAATATAAATAAAAGTGAAAAATTAAGACCAAAGTGAACTTAATCGAAATGAACAGAACCGAAATGAACAGAACGAAAACTAAAAGAACCGAAACGAACAGAACCGAAATGGACAGAACCGAAATGAACAGAACCTAAATGAACAGAACCGAAATGAACAGAACCGAAACAAATAGAACCGAAATGAACAGAATCTAAATGATCAGAACCGAAATGAACAGAACCGAAATGGACAGAACCTAAATGAACAGAACCAAAATGAACAGAACCGAAATGAACAGAACGTAAACTAACAGAACCGAAACGAACAGAACCGAAATGGACAGAACCTAAATCAACAGAACCGAAATGAACAGAACCGAAATGAACAGAACGTAAACGAACAGAACCGAAATAAACAGAACCGAAATGAACAGAACCGAAATGAACAGAACCTAAATCAACAGAACCGAAATGAACAGAACCGAAATGAACAGAACGTAAACGAACAGAACCGAAATGAACAGAACCTAAATGAACAGAACCGAAATGAACAGAACCGAAATGAACAGAACCGAAATGAACAGAACCGAAATGAACCCTTTACCCCCCCCCTGCCCACCTGCCAGGAACCTAAAATCAACAGCGTAACCTAAATGAACACTGAACCGAAACCACCCTGGAACAAGAACCACCCTAAATGAACAGAACCGAAATGAACAGAACCGAAATGAACAGAACCGAAATGAACAGAGCCGAAATGAACAGAACCGAAACGAACAGAACCGAAATGAACAGAGCCGAAATGAACAGAACCGAAACGAACAGAACCGAAATGAACAGAGCCGAAATGAACAGAACCGAAACGAACAGAACCGAAATGAACAGAACCTAAATCAACAGAGCCGAAATGAACAGAACCGAAACGAACAGAACCGAAATGAACAGAACCGAAATTAACAGAACCGAAATGAACAAAACCGAAATGAACAGAACCTAAATGAACAGAACCGAAATGAACAGAGCCGAAATGAACAGAACCGAAACGAACAGAACCGAAATGAACAGAGCCGAAATGAACAGAACCGAAACGAACAGAACCGAAATGAACAGAACCTAAATCAACAGAGCCGAAATGAACAGAACCGAAACGAACAGAACCGAAATGAACAGAACCGAAATTAACAGTACCTAAATCAACAGAACCGAAATGAACAGAACCGAAATGAACAAAACCGAAATGAATAGAACCGAAATGGACAGAACCGAAATGAACAGAACCGAAATGAACAGAACCGAAATGAACAGAACCGAAATGAATAGAACCGAAATGAACAGAACCGAAACGAATAGAACCGAAATGAACAGAACCGAAATGAATAGAACCGAAATGGACAGAACCGAAACGAACAGAACCGAAACGAACAGAACCGAAATGAACAGAACGAAAACTAACAGAACCGAAACGAATAGAACCGAAATGGACAGAACCTAAATGGACAGAACCTAAATGAACAGAACCGAAATGAACAGAACCTAAATGAA
>NW_028234414.1:35683934-35686434 GCF_977035675.1 Penaeus japonicus
GATAGGGAAGATAAACCAAGGTTGGAAGGGATGGGGAAGGATAGGGTTAAAGAGGTGGAGTAAGGGGGTTGGGGGAAGAAGAGGGGATAGGAAAGGGAGGAGAAGAGAAAGGGGAATGAAGTGAGGATATACGAGAAAAAAAAGGGGAAAATAGAACAGGAAAATAAACAAATATAAAGTAGAATAACAAAAACAACAAACAACATCAAAAACAAGGAAGAGGAGGAGCAGAAGGAGGAAGAAGAGGAGGAGGAGGTGGAAGAGGAGGAAGAGGAATAAGGGGGGGGGGGAGGGGGAAAAAGAAGGGAAATAAAAGAAAGAGGTCTATGAGGGAGAAAAAGGAGAAGGATGTGGTGGTGGAGGAGGAGGATATGTGGAGGAGGATGTGGGGGAGAAGAAGTTGTGTAGGAGGAGGAGGAAGAGGAGGAGGAAGAAGAAGAGGATAAGGAAGAGGAAGAGGAGAAGAAGAAGAAGAAGAAGGAGGAAGAGACGGAGAAGTAAGAGGCTGCAGGGGAGGGGGTACTGGTTCTCTCGAGGACGAGGGGAAAGCAAAGGGAGGGGGGGGGAGGGGGGAGGGATGAAGGAATTCAACGGTCTTTTATTGAAAGAGGAGAAGGAGGAGGAGGAGGAGGAGCAGAAATGAGAGGAGAGGGAGAAGAAAAATTGAGGCTGATCTTCGCATTTTCTTCCTTTTTCGAGATTTTGGAATTCGTCTCAGGTTTGTTCTGTTGTTGTTGTTATTGTCATTATTGTTATTATCTTTATTATTGTTATTATTATGAGTATTGTTTTCATTATGAGTATTATCTTTATTATGAGTATTATCTTTATTATGAATATTATATTCATTATGATTATTATCTTCATTATGAGTATTATTGATATTGTTATCATGACTATTATTATCATTGTTATTGTTATTATCATTATAAATGTTTTTATCATCAGCATTACAACCATTACAACCATCATCATTGTCATTATGGTAATTGTTATCATCATATTAAGTTATCATAATCTTCATCATCATTATTATTACTATATCATTACAATATCATTATCATTATCATAATCATAATCATTATCATTAACATTTCTCTGAAAAGGATATTTTGTTAGTTCTATTTGCGAAGAGTGAATGAAGGGGAAAAGATCTTTAACGAAAAGTAATTGAAGATAATGATTATGCTATAAAAAAGATAATTACAACACTGAGGATAAGATTAACATGATAATGTTAACTAGATAATGATGATAATGATAAACAATATAAAGAAATATGATAAGAAGGACATTAATGATCCAACAGTAATTAGGAGAAAAGGGATTTCAATGAATATAATAATAGTGACAATGATGATTATGATAATGATGGTTATCATATCAAGAATAATAAAACATTATGATTATGATAGCAATAGCGATGACATTGATGCTAATCGTAATAATGCTTCTGATAATGATAATGATGATAATGATAATGATGAGGGTAGTTTGATAAGTATAATAGTATTGATAACTAGAATGATAACATCGGCTATGATAATGATAAATATGATGGCAATGACGTAATAATGATGATAACACAAATAGCATTAAAGAGAATAATGATAATGATGTTAGTGATATCACAAATGATAATAATAATGATATTACAATTATTGATAATAGTAATGAGAGAATTGATAGTAGAAATACAACTACTGATAACAATAGAAAAAACTAATAATCAGAATAATATTGATAAGATGATAATAGAAATAACATTTCACATAATTTCTAGAATGATAATGACACTAAATATTCCGAGAAATATAATGAACATGAATGATAATTAAAGTAATTTCCAGGAATTCAGTGTTCAGAAAATGTATTATTACTCAATCATTCAGAATGATTATTTGTTTGATTCGTATAATTTAACCGTGACATTTGTTGAAAAATATTTATATTACATCTATAGCAGGTCTTCGTAATTGCAAATATATTCATACATCTTAAACGTTGTTTCTTTTATCAGTGAAATAATTTCATTATTTTTTTTATGACCTGACACCCAAAAAAGTAAGTGAGAGAGAGAGAGAGTGAGAGAGAGAGAGAGAGTGAGAGAGAGAGAGAGAGTGTGTGTGTGTGTGTGTGTGTGGAGAGAGAGAGTGTGTGAGAGAGAGAGAGTGATAGAGAGTGAGAGAGAGAGGAGAGAGAGAGAGTGTTGAGAGAGAGAGCGGAGTGAGTGAGAGAGAGGAGTGAGGAACCCGTGAGAGAGAGAGAGAGAGAGAGAGCGAGAGAGAGAGAGAGACAGTGAGAGAGAAAGAGAGAGAGTGAGAGTGAGTGAAGAGAGGAGGAGAGAGAGAGGAGTGATTGAGAGTGAGAGAGTGTGAGAGAGGAGAGAGAAGAGAGGTGAGAGACGAGAGCAGAGAGTGTGGTGTGAGAGAGAGAGGTGAGAGACTGAGAGAGGAGTGAGAGAGAGAGAGAGATGAGAGAGGAGAGAAGAGAGAGTGTG
>NW_028234414.1:35689258-35695565 GCF_977035675.1 Penaeus japonicus
AAAGGATGATAATATTAAATAAAAAAAGAAATCACCCAACCCAGCCAGTCCATCAAAAATGAAAATAAAAATAAATCTACAATAAAAACTGTTAATAAAGCGAAAGGCAAAGACCAAAGTCTTCCCTCGGGTCGCGTTCCTTGGCCGCCCACGCCCGCGCCGTCGCCACGCCCACTTCTCGAGGTCGACGTCACAGGCGAACGCAAATTTCTTTTGGAGAATTTAATGGCGTCCGGGTCTTTTAACTCATATGTTTTTTTTCTCTCTCTGGAGATAGATAGAGAGGTGAGTAGATATCGATATAGATAGATATGTAGATAGATAGATAGAGAGATAGAGAGATAGATATAGATAAATGATGATGATGGTTATTACTGATAGATAGATGATGGCAGATATATATATGTATATGTATATATATATATATATATATATATATATATATATATATATATATATATATACACACACACACACACACACACACACACACACACACACACACACACACACACACACACACACACACACACACATATATATATATATATATATATATATATATTCATTTCTATACACATATACATATAGATGTAAAGATTTAAAATATATTTGTATATATATGAATAAGTTGATGAAGATAGAAATAACTTATATACATGCATGCATACAGATACATAGATAAAAAGATAGATACATGAATATACAGACATATGAAATATGCACAATTATTATCATTATCTATTATCATTAGTATCAATATAATTAAAGTAATTACAACAATAATAGTCTTAAAACGTTAATGATAATCATTGTGATAAAGATATTGTTATTAATGTTAACTATCATAATGATAACAATTATAATTACTCATAATAATAATAAGGATGATTAATATGGATGTTAGTAATGATAACAATGATAATAATAATGATGGTGATTATAATAGTAGTAATGATGATATTGGTAATTATAATAATAATGATGATATTAATAATGACACATTTAATGAGGATAATTACATCGATGGTAGTAATAATAATGATAATGACAGTAACACTAATAATATCAAAGTAATGATATATCAATAACAAAAACAGAGAATCCGATAACAATAACAGAGAATTCGATAATAATAACAGAGAATCCGATAACAATAACAGAGAATCCGATAACAATAACAGATAATCCGATAACAATAACAGAAAATCCGATAACAATAACAGAAAATCCGATAACAATAACAGAGAGTCCGATAACAATAACAGAGAATCCAATAACAATAACAGAAAATCCGATAACAATAACAGAGAATCCGATAACAATAACAGATAATCCGATAACAATAACAGAAAATCCGATAACAATAACAGAAAATCCGATAACAATAACAGAGAATCCGATAACAATAACAGATAATCCGATAACAATAACAGAAAATCCGATAACAATAACAGAAAATCCGATAACAATAACAGAGAATCCGATAACAATAACAGAGAATCCGATAACAATAACAGAGAGTCCGATAACAATAACAGAGAATCCGATAACAATAACAGAGAATCCGATAACAATAACAGAAAATCCGATAACAATAACAGAGAGTCCGATAACAATAACAGAGAATCCGATAACAATAACAGAGAATCCGATAACAATAACAGAGAATCCGATAACAATAACAGAATCCGATAACAATCACAGAGAATCCGATAATAACAGAAAATCCAATAACAATAACAGAGAATCCGATAACAATAACAGAAAATCCAATAACAATAACAATAATAATTACAAAATAGAACAAAAAGAATCACGCTCCGAGAGATTCTTACGTCACGCGTTCTTCCCAAAATGAACACCACGTCATGTTCTCACAGGAGTGATGTAAGAACAGCATAACAATGGGACACGTTAACCTGGACAGACTGTATCCCCTGAGTGAAGAACAGGTCATTCCACGAGGGCCATTTCTCGGGTCAAAGGTCAAGCGGGTTTCCGGCCGGCCCTGACCTAGCTAGACTCGGGCTGTTTCTGGTCTTTCTGGAGCGGGTTCGGAAAAGGTCGTGTTATCCTGGAGGTGTTGTTTTGCTTTTAGGCTCTTTGTTTGTGTGTCTCTGTATTTCTTTAGTCTCTTTCGCTTTTCTTTCTTCCTTTCTTTCTCAGACATAGTCTTTCTTACACTCTTTCTCTTTTGATTTTTGTCTCATTCGCTCACTTTTTTTTTTTTTTTTTTTTTTTGATTCGTGAACTCACTTTCTCACATGCTCATGTACTTACATGCACGCTCTCTCACTCACTCACTCATCTCCTCACATGTATCACATCTCTCTCTCCTCCCCTAACTCAACTTCACTCTCTCTTCACCTTTCCTTTCTTCTCTCTCTCTCTCTTCTTTCTCTCACTTCTCACTCTTTCAAACCTCTCTCTCCCACCTCTCACTCACTCTCCCTCACATCACATCTCTCCATCAACATCACTCTCTCTCTCTCTCACTCCTGCACCCTCACACTCTCGTCTCACCACTTTCACTCTCTCCTCCCCTCTCGTCACTTTTCTTTCTCCTCTACTCACTTTCTGCTATCCTCACTCACTCTCTCTCCTCACGTCACCATCACTCTCTCTCACTCACTCCACCATCTATTATTTCACTCTCTCTCTCACTCTTTCACTCTCTCTCTCTCTCACTCACTTTCTCTCTCACTCTCTTTCTCACTCACTCCACTCACTCAGTCTCTCTTCTCACTCACTCTCTCCTCTCTCTCTCTCTCCCTCTCTCCACTCAGGCACACTTTTCTCTTTCGATTCTCTCTCTCCTCACTCACTACACTCTCTCACTCTTTCACGCCTCTCAATCTCTCACTCATTCTCTCTCTTTCGCACTCACCACACTTATCGTCAATCTTTTCTTTCAATCCTCTCTTTCTCTCTCTCTCTCTCTCACTCTTTCACTTTCCCTCTCTCACTCACTCTCTCTCACTCTTTCACTCTCTCTCTCTCTCTCTCACTCTTTCACTCTCTCTCTCTCTCTCACTCACTCATTCTCTCTTTCACTCTCTCTCTCACTCACACTCACTCTCTCTCTTCCTTTCCCTCTCTCTCACTCACTCACTCTCTCTCACTCTCTCTCACTCTTTCACTCTCTCTCTCTCTTTCTCTTTCTTTCACTCTCTCTCACTCACTCTCTCACTCTTTCCCGTCGCCCCTCCCATTTTCCCCCTCGTTTGCACAGAAGGGCAGACGGAGGTGGAGAGGAAATACTTTTCTCGTTTTAGGAGATCGTATTGAGGTTAGGCTTTTAGAGTTCGGGAAGGAGATTATTTGGCTCGTTGAGTCATTTTCCTCTCTTGCATTTATAATATTTTAATATATATATATATAAAATAATTATAATAATATATATATTCTAGATAATCAAAGCAATATATATTTATATGAAATAATATCACACAGTACAAACAACTTATAAAAAATTAATGTATATATAAATATATAATATAAATATATATATATATATATATATAAATATATATTATAGATACATACACGACACACACACACTACACACACACACCCACACATAAATATAAAATAATATATATCTATATCAATATATATATAATTTTTTTTTTTTTTATATATCATACAACTATATATAATATATATACTATACATATATACTGAATAAATATAAAAAATAATATATATATATATATATATATAACTGTATATAAATACATATAAACAATATATATATAATATTAAAAGAAATATATAATAAATATATTATATATATATATGTGTGTGTGTGTTTTTGTGTTGTGTGTTGAATGTATGTGTTAGTATGAAATTATGGTATGAACTCACACACACACACACAATATCTATATATATATATATATATATATATATATATATATATAGTATAAATCTAAAATCATCAAGTGGTGTTGAGTGTGTGTGTGTGTATAGAATGTATAGATATGTATTACTGAAAGACATGCACACACCCAACTCACACTAACAGATAAATTTATAAAAAAATAAATATTATCTATATATAATATAGAATATATATATATATATATATATATATATATGCACGTAAGTGCGCGCGCGCGTGTGTGTATGTGTGTGTGCACCTACCGACTGCAACCCAAACAATTCTGACTGAAAATACTTTCGAGTTCCCATAACTCATGACTCTCAAAGTCCACTTTTTTTAACCTGTGATTGACAGGCGAGTGCTCTGTGCTGATCAGCTGCACTGTGCGAGATCTAACCTGCCTTTTTTATAATGATAACAATGAGGATATTATGACACTGAGAAGGTGGAAGAAGCAGAGGAGGAGGCAAGGGAGGAAGAGGATTGAATGGAGATAGAAGACGGAGAAAAAAAGAAAGAAAGTGAAGCAGAGGAAGAAGAAGAAGAAAACAAACAGGAGCATGAGTTATGGAAGCAATAAAAATCAGAAATAAGAACAGAAGACGGAAAAGAAGAAGGAGAAAAGATATAATAAAAGTAGAACCACGAATTCTTAGAAATCAGATATATCCCAAAACAGACAAAGCACAAGAATAATAGAAATATATCCATAAAATAACCTAAACCATTTGTTACAAACGGAATGCTTGTAGTGACTATTATTTTTTTTAGTACGTATACCACGGAAGACATCGAAAGCAACAATATTGGCCCCGATTGCTAGCGAGGTTATCAGGTATAACAGGAAAAGTGGAATGTAAAAAAAACAAAAAGAAACAAATAACTCCGTAGATAAGGATAGGTAATACTTGAACCTCCCTTATAAGAGATTAATTCAAGCCTTCATAAGCACCGGAGGAACATCAGCCTCTTGTCGCCATGACAGCGTTATAGCATCAAGCTCTTGCCGCGGCCGCCAGGTTTTCCGCGCTCTGGAAAAGGCCAACGAGCCTAGAATATTCTGGCAAGATAGAATTTCAACTGGTTCCTTATTTGACGACAACTAGCGAGAGAAGTCTGAAAACTCTACCTTACTAGAAGGCACGTGAAGATGGGTTGTTGGCCACTCCGTTAATGACCGTTAATGACCGTTAATATCATAGCTATAACTCGTTACAGTCGACTAAAAACTATTATAAATTCACACTGTGGATCACAAGCACTTCGTCAATATTAAAATTATTAGTATTTTTTTCTGAGTAACCCCCCCCCCAAAAAAAAAAAAAAAAAAAAAAAATAAAAAAATAAAAAATAAGATAAAAATAAAATAAATAAATAAAAATAAAAGTCTTGGAAATGGAAAAATTGTCTAAGTATCATTATCATTACTACCATCGATGTAATTATCATCATTAAATTTTGTTAATATTATTATCATCATTATCAATTGGACAAATTGTCTCTAATTAGACCACACGAAAAAAAATTATCTACTGAACACTTACTATCTCTTAAGCAACATCAAACCGGAATGTTCCATGATTTTTCTTTTTAATGTTTGTGGTATTTTGTTATTATTGTTACTATTATTATTATCATCATTATGATTAATACTACAGTCATTATCATTATCATTTAAGTCCTTGTTATCATTGTAATAATCCTCATTTCTGTCATTATCATTATCATTTCTATTATTATCATTCTTACTTTTATTGTTATCATTTTTATTGCTATTATCATCATTATCATTATTATTATCGTCATTATTATTATGATTGTCATTATTGTTAACATTACCCTTATTGTTATTATCATTGTCATCATTGCTTTCATTATCCTTGTTCATCATTATTATCATTAAGTCTGTGTGTGTCTGTTCGTGTTTGTGTGTGTATGTATTTGTGTATGTGTTGTATACATTCACACACACACACACACAAATATATATATATATATATATATATATATATATATATATATATATATAATAAATAATAAGTGTATTTATATATATATATAGTGACGTATCCAACCATATATGAATATGAACGCTTTATCATACCATCATATGGCAACGTCACTCACAATCACTGCAAAATGCCATCCACGCCGCTGCAAAGAATGCAACTTTTCAACATTACATAAAGATTATGACTCTTAAATCATATTTATCACCCGATACCAAAAGTATTTTTTATATGCAACTTACTTGTTTAGCCAGTCTGCAATTGCTCGCGCAAGACCGGGTCAAATCAGGTATTCGGAGCAGAAATTGGAGTCGACGTTCGCAAGATATGCAACGCGCTGCAACATCACGGAAATCATTTTTGTATCTTTTTTATATTTCCCGTGACGTGTGAAAGCCTGGGAACCTGA
>NW_028234414.1:35718165-35721979 GCF_977035675.1 Penaeus japonicus
AATGCTATTTGGAGGTTAGAAGTATGGTCACGTAACCTTTGCCTTCAAGCAATCGGAAATATGGCGAGCATATCGACGCCCAAAGTCTTACAAGAGAGGAAGCACAATCTTAGTAACACTCCAAATTAAAATTACAAAAAAGAAAGAAAGAAAGACGAAACTATAACTGTATAACGTATTTCGAAGAATTTAAATTTGAAATTCTTTCTGACATTTTTTTTTTTTTTCAACTTTCTTCGCAGACTCGTTGCATTGAGAATGAATGTTATCTGAGACCTAACAATGGTTATTCATGTAATTTTTTCCTTAAGGCAAGATTTTACACAACGTTGGAGTAAATTGTATGTCTTGGATTGATGGATAAATAAAGGATTTTCTTCTCACTTACTTTTTTCTTCTCTGTGTCTTCACTGATGGTCTACGAAAAGAAAAACACAAATCACATCATTGCACAGAACGAATAGTTGTTCTTTTTTTGTATTTCCTTTCCCATGCAGTAGAGAGTTACGTTGACTTAAATGCAGCTGTTAAGAGTTAACCAAAGGAAAAGAGGTATCAGAATATAAGTTAATTAGGATATGTTCATTAACATTTACGTTTTGAATCTATTTTTTTCTGTAGAATAACTATAACATAACTGTTCTGTTTCAGGTCTTCGCTGAATCTGCCGATTTCCATAACGTCTTCCAACAGAGACACTTTTTACTGCTAACACGAAAGAATTGAATCGTGACACACACGCCCTCACGCCCTCTCTACTAAAAAGAAAACAGAAATAAACAGCCTCGCCCTGCCTATGTCCGAATTTCATCTGTCCCAAGAGTGACGTCATCAAGCCCAGCGCCTATTGGCTCTGCCGGTGATGACGTCATCGAGATTTTGATACCACACCGTCATCGCCTTTTTGTCGTCAGCGACCCGAGAGCGAGGTCCCGAAGGACAGCGTCTATTGGTTCTTTTTGAGCTGACGTCATCCCAATTTTGACATCACCGACCCACTGAATGAACAAGAGAGGGTGAAGTAATGTCATGAGATTCGAAGTTCACTGAACCTTCCTTACTCACTCCAAGTGATCTATATTCAGGTCTCATGAAGTCGTTGTGAAGTTTATTCCAACGAGAGCATGTTTCCGAATTCCTCTCGAACCCTCAGTGCAATACGGTGTTTCCTCTTTCACGACCATAGCAAGGAAAACCTGACAATGTGCAGGCGTCGCGCCACAGGTACGTAACTGAATTATTGTTTAGTAAATCTGTTTTCTTCTTCTCAGCTTATCCCTATTTGCCGTTTTTGATGAGCTTTCTCCAAGTACTCCTATTGTATACTACTGCTATATCATCTATGTTCTTTCTTTTTTTTAGTAAATTTATACAGCAACAAAAACACGTCTTCGTTATATATAATGACTGTATCGCCACATAGGTAAATCAATGTATGATGTCTTTCCATAATGAATAAAGTGTTTTTTTGTTTTTCTTCACACACATGATTATCAACATTTTCCAAAGATTCTCACGATTATAAGCTTCGTGAAAATCGATTGCAAAGGCAGCATCTTACCTTGCAAGGGACACGCCTATGCTTTCATTCAGAGGTCATTGAGGGTAAGCAAGGGTCAGGGCGAAGGGGAGGGAGGGGTTGGGGGAGGGGGCCGGGATAGGTGGTAGGGGTGAATAGTGGGTAAGGAGAAGGTGAAGGAATCAGGGAAGCGAAGGAAGTGGGAAGAGAATGAGGGTGAGGAAAGGTGTGGATGGATAGATGGTAGGTAGGGGGGAAAAGGAGTGGAAGGGATAGATAGTAAGGGGAAAGGGGGAATGGGAGGGACAAGTGGTAGGGGAAAAGGGAGTGGAAGGATTAGTAATGGATAGATGGTAGGTAGGGGGAAATGGGAGTGGAAGGGATAGATAGTGAGGGGAAAAGGGGAATGGGGGGACAGGTGGTAGGGGGACATGGGAGTGGAAGGGATAGATAGTGAGGGGAAAAGGGGGTGGGGGGGAGGTGGTAGGGGGAAATGGGAGTGGAAGGGATAGATAGTGAGGGGGATGGGGGATGGGGGGAGGTGGTAGGGGGAAATGGGAGTGGAAGGGATAGATAGTGAGGGGAAAAGGGGGATGGGGGGAGGTGGTAGGGGGAAATGGGAGTGGAAGGGATAGATAGTGAGGGGGAAAGGGGAAGGAGGGGGGGCAGGTGGTAGGGGGAAATGGGAGTGGAAGGGATAGATAGTGAGGGGAAAAGGGGGGTGGGGGGGAGGTGGTAGGGGGAAATGGGAGTGGAAGGGATAGATAGTGAGGGGAAAAGGGGAATGGGGGGGGGGCAGGAAGGTAGGGGGAAATGGGAGTGGAAGGGATAGATAGTGAGGGGAAAGGGGGAATGGGAGGGACAAGTGGTAGGAGGAAATGGGAGTGGAAGGGATAGATAGTAAGGGGAAAGGGGGAATGGGAGGGACAAGTGGTAGGGGGAAATGGGAGTGGAAGGGATAGATAGTAAGGGGAAAGGGGGAATGGGGGGCGGGGACCAGTAGGTAGGAGAGGAGGAAAGAAAATTGGGAGGGTCAAGGGATAGTACTACGACTGAGGGGCGGAAAAGGGCGGGAAATGGGAGGGACAAGTGGTAGGAGGAAATGGGAGTGGAAGGGATAGATAGTAAGGGGAAAGGGGGAATGGGAGGGACAAGTGGTAGGGGGAAATGGGAGTGGAAGGGATAGATAGTGAGGGGGATGGGGGGGGGGGGGGTGGTAGGGGGAAATGGGAGTGGAAGTTGAATTTGATAGATAAGGCTGAGGGGGAGAAATGGGAGGGGATGGTGGGGGGGCAGGCTGGTAGGGGGAAATGGGAGTGGGAAGGGATAGATAGTGGAGTGGGGATGGGGGGGGGTGGGGCAGGTTGGTAGGGGGTAAAATGGGCGTGGGAAGGGATAGATAGTTGAGGGGAATGGGGGGTGGGGGCAGCAGGAAGGTAGGGGAAATGGGATATGGGAAGTGGAAGGGAGATAGATAGTGAGGGAAACGGGGGGGGGGGTAGGGGAAGAGGTAGGGGAAATGGGGGGGGAAGGGATAGATAGTGGGGGGAATGGGGGGGGAGCAGGAAGGTAGGGGGAAAGGAAAAGGGAGTGGCAGGGATCGATAGAGAAGGGGGGATGGGGATGGGGGGGATGAGGTTCGGGGAAATGGGAGTGGAAGTGATAGATCGTGAGGGGGATGGGGTTTTGTGGGCAGGTGTTCGGGGGACATGGGCGTGGAAGGATAGATCTTGAGGGGGAAGGGGTGTTGGCAGGTTGTATGGGGAACTGGGTATGAAGGGATATATAGATATGGGGATGGGGGGTTGTTCAGGGTGTATGTTGAACTGGTGCTATTCATTTCACTATATTTATTTTGATGGTGTTTTTTCATTTCTGTAATGTTTACAAGTTCTTTTCATTTCTCTCTCTTATATTTTTATTTCGATTTTTTTTCTTAGATTTTTCCCATCCCCCCTATGAAAGGGATAGCTAGTGAGGGGGAGTGGATGGGGGTGGGGGGCAGGTGGTAGGGGAAAGGATGGAAGGGGTAGATAGTGAGGGGGATGGGGGGTGTGGGCATGAGTGGGGCAGGTGGGTAGGGGGAAATGGGCGTGGAGGGATAGATAGTTCGGGGGATCGGGGGGGGGGGGGGCGGCAGGTGGGTATGGGGGAAAATGGGAGTGGAAGGGATAGTAGTGCTGGGGATGGGGGGGGCAGATCGGTAGGGAGGAAAAGTGACGAGGACGGATAGATATTAAGGGGAAATTGGGATGGGGGAGGTGTGTAGGGGGAAATGGGAGTGGAAAGGGATAG
>NW_028234414.1:35732079-35734579 GCF_977035675.1 Penaeus japonicus
TCCTCCTCCTCATTTTTATCATTTTTATCATTATTCATTATTATTATTATAAATCCTTATCATTACTATCATTATCATTATTATTATCATTATTATTATCATTATTACCATTATCATCATCATTAACAGCATTAACAGATTCATTCTTACCATTGTTTATTATATGTTTATTCTATCATCATCACTATCATTAATATTCTTATAGTATCCCTTATAGTATCCCATTCTTGTATTAATCTTATCATTATCATTATTGATATAATCATCATCATTATCATCATTATTCCTATTTTTATTATCATTCTTCTCCTTACCTTTCCATCACTGATTAGTGAAACAGTTTAATATTTTGTGAATATATTTTTTTTTAATTCGTTTGAAAGGTCAAGCTCGGTCATGAATAAAACAAGCAAACAAACAAACAAACATATATCTACATGAAACACAATATATTTTGTAAATTTTTATTTTTTTCCATCTTTGATATTTGTTTTGAATTTGTTTTTTTTAGATATATATTTTCTAGTCTTATTTACTTCTTCCTCTTATCATTATCTTATCATTTATTCTTCTTCGTGTGTTTTTTTCTTTTCGTCTCCTTTCTTCTTTTTTTTCTATATATTCTTATTTTTCTTCTTCTTCCTCTTCTTTTTTTTCTATGTCTTCTTCCTCTTCTTATTTTTGTTCCTCTGCTGTTTCTTCTTCCCATTTCTCCTACTCCACCCCTTCTTCTTCTTCTTCTTTTTCTTCTCCTTCTCCTTCTCCTTCCTCTTCTCCTCCCTTTTCCTCCTCCTCCTTTTCTTCTTCTTCTTCCTCTTCTCCTCCCTTTTCCTCTTCTCCTCCCTTTTCCTCCTCCTCCTTTTCTTCTTCTTCTTCCTCTTCTCCTCCCTTTTCCTTTTCTCCTCACTTTTCCTCTTCTTCTTCATCTTCCTCTTCTCCTCCCTTTTCCTTTTCTTCTTCCTCTTCTCCTCCCTTTTCCTCCTCCTCCTCTTCTTCTTCTTCTCCTCACTTTTCCTCTTCTTCTTCATCTTCCTCTTCTCCTCCCTTTTCCTCTTCATCTTCTCCTTCTTCTTCTTCTCCATCTTCTCTCTTCTTCTTCTTCTCCATCTTCTTCATCTCTCCTTCTTCTTCTCCATCTTCTTCATCTCTCCTTCTTCTTCTCCATCTTCTTCTTCTTCTTCCTCTTCTCCCCCCTTTTCCTCTTCATCTTCCTTTTCCTCTCTTTCTCCCTCTTCTTCTCTCTTCTCCATCTTCATCTCTTCCTCTTCTCCTCCCCTTTCCTCCTCCTCTTCTCCATCTTCTCTCTTCTTCTTCTTCTTCATCATTCATTTACATACACGTCGAGCAAAGTGAATCACGCGTTTGACCTTGCACTAAGTCGAAAAAGCGACCTTTGACAATTTGCTTTTCCTGGCTCTGATATTTAACCTACGGGTGTGAGTGTAGCAAACCCGGTAATTACTCTCTTTTCCGCATTCTGATAGTGTGTTTATATGTCATTGCCTGTATGTGTGTTTGATCCAGAAGAAGAAAAAGAAAAAAAATGTTTTGGTTTATGTAGGATAATGGAGAATGGTGTGTTTTGTATGAGCTGTTTGTATGGTGTGTCTCGGAGTAGGTTCTGATTTGGTTTTGTTTTGTACTGACTATTTGATCGTTTGTTTGTTTGTTTGTTTGTAGGTCTACCTGATTATCTGTTGTCTGTCTTTATGTCTCTGTCTCTCTGTCTGTCTGTCTGTCTTTCTCTCTCTCTCTCCATCTATATTTAGATATGTGCATATATATATATATATATATATATATATATATATATATATATATATATATATATATATATATATACATATACACATATATGATAACATATATTGTGTGTATCTGCGCGCGCTTGCGTTTATGTATGTGTGTGTGTGTATGTGTGTGTGTGTGTATGTGTGTGTGTGTGTGTGTGTGTGTGTGTGTGTGTGTGTCTGTGTGTGCTTGCGCGCGCGTGCGTGCAGTGACGAATTTCCCTCATCAATTTTGCGTTGACGTACCCTCCAGCGCGTGTACTGAATTGGATCGTACCAATTGCTCCATCAGCCTCACTCCTTCTCAGCCAATGGTAACAGAACAACAAAGTCATTCAGTGAAATTACAAACCATTTTACACATCTCTTCATCGCACTCTCCATAACCTTCGATTTTTTTAAAGGGCCACCGACTGATTGTTTAATTGGAAGTCTGTTTAGAGATTAAATTATATGTTATTTAATTAGGCTATGCTATGCTATAATTAAAGGCATTTATGCATTGTTTACGGAGCGTAATTTGTCTTCTTTCTATCTTTCTCTTGTGTTTTCAGTAGATATGTATTTCAACATCTTTCGATTAGTGTAGCTACTGCATGTTTTTAATTAGTGGCACTGCATATTTGTTTTTGTATATATGTATGCTTGTTTCTTTTTTTTCTCTCTCTCTATCTATCACTTTCTCTCTCTCTCTCTCTCCTTCTCTCTCT
>NW_028234414.1:35747079-35754579 GCF_977035675.1 Penaeus japonicus
GCAGGTTAGATTATGTAATTGGCAAAAATCTTGTACATGGTAATGTTTGTACTTCACTGGTTCGAGAGTTAGTCAGTGACCACTTTGCAATCCTAACAGAGTATACTGTTGACAACAGCATAGCTCACAAAGCACCCAGACCTAAAATTACAATCCCACCGGGACTGGAGCATCACTTCAAGGCACGTGTTTATGACTGGTATAGTACCTATGTCGTAACCACTGTCGAAAATTACTCTCAGGACCTGATAAAAGTTGTCACTGACTACTACAATACATGGGTCTGCTCAAGAAAACTCTCAAAGAAAAAAAGTTCCCCAGTCCCTCACGCACCAAAGTGGATAAATGACCCCATCTTAAGTAAGGAGCATAACCGAGTTCAGGAGCTTGTTAATTGTTACAGGGATGACATGACATCAGGAAATCTTTTACGATTCCTCAGAGCTAATAAAGAATTCAGAGAATTAAAGGCTCAAGTTCGCAGTAAACATTGGGAGCAATTACTGCAGAGTATTAACCACCAAACTTCTGCAGCTGAGGTATGGAGAAAAAACAACAGGTTGTTAGGTAAAGCTGTCGCCACTCCGCAGTTCCACAGCCCATTAGAACAGGCTAATTTGTTACTAGATCAGTGGACCAGAACTTCTCAGCTAAACTCACTTCCGCAGAGAATAAGAGATAAACTTAACAATACGAAAATAAATAAGAATTCTAACATTGCCATGCCATAGCCTGTTCTGCCACTGACCCCTCCGACTTTGCCGAAATAACTGAGTGGGAATTAAATAATGCACTTCGCAAGGGTAAGGCGACCGTCCCAGGCGAGGATGGCATCACTTATAGTGTACTTCGACTCATTGCTCAGGTACCAGGTAACCCACTTTTACATCGTTACAGACTAAGCTTATCCCAAGGAATACTTCCAAGCTCCTGGACTAAAAGCCTAATCATTCCCATACCCAAACCGAACTCTGATAAGTACAACCCGTCTCATTGACCTCATGTTTATGCAAGGTACTTGAGAGAATTATTTTGAGCAGACTCATGTATCGCATACATGTCAATCTATCTCCAAGACTGTATGGATTCATCTCAGGACGTAGCACTCAGCACTGCTTTGCAGAGTACTTGACAAATTCAGCAAGGCATGCAAACTGCAAACTGTGGGAGCGGCTGAAGCCACTCAAGACTCTTGTTGGCAGAGAACATGATGTCAATGTTAACATTGCAAGCCTCTTTTAAGTATCATACATACGGTCAGTCGTAGATTACCATGCCTTACACCTTATATCATTTAGGGAATCAGAGTTAAATTGTCTAGAAATTGTACAGAATGCAGCCATGAGGATCATTCTCGGTGCTCCCAAAACAACGAGGATTGTGAACATGAGAAAGGAACTCAACTTGCCATCTATTTACGAAAAAATATCATACATTAATACTATATTTGGTGTCAAAGCAATTAAAGAACCCCTCTATAACACAGAGTTCCAGAGGCAACTTAAATATAAGGAAGTGAATCCATTTTTACATAGCAATACCGAGTCACATTCAAATTCATGGTTGCAAGTAACATACAAATCCATACACCAGTTAAATATGTCCTTGAGTAGGTTCCCATATGGACGTTCTATTCCACCGTGGAAAATGTCGACATTGAACGTATTTTATGCTGATGTCCCTAAAAAAGACACAGTTTCACCAGCTGTACTTAAGCAACACACCCTTGCAACCATTAATGAGCATCTTGAAACTCTGAATAATGACTATGAGTGCTACACTGATGGATCCCTACAGTCTGGAAGTAGAGCAGGATGTGCTTATGTTGTATATAAAAACAATATTTTGCAGCACCAAGATTGTAGGAGGGTTCATGACTTGGCGAGCACTACGCAAACTGAGTTGGCAGGATTACTCATAGCTACAGACTTTCTGTTAACTCAAGGCTCAGGAGTAATTTTCTGCGACTCGCAGAGTGCTCTCCTGGCTCTGAAAACTCTTGATAAAGGTGCTGGAAATATCGTAAATGATATAAGAATAAATGTACATCGCGCCAAGGAACGGGGGCATGCTATACATTTTGTGTGGATACCATCGCATGTTGGAATCGCTAAACATGATCATGCTGATCGCTTAGCGAGGGCAGGATGTGATAAGCAAATTGTGGATATAGACTTTGGCATACCTCTTGCTAGGATCTCACACATAATAAGAACCTCCAATAGGGAGGACCTGAAAGAGCTAACAAACTCTCAAAGACCTGAAAGCTTTAGTATAAAACATTTTGACCAGTTTTCGGAGGAGAGATTCATTTATGGTTCATACAAGACAAGGACAAGACAATGTGATATTGTGACTGCAAGAATTAGACTTGGATACAGAATGTATTGTCAGGTCAGTTCAGAATGCAATGTAGAAGAAACTAAATGCAGACTTTGCAACGAAGAGTATAAACGAACACTTGAACATTACATTTCAGAGTGCCATATGATACAACCTTTCAGGCCACCTAGCATGAGGTATGCAGAGTTATGTAATTATTTCATAACATCAACTGTGCTAGAAGATGTACTTATGCTATATCCGAAATTCGGTATATGATACCCTATTACAACATTTATCAAATGTCTATTCACAGTTGATATACTATAGAATATAATCATGTTATTACCTTAATTTGTAATACAATGTTAGCAACAATGTCATGACTCTACATCAATGTATCAAAGCTTGCCCATGCCTATGCAGTTAGCCAGGGTGGTATATAAAGATCTAAACTAAAACTAAACTAAAAAAACCCCTGGAATTTGCAAGAGAAAATAGACTTATTTACGCGTCGGTGTGGAAGTGAGAAAGTCTGTAAGAACTATGAAATCTTCCCGTTAATGCTTGTGGATGAGTTTCAGATACGTGTGCCTGAAAAAAGTTAGAATCTTTCTGAATGAAAACTGGGCGAATGAATTAGACACTGCATCTCGTATAACAGAAGATTCTCATAAATAAATCAGCTGGAATCGAAGGTCAAAGGAAAAAGAAAGAAAGAAAATATACATTTTGAGGAGCAATATGCCGCCACAATAATCTTCACCGTAATGTAAATCAAGGTAAGAAGGCACAGTCATCCCTAACCAGAGACCCAGAAATTAAAAAAAAAAAAAAAAAAAAAATGCCCATTAGGTGGTTATCGGTGTAATGTTTTTGGGCTTTACTGATATTGATAAATATCTAGTTTCTGAATTAAAGAAAGGAGAACCATGGATTTCCCAACCGCTCTTGCAAGTGCTAACAATTCAACATAAAAACATGCTTAAGAATATTGTTCACGACAGAATTGTAGAATTTCTATAAAAAAAGAAGTAATTAATAGAAATGCAAGTTCTTTAGTGTCTTTGATGTTCGAAGCTCTACCAGCTCTATCAAGGGAATATTATATTGATTGCTTATGTTACATTAGCTGGAGTGCTTCTTTTATATACATATATACAAATGCATATTCATTTTTCTATTTGAGTTTCACATAGTTGCAACAATAATTAAAAAATGAGTCCTAATGACAACATTTGCATCATTCTTAAGGAAAGTATTTGAGGACCTATTTTGAATTAAATTGATGTGACTTGCAATAGCATATGAGATGTGGCTTCTACAAGATTCAAAAAATTAAAGAAAGATCGAAGGACAACGCCATCTGCAAATCCCTCCCCAAAGAATGCGAGGAAAGCAAATATGGGCAACATGGGACTTGCTTTAGACATTTCACTTGCACTTCAGAAAACGACATCTGAGGCTGCACAAGTAAATACAACAAGATATATATGTAAGTACCCTGTAAAAGAGTAGATTACTGATCCTAACTTTATTCTAGATGTTTCTTTCCACTTATCGACATCATTCGAGTAAAGAATTGTGATTTATTCAAATAGCCGACTCAAATATCCCCTTTAGCAAATCAAATACTAGCTATGTAAACACTGTTTTCATACTCTTCATATTTATTATCAAATATGTAATTATTTTAATAGATTTTTGTATACATGTAAAAAGGAAGAAGGAAAAATTAATGATAAAAACACACACATTCAAACAATAGATCAAAGAAATTATTTTAGAGCATTGACTGAAGAGTCACTGTTGATTTCCCTTTGGTTAAAAAAGATATCTGAAGTTTCTCAATTGAATATAAATATATATGTAAGTCCCCTGTGTATCTTCCCGTACTACGGATAACCAGATCCTACTTTATCTTCCCACTTATTAGGAAAAATTATACATTTTCTAGTAGCTGGCTCACATATCCCCATAGTAAAACAAACATTATCTGCTTTCATATTCTTCATACTTATTATCAGATAGATAATGATAATGAGTTGATTTGGGATATGACGACATTGATAAATGATAAAAAGATAATTAAAGAAAAGTCATAATTTGAAGGGGCTTGCTTGTTTGCTTGCTTGCTTGTTGGATTTATTGGCTATCAACCAGCGGCACAAGCCAAGGTTATTAAGCCAATGATTCCATTTTATTTTATCAATCTATATAAGGTCATAAAGTTTTGTCTCCTTTAGAAAAGTGATTACTTTATTTATTATTTTTTCATTGTCTGATATTAGATTGTTTATATTCAAATCAATATTTTTTATGTGAAAATAATTTATTAAATTTTGCCTTTTATTGTGGTATTTTTGGCAAAATATCATGATATGTGCCACTGTAAGGTGTGTATTGTAGTGGTCACACTGTGGAGGGAAATGTTTTTCAATGTAGGGAGTGAGGTGGGTTAGTCTTGTGGCATTGACCCTCAGTCGGGCCAACACCACTTCCTCCCTTCTGTTTCTTCTGTAGGCTGTGTCCCACATTTCAATTTTTTCTTTGTTCTTGTTATGTAATGTGAGGTCGGTCCACTCACTCTGCCACAGGAGATGGATTTTTGCTTTTATAAAAGAGACAAAACACCTGAGATCTGTGCGGACAATACCAGGCTCCAGATCGCCAGTCGACCCGGCTAGTTTGTCAGCCTGTTCATTTCCATGGATACCCGAGTGTCCGGGTACCCATATCAGCTTGATTGATTTATTGGCACTATGCAATTTACGAATGATATTACCCTGTATTTCATTATAGGTGGTTTCTAGTGATTTAATGGCTTTAATTGAACTTAACGAGTCTGAAAAAATGACTATTCTATCGTGGGTCGTCGATAAGGCAAAATCTAAAGCTTTATCAATTGCAAATAATTCGGCAAGAAAGATCGATGTATGATTCGGCAATCGAAATCTCAACTGGCATTCAGTCGACCATACACCCGCACCCACACACTCGTCTGTCTTGGACCCGTCGGTATATAAATTAAAAAAGGAAAGATGTTTAATTAGGATCTCTCTGAACCTCTGGCGTACCTCCACCTCCGACACCGTGGCTTTGGCTGATGGTAACCAGTCTACAACGGTAGAAAAATTGGGTGTCTCCCACGGTGCTATATTTGACTGAACCAGGGTATCGATGGTAGAGAGATCTATACCGACTTTATCTGTGAGGTCATGGAGTCTATTGCACAGCGGCTTCCCACCGCGGTGCTGTGGCCCTACCTGCCGGCGCAAGACATCCCTGTTGGGATGCTGGGGCTGCCTGGCTACCTTGGCGGCATAGGTCAGCGTAAGCTGGCCGCGTCTAAGACGGAGGGGAGGTACTCCCGACTCTACCTCTAGGCGCTCGGTGCGAGTGCACTTAAGGGCTCCAAGACAGACGCGTAAACACGCATTCTGCACAACATTCAAACCTTTCAGAGTTGAGCTCGTTGCCGAGCCATACACGATTGACCCATAATCTACTTTAGATCTAATCAGGGATTTATATAACATCAGTAAAGACTTTCTATCAGCTCCCCATTTGTGTCCAGAAATGCACTTTAATAAATTGAGTGCTTTTTGACATTTATTCTTTAACTGACCAATGTGGTCTTTCCAATTTAATCTACTATCAAAAAGTAGACCAAGAAATCTAGCTGAATTTTGAATAGGTATTGGGTGGTTGTCTAGAGTTAGCCTGATGGGCTTTCTCCTATGTGTAAAGACCACGCCAATACTCTTTCTTATGGAAAACTTAAAACCCCACTGGAGGCCCCAGTTATGAATCATATCCAGTGCCAATTGGATCCGATTTGCCGAGAACTCTGCATTATTGCTGGAGTGCCATAATGCACCATCATCGGCGTACAGTGTGTATTTAAGATTTCGAGGAGGAGATGGTAAAATCTCGTTTATCATACATAGAAATAAAGTTGGTGACCAGACACTTCCTTGTGGGACCTTTGAAGGGGAAACCAAGGAATTAATTTAAAAGAATTGACTGACGAGTCACTGTTGTTTTCACTACAGTGGAAATAAAGTATATCTTGAGCTATTTATTCATTTTCTGGAGAGATTTGTGTTATCTCAGTGATAACATGATCATGTTTTTTATTCCATTTACTTAGTCCTCCTACTTCGCCGTTTTTTTTTATTAATTGGATATTAGCATTCTTTATGATAAAAAAAAAATATCCCCGATTTTCCTTTTTACGAATAAAGTATTGAATCATTATTATCTACAAGACCAATTAAAAATAATATCATGACCTGAAGTTAAATTAGTTTAATGTATTTTGTAAATTGTCACCTTCAAACACCAGTTCTCCTGATGTTTGATTTAAGTTATACTAATTTAATGCTATTCTCAGATGTTGTCAGTGATTCAAGTCCTGATACGTGTTTCCCAGGGCGATGTTTTGTATCAATGCATATTAATTTGGTTAATATTGTTTATAGGCTTCTTATAAGGATGATATCCTTTAAAAATGTGGTATTTGTGTACTAAGTATTGAAAATGATATAATGTGATAATGCTGGAGGTGATTATAACAGGTTTTCTAGGTTATAAGCCACTATCAAGTAAATTCGCTCTCGGAAAATTTCATATTCATTATTCACTTCTGACCTTCTTCAATGTCTTTTGAAAATGGGAGAAGGAGCACAGGATATACTTAGACTGTCTTAACCAGTGTCTTGTCGTTCTGGGATAGACAAATACATCGTTGGATAATTATGGATAATTATGAGAGAGGGATATTACGTAATGCCTTAGGTATATAATCACGTTGTGTTTTCAAATGTTCAAATTTTGTATGATTTTCAAACTTGATATATGTATTTCTATACTGGTTTTGCAATCTTCTCTTCTTTAGTTATATTTTAGTTTCAGTAATAAAGTCATAAGAATTGAGAACGAATATATTAATACCAACAGGCTCTAAGACACAAAACATTACAAAATAGATCATCTTCTCTCTATATCACACTCATGCAATCTCATTCCTTGAAAAGTGAAGTGGTAAGGAAATTACTTTGCACGATTCATGCATCAATCAGCAGTTACTATCTCAACTTTCAACCGATTAATTGAAAACATATAGACCTAAACTTACAAAAGCAGAAACGTTGAGTTCAGGGTACCCCCTCCCCC
>NW_028234414.1:35767079-35774579 GCF_977035675.1 Penaeus japonicus
GATGTGTTTAAGCTGTAGTAATACTGATGCTATACAAATATATATATATATATATATATATATATATATATATATATATATATATATATATATATATACATATATCACAGATTAAAAGTGAAGGAGGGAGAAGCTTTCTAATAGATAAAAGAAATTTATGATTTGATTTCATAATATGCCTGATAAGATTTCCGATACAGTGGTAGGATAAAGAAAAATTTAGAGACGACATCAACTCAACCTTACTGAAGTCCGGCGCTGGTGACATCAATGCTGCTGTAGAAAATTATCTTTCTGTAGCGATGTTGTCGGGATGTTAATAATGATTTTTTTTTCGATTTTTTTTTCAACTTTTTATAACTTTCTGACCTATAACTTTCAAACCTATAACTTTCTGACCTATAACTTTCAAACCTATTACTTACCTATAACTTTCAAACCCATAACTTTCCTACCTATAACTTTCTCACCTATAACTTTCTCACCCATAACTTTCTCACCTATAACTTTCAAACCTATAACTTTCTCACCTATAACTTTCCTACCTATAACTTTTCAAAATATTCCTTCCACTTCCCAAAAGGTTCTCGCTCTTCTGGTGGCCTTCCTTGGGCTCTCCACTGCGAGGAGGAACACCGTGCTGGAGTTCGAAGCTGAGGACCACTCGAGAGAGGTGGTTGGGCATCCAGGGGTCAGCGTCGAGGGGTCATACAGGTAGGTGTGTGTGTGTTTGTGTGTGTGTTTGTTTGTTTGGGTGTGTTTGTTTGGGTGTTTGTTTGGGTGTGTTTGTGTTTGTGTGTTTGTTTGTGTGTTTGGGTGTGTTTGTGTTTGGGTGTGTGTTTGTGTGTATGTGTTTGTGCTTGTGTGTGTGTTTGTTTGTGTATTTGTCTGTGTTTGTGTTTTCGTGTGTTTGTGTGTGTGTGTTTGTGTTTGTATGTTTGTTTGGGTGTTTGTTTGTGTGTGTTTGTTTGTGTTTGTGTGTTAGTCTGTGTTTGTGTTTGTGGTGATAATAGAATTGATTTTAATGTTGATAACATGCAAACACAAAGAAATACAAGCAACTACAAAAAAAAAGTTAACAACGAAGTTAACTTCCTATATAACCCTCTTTTGTTTATGGAAATAATGATGATAATGATCGCAAACAAGTAAGACACACTCAAACAACAAGAAAAATCAATAATAAAAAAATATCTTTTCATACGAGCTTCTTTTCTCACAGGGAGAGGGTGGGGTGGGGATGGGGGGGGGGTAATGTTTGTATTTTTGTTAATAATGGAAGTCATGATGATAATGATAGCTCGTAAACACAAAAAAACAACACACACAAACAACAACAACAAAAAAACAGCCATAAAGATATCTTTTCATACAAGACTCTTTCCTCACGAGTACATGAGTATGTATGTTTATTAATAATATAAATAATGATGATAAGCACAAAAACATTTAAACAACAACAAAGCCATCTCACACAAACCAACAAAAAAAAAACATCCCACACAAGCCAACAAAAAGCCATCCCACACACACACACACACACACACAAATCCACCTCACACAAGCCAACAAAAAAAAACATTCCACACAACCAAACAACAACAACAACAAAACATCCCACACAAACCACCAAAAAAAAGCCATCCCACACAAGCCAACAACAACAACAACAACAAAAAGCCATCTCACACACAACCCAACCAAAAAAGCCACCTCACGCAAGCCCCTTCTTCCCTTCCAGCTGGACATCCCCCGAAGGCATGAAATACACCGTGGAATACATCGCCGACGAGTTGGGTTACCGGATCACTAGCACCAACGCCGTCCCCATGACCCAGGCAGGTGTCAAGGCTGATGGGAACCAAGGCTCTTTCAATGCCTTGGAAGAGTAGATGTCTTGACGAGGTCTTGTGGCTTGCTTGGGTGCTCCTGGAGTCACTCTGGCGGTCCTGGGGGGTGGGGGGGTGGGGGGGAGTGTCTGTTGTCTTTCTGCGAAGGGGGGTGTTGTGTGTTTTTTTTATTTTTTTTATTTTTTTTTTTATTAAGGGTTTTGTGATGTAGTATTATGTTATGTCTTATATCGTATTATATTGTGTGTATATGTATGTATGTATATATATCTATATCTATCTATCTATATATATATATATGTGTATATATATATATATATATATATATATATATATATATATATATATATATATATATATATATATATATAAATATATATATATATGTAAATATATATATATACATATACATACAGTCATACATACATATACAAACATATATGTATGTATATCTATATTAATATTCATAATACATAACATTCGAAGATATAAAGTGCAATTGCCTTTTTCCAACGTTCTTCTAATATCCAATACCGAATTATATAGTGATTTCAATGTAAACACGAAGTAACATCTATGACATTGATTACGTGTGATTACCATGAGCGAAGATACAGCTGGTATGTGACATGTCTTCATGACGGGACAGTGTCTCTCTGTTGACTGACGATGTGGTATTTTTGTATCGAAATATATGTTTTCTGACTATGTCAACTTTTTATTTTAACCTTTTGTGTTTAACTCCATCTGCAGTGAAAAATGCAATAGTGAATTTAATTGCAAGATTAAGAAAGAACACGTGAGATAATACTGGAAATATGACTATACATTGAAAATGCTATTGCAAATCATGATACTAATTCTCCATGAGCTAAATTTTTAAACACAAGATCTACTCGTAGGCAAAATAAATCTATTAATTCTTCTGACAATTACTTTTTTTCACACTATGATAAAAAAAAAAATCCTTAATTTCATATCATGTAACATCAGACAACATATTATGGAAAAAAGTCTTGCTTAAGATTTTTTTTTTCTTTCTTTCTTTTTTTTTTTTTTTTTTTTTTTACCTCTGAAAAAAAGTTTTATCTTTCAGGTCTCTGAATTTGGAAACATATTTTCATTTCACTCACGACTCTCCTTTTCTTTCCCTAAGTAAAGACTGCCTGTTTTGCCAAATTTATCTCCTTTTTTAATAATTACGTTTCCACCAATAATGCATTTTATTCGATTGTTGTCATTTTATGAATTTACGAAAGTGCCAAAAATCGACTCAGTTCATATCAATCTAAACCGCAAAGCAATACAAATATCTATTAAATGATACTTTATGAAAAAGAGAGATATAATTCTAAAAGTTTAGAGCAAAACTGTTTTATTTCAAGCGCTAACATTAAAGAAGTATATGATGTATCCATTCTTTTGTGTCAGTACCTGAAAATAAGTTTAATTTGACTTGAAATGTCGGGGATTCAGCGACACCTTTTACGATGTTGTTTTGTTTCATTTCAGAATTTTAACTCTTTGTCTCTCTGATTCGTGGAAAATATTCTAATATCCTGATCTTGTTAATTCTCTGTTTGTGCACGAATGATTGTTCTAAAGGAAGATTTGATTGATTAATTCAGCTGTCCAAAAGCACGTCTTCAAATAGTCCTTTCGATTTCCTTTTGCAATCACCATTTTCTAGATTCTTCTGTGGGTCCCTTTCAGGATTATTTTATTCTTATCACCTTCGAGAACACGTAAACAAAATAATAAATACTCTAATCAGTGTATCTTATTCTAGCAAGAGAACCTTAACGATACTCAATAATCATCAAAGGTACACCCTGCCACTCCTTTCATACTCCACACATATCGGTTTTGTATAAGTCTCCCCTGAATACGAATTGGTTTTCAATGTTTCCAGCACCGGCGAGAATGTATGTTTCCAGTTTATATGTTGTAAATACAAAAGTAAATCTTCTCTCTTCAAAAACAAACATCAGGGAGGATGGAATGAGCGATATATATCAAAATGGATATTTCTTATAATAAAAATAACGATGTATATGAAAACACAGATCCTATATTTCAAAATAGCACTAAGCAAAAATTAGTTCGGAAAGCCTCTAGTTTTCTTTAAAATTTATATATCAAATGATGGGAATTACGAATGGTGTTTAATTTTTATTGTTTATCTACAAGCCTACTCATCTCTTAGCCTGACAACCTTGAATACTTTTCTATCAATCAAGATAGCGTAATATCTGTTCATTCTTCATGTGATACTTATAGCCATGCATTTATTATAAGTATCTAAGTGCATTAATCAATCAGTGAACATCTATCTCATCCTCTCTCTCTCTCTCCTTCTTTGCCTATCTATCTATCTAAAATTCCATCTATCTATCTTTGTCTAATCATCTAGTTTTTTTTTTTTTTTTTTTTTTTTTTTTTTTTTTTTAATCAAAACATCTACGTATCTACCAATCTGTTGTCCATTCACTATCATTATCAATTAATTAAAACGGTACTGGTTCATAAGATTTTTCTTCTGTTAATATTTTTTTTCTTTCTTTTTTGTAAATATGGGAAATACTTGTGCAGTTTTGGGACTATTTTTAGTAAGAAATCATACGTCACCCTTGTTTAATGAAAAAAAAGAAGAGTTTTCTGTTATCCCTTTGAAATCACTTAATGTATTCTGAATTCTGTATTATCATCATGTGATATGAATCGCGTTAAAAATGTATTGTGTTATTTTATGTGAATTTAGATATATTTATTGAGTCTAATTCAATTTCCTGGATGTGACTGTATATTCCTTTAGCTTTAAACATCTGTTATTTTTTCTTACTTTTTTCGCTATCTTTCCGTTTCTCTCTCTCTCTCTTTCTCTCTCTCTCTCTCTCTCTCTCTCTCTCTCTCTCTCTCTCTCTCTCTCTCTCTCTATATATATATATATATATATATATATATATATATATATATATATATATATATATATATATATATATATATGTGTGTATGTGTATGTGTATGTGTGTGTGTGTGTGTGTATGTGTGTGTGTGTGTGTATGCGTGCGTGTATGTGTGTGTGTGTGCATGTGCGTGTGCGTGCGTGTGTGTGTGTGTGTGTGTGTGTGTACATTTATATACATCAAACACACTTTACTACCTGTTTTGCTAACGTTGTGTACAACATCAACCATTACAACCCGAACTCGTAGTGGTTTACAAAAGAACAAATATTTACTAGAATCAATAGATGCTAGAGACATGGAAAACTGTCGGATATTTAATGTAAAGAAGGAGGAGGAAGAATAAGAAAGGGAGAAGAAAAGAAGAGAAGAGAATAAATACTCTATATTCCATTTGCAATAACTCAGTCTCCCCTTGAAATCGGATTTACAGTGTGGTGAATTGGTTCCGTAGATTTAATTCAAATTGCTGTGTCTGGAATTATGAAAGATGAAGAAAGAGGAGGAGGAGGAGGAGTAGGAGTAGGAGGAGACAAAGAAGGAGAAGAAGGAGAAGAAGTAGTTGAAGGAGGAGAAGAAGAAGAAGAAGAAAAGAAAGGAAATCAAGAACATGATGAATATGAAGAAGGCGAAAACTGAGAAAAATGATGATGAAGAAGAGGAAGGAAAAGAAAAAGTAAAAAAAAGGAGAAGGAAAAAAGAAAAGAAGAGAAGTGCAAAAAAAAGAAGAAGAAAAAAAAAGAAGAGGGAGGAAGGAAAAGGCCAAAAAACAAGAAGAATAAAGAAAATATAGCAAGACCGCATCATATACTCCATTTTATTCCTTTATTAAACAAATAAACTACGACTTGGAAATAAGTGGACTTTCTAAAAAAAAAATAAAAAAATAAATAAAAAAGAGAGAGAGAGAGAGAGAGAGAGAGAGAGAGAGAGAGAAAAGGACACCTATTTAAAAGATAAGATGAAATCATGAAACTCTTACTTGAAGACACACACAAAAAAGTGTCCATCCACTTCCCTTTACCTCTCCCCCCTAGCCCCCACGCCCCCCCCCCACGCCCCCCACGCTCATGCACACAAAGAAATAGATCTGACTTTGAACTGTCAAGTAAAGGAAGAAAAACGCAAGCTGTTTACCATATCAAGGTTACTTTTTTTCTTTCTTTCAGAATTTGAAAATAAAAAGATGAAAAACCTTGAACAATAACCAACATACGAGATTTTGCTCTTGATTCATGTGTACTTATGGACATGTTGATCATATATGTTGTCTGTGAAATACGACATGAAAGGAAGATGCAAAAAAAAGACGTCATGTCATGCAATCTTATTTAGCATGACACAACAATAGGTGGAGTTTACGCTATATCTTTCAAAATTGGCATCAAAGTGATATTCACATGATACATTAATCACTAGACAATAAGTACATTAAAAAAAAAAAAAAAAAAAAAAAAAAAAAAAAATATATATATATATATATATATATATATATATATATATATATATATATATGTATGTATGTATATATTAATAAAGGATCTAAATTGAACCTCCCTGTGGGTTCAAAAGTTAGAACCTTTAAGATTAAGGGGATTAAGGTTTAAATCATGACGTCACTTCCTTCTCAGACTTGTGACGTCACATCCAGGACGTCGAACTTAAAAAAACAGATTTCCGTCAAATTTGGATCAATTAAACCCAATCTTTAGACAGAAAGGAAATGACTCAGGTATATTTTTTCGCTTTATCCATAATATCATCATTATCATTATTCTATAACATACCTCCCTGACCTTGATTCGAACCTCTACCGCCCTTGAGAATGACCCGAGAGTGCAGTACTAAATCAAATAGATCACACGACCCACTATAAGGATTGTCAAAATAGGATCATACTAGCTTCATAGAATTTACCTATCTACTCATACTTGAGATATGATAGCGAAGTGGCATTGGCTTATGAATTGTTATTATTACTATTATCAACATGAACGTTAAGGTTATCATTATTATTATTTTTTGGTTTATGTTATCATTATCTTCATTATCATTATTGTTATCATTATCATCATCACTTTCATCCTTATCATCGCCATCATTATTTTTTTTTTAATTATTATTATCATTTTTTCATTGTTATCATCATTATAATTACCATCATTGTTATCATTATCAATACTAATATCATTATCCTCATCGGTATTATCCTTATCAATATTTCTATTTTCATTATCATTATTATCATCATTAGCAGTATTATCATTGTCATCATCATTATCATTATCACTATTATGGTTGTCATTGTTATAATTGCTATCATTATCATCATTATACTATCATTGTCAATATTGTCTTTATCATCAGCAATATTACTGTTATCATCATTATCATAATCATTATTCATATTAATATTACTATTGTCACACTTATCACATCATCTCAACGATCATTATTATCATCGTCATTGCTAGTATCAACATCATTATAAATCTCATCATCAACATCAACATCACCATCATCATCATAATAATGATAATCATTATAGCTACTAATGTTACTATCAACATTATTATCATTATCATCATAAACATTATCATTATTATTATTTTACTATTATTATTACATTACCTATTATCATTATTTTTACTAGTATTATCAGTATTGTTATCATATGGTATTAT
>NW_028234414.1:35792079-35814579 GCF_977035675.1 Penaeus japonicus
GAGGGGGAGGGGGAGGGGGAAGAGGGAAGTAAAAAAAAAAAAAAAAAAAAAAAAAAAAAAACAGCATTGTTCCTGTAGGCATAAGGGGGCAAGGGGAGAGAGGGAAAACCAATGGGCGTGAGGGGAGAGTGGCTTAACAAGGTCAAAGTTTGATTGGGTCAGATCGTGTGAAACGTCCTTGTGATGTGGGGGGGGTTTTCCTTCTCTTTTTTCTCGTTTATATATTTTTTTCTCTCTCTCTCTTTTCACGCACACGTTCTCCTCCCATACCGCGTGCGAACGTGAGTTTTGTGGGCATATATTTTCCTCGTCCCAGTACTGTTTACGAACTATCAAAGATCACTTTAAGCCAAAATGAAATGAGGAAAGAAATAACCAGATATCGGGAATTGCGACACAGACACACACATATATATGTATATATATATGTATGTATGCATGTATATATATATATATATATATATATATATATATATATATATATATATATGTATATATATGTATATATATACATATATATATATATAAATGCGTTTGTGTATGTGTGTGTTTGTGTGTGCATGTGATCAAAGAAATTACATTTATTTTGTACTAAACGGAGATGCTAACTATGAAAAATTGGATTCAATTTTTTCATCTTAAGATTATTATCATGACTTCTGAACTTTGCAAGCTGAAAATTCATTAAGGTTTATTGCTATCAAACAAATACTACATGCATGTCTCAATATATTTTACTTGAATACTAAAATAAGGGAAGGATCAAATTGAAATTACATGAGTATAAATGGAAAAAAAATTACATAATCAATTTGTTTATTGATTGTTAATCTTTACCAGATGCAGGAAAAGTCTGATTGATACTCCATGTCTATATAAAAGACGCCCTAGCATGCAACCTGAAAGCCTTTTAACTTTGTTTTTTTATTTAAATTTCCCATGGATTATGTGAATAGCTGAGCTGTGGATGAATTGGGAGAAAAAAAATGTTTGATCTACTTAGATTAAAAGAGACACATAGTAAATGAAATAAAATTCATGAAAAAATAAATGAGTGAATATGTGAAGAAACAAAATCGAAGAAAAAAAATGCGTACTTTTTTCTTTTTGTTTCTTTACTCAAGAGCTGGATGCCTGTCTCCTTAGAAAATAACTCTTGTTTACCTCTCCCTGATTTAAGGACGGTATCATACAAATAGCTTGAGGATTCAATCTTCAGTACATTTTCCGTGATTTACTGATACAGAATAAGACTTGCAGTGGGATAGATGATAACCGATGACTATTATATAATTGGAATTACAGGAATAATTGAAGTTTTTTTTTCTCTAGTATATCGGTTTTATATTATATTTTTTTTCATTCACTGAATAACCAGTTTTTCCCCAAATCAAACTGAGCTACATGAATGCCAATAATATATATAATACCTGTTGTACATCTACATTTTATGCGGATTGAAAAATTGTCGGCCTGTTTCTCCCTCTTTTTCAGTTTAAAATAAACAGATCTATAACTGGCAGTTTATTAAATCGATCTACATAATCAGTGAGTGAGACAGATGTCACGGGACGAAGTGCTTACATTCTCTACTATTATCATCATTCTCAACTATTTCTTCTGTCCCTATCATTCCCGCTTCTCTTCCTCGTTCTCCTCTACCCCTTCTCCCTCGTTCTTATCGTTCTCCTCCTTCTCCTTCCTCCTCGCCAAAGGCTCCCTGGTTGCCACCCCGTCTCTCGCCCCCCCCCCCACCCCAATGCCCACCCTACCACCCCCCACCCCCCCCACCCCACCCCCACCCCCCCCCCCCTCCCCCCCCCCCCCATGTCCGCAGCCATTCCGTCGTGGTTCACAGGCACGGCGTTCGACTCCATCACACGGTAGCCGTCCTCGTCAGCGACGTACTTGACGTAGAACTCTTGGCCTTCGGGTGACGTCCAGCTGTAGAGGGTGAAAATGCCATGTCATTAGATATGCAACTTATTATGGTATACACTGTCCTTTGCCAGACTAATAGTACCAATAGTTTACCTCAACGACACGTATTCCCGTTTCTCCCAATACCTAAGGATTCAAAATATATTTTGAAACTGGCATTTTTTTTTTTTTTTTCTTTTTTTTTTTTTTTTTTTTTTCATTTCCTGCTTCTAAAGTGGCTCTCTCCACTGACCTGTAAGATCCTTCCACGTGATCCCGGCGTCTCCCTCCTGCTGGTGTTGGTGATCTTCGCCCTCGAAGTCCAGAAATCGGACGTCCGGCCGAGCTGTCACCAGGACTGCCACGACCACGAGCACGTATAACGTCTACAAAGAAAAAAAAATAAAGTTGGTCACATTAACTATTTTTCACATAATAATGTTTTAAAATTGCTCGAAGTGCTAGTGAAATATAACAGTATCAAAAATAGATAGATGAAACAAAAAAGAGTATAAACAAACAAATACACAAACCATAGACTTCATCCTAAGGGGGGGGGTGGCAGTTTCCCGAGGTCCTCCCTGTGTCAGACGAGGCAGTGCAGTGACAAACACCTTCGTTTTTTTTTCTTTTTTTTTTTCCCCTCATAGCAGGTCCTTTATAGTACCTGAGGAAAAGACAACAACGCACTCACCTCTTCCTCGGCTCGCTGGCCAAGGGAAGGTCAGCCTGCGGGGGGCTGGGGGAGGGGGAGGGCGGGAGGATGAGAGGGAAGTAAAAACAAAACAAAAAAACAGAGTGTTGTTCCTGTAGGCATAAGGGGGCAAGGGGCGGGGGGGAAGGAAGGTGAGAGAGGGGGGGGGAGGAGGTTGAGCCGGGCGAGTGAGAGGAGAGAGAGGAAGGGTTGGAGAGGCGGAGAATCCAAGGGTTGACGAGTTGAGCCGGAGACGAGGTGGGGAGAGGGCGGCGGGGGGAGGGGGGCGAGAGAGGGAGGCGAGGGAGTGAGGAGGGCGAGGAGAGCGGGGGAAGAGAGAGAGGGAGGGAGTTGGAGAGGGGGAGGGGAGAGAGGGAGAATAGAATCAATGGGCGTGAGGGGAGGGGGGGTGGAGTGCCTTAACAAGGTCAAGGTTTGGTTGGGTCAGATCGTGTGAAACGTCCTTGTGATGGGGGGTGGGGGGGGGGTTTTCCTTCTCTTTTTTCTTCGTTTATTTTTTTTTTCTCTCTTTTCACGCACACGTTCTCCTCCCTTACCGCGTGCGAACGTGAGTTTTGTGGGCATATATTTTCCTCGTCCCCAATACTATTTAAGAACTGTCAAAGTTCACTTTAAGCCAAAATCTATAGCAGCTATATGAGGAAAGAAATAATCAAATATCGTGTAATTGTGATTATATATACACATGTGTGTCTGTTTACATGTGATTAAAGAAATTACATTTATTTTTGTACTAAACGGAGATGTTAACTATAGAAAATTGGATGCAAATTTTCTTTTTGTCTTCTTAAGATTATTATTAACTTCACACGCTTAAAATCCTTATCTAAAATTCAGCATGCTTTATGTCTATCAAACAAATATTACATGCATGCCTCAATAAATTTTACTTGAATACTAAAATAAGGGAATGAGCAAATTGAAATTGCATGAGTGTAAAGGAAAAAAGAAAAAAAAAAAATAAAAACCATAATCAGTTTGTTTGTTTATTGATTGTAATTTTTTACTATATGCTGGGAAAGTTTGAAAGATACTCCATGTCTATATAAAGACGCCTTAGCATGTAACCTGAAAACCTTTTAATTTTGTTTTTCATTTAAATTTTCCATGGATTATATGAATAGCTGAACTGTGAATGAATTGGGAACAAAAAAATATTGATCTACTAAAATTTAAAGAGACTGAGTAAAAGCAATAAAATGAATGAGAAAAATAAACAAGTGAATATGCGAAGAAACAAAATCCAAGAAAATATGTTTTTTGTTTTTTGTTAGTTTTCTTTACTCAAGAGCTGGATGGCCTGTCTCACTAAAAATTCACGTGTTTACCTCCCCTGATTTAAGGACGGTATAATACAACTAGCTTGGGATTCACATCATTAGGTGAAGGTGATTTGCTGATACAGAATAAGAATTGCAGTGGAATAGATTATAACCGATGACTGTTATATAATTGGAATTGCAGGAAAGATTTTAAAAATATATGTGTTATAAGTCTAGAAGGAAAGTGAGTTAGGCAATTTGTTTTCTTCTCTCTTGTTATATCGGTTTTATATCATATTTTTCATTCATTGAATAACCAGTTTTTACATTTACCAATTCATGCAGATTTGACAAAGGTCGGCCTGTTTCTCCCCTCTTTTTCAGTTTTTGAATAAACAAAATCTATAAATGACAGTTTATTAAATCGATCCACACAATCAGTGAGACAGATCTCACTGGCGACGAAGTGTTACATTCTGTACCATTATCATCATTCTCCAACTATTTTCTCTGTTCTTATCATTCAGCCGTTTCTCCTTCCTCGTTCTCCTCCTCTTACTACTCCCCCGTTCTATCGCTCTCCGCCTTCTCCTTCGTTCTCCTCCCTCTTCTCCCTCCGTTCCTATCGTTCTCCGCCTTCTCCTTCCTCCTCGCCAAAGGCTCCCTGGTTGCCGTCCGCAGCCATTCCGTCGTGGTTCACAGGCACGGCGTTCGACTCCATCACACGGTAGCCGTCCTCGTCAGCGACGTACTTGACGTAGAACTCTTGGCCTTCGGGTGACGTCCAGCTGTAGAGGTGAAATATTGCCATGCCATTAAATATGCAACTTATTATAGTATACAGTGTCCTTTGCTAGACTAATAGTACCAATAGTTTACCTCAAGGCACGTATCCCCGTCTCCCAATACCTAAGGATTCAAAACATATTTTGAAACTGATATGATTGTTTTTCCTTTCCTGCTTCAGATCTTTCCTCCCCAAAGTCGCTACTCCACTGACCTGTAAGATCCTTCCACGTGATCCCCGGCGTCTCCCTCCTGCTGGTGTTGGTGATCTTCGCCCTCGAAGTCCAGGACGTCCGGCCGAGCTGTCACCAGGACTGCCACGGCCACGAGTACGAATAACGTCTACAAGAAAAGTTGGTCACATTAACCATTTTTCACACAATAAAGTTTTAAAATTGCTCGAAGTGCGTAGTGAAATATAACAGTATCAAAAGTAGATAGATGAAACAAAAAGAGTGTAAACAAACAAACACACAAACCATAGACTTCATCCTAAGGTAGTTTCCCGAGGTCCTCCCTGTGTCAGAAGAGGCAGTGCAGTGACAAACACCTTCGTCAGAGCAGGTCCTTTATAGTACCTGAGGAAAAGACAACAACGCACTCACCTCTTCCTCGGCTCGCTGGCCAAAGGAAGGTCAGCCTGCGGGGGGAGGGGGAGGGGGAGGGGGAAGAGGGAAGAAAAAAAAAAAAAAAAAAAAAAAAAAAAAAACAGCATTGTTCCTGTAGGCATAAGGGGGCAAGGGGAGAGAGGGAAAACCAATGGGCGTGAGGGGAGAGTGGCTTAACAAGGTCAAAGTTTGATTGGGTCAGATCGTGTGGAACGTCCTTGTGATGTGGGTGCTTTTTCATTCTTCTTTTTCCTCGTTTATATATTTTTTTCGTCTTTCTTTTCACGCACACATTCTACCATACTGCGTGCTTACGTGAGTTTTGTGGGAATGGATTTTCATCGCCCAGTACTGTTTACGAACTATCAAAGATCACTTTAAGCCAAAATAATACGAGGAAAGAAATAACCAGATATCGGGAATTGCGACACAGACACCTCACATTTATATTATATATATATGTATGTATGCATGTATATATTAATATATATATATATATATATATATATGTATATATATGTATATATATATATATATATATATATAAATGCGTTTGTGTATGTTTGTGTTTGTGTGTGCATGTGATCAAAGAAATTACATTTATTTTGTACTAAACGGAGATGCTAACTATGAAAAATTGGATTCAATTTTCATTTTTTGCATCTAAGTTATTATCATGACTTCTGAACTTTGCAAGCTGAAAATTCATTAAGGTTTATTGCTATCAAACAAATACTACATGCATGTCTCAATATATTTTACTTGAATACTAAAATAAGGGAAGGATCAAATTGAAATTACATGAGTATAAATGGAAAAAAAATTACATAATCAATTTGTTTATTGATTGTTAATCTTTACCAGATGCAGGAAAAGTCTGATTGATACTCCATGTCTATATAAAAGACGCCCTAGCATGCAACCTGAAAGCCTTTTAACTTTGTTTTTTTATTTAAATTTCCCATGGATTATGTGAATAGCTGAGCTGTGGATGAATTGGGAGAAAAAAAATGTTTGATCTACTTAGATTAAAAGAGACACATAGTAAATGAAATAAAATTCATGAAAAAATAAATGAGTGAATATGTGAAGAAACAAAATCGAAGAAAATGCGTACTTTTTTTCTTTTTGTTTCTTTACTCAAGAGCTGGATGGCCTGTCTCCTTAGAAAATAACCTGTTTACCTCCCCTGATTTAAGGACGGTATCATACAAATAGCTTGAGATTCACATCTTCAGTACATTTTCCGTGATTTACTGATACAGAATAAGACTTGCAGTGGGATAGATGATAACCGATGACTATTATATAATTGGAATTACAGGAATAATTGAAGTTTTTTTTTCTCTAGTATATCGGTTTTATATTATATTTTTTTTCATTCACTGAATAACCAGTTTTTCCCCAAATCAAACTGAGCTACATGAATGCCAATAATATATATAATACCTGTTGTACATCTACATTTTATGCGGATTGAAAAATTGTCGGCCTGTTTCTCCCCTCTTTTTCAGTTTAAAATAAACAGAATCTATAACTGGCAGTTTATTAAATCGATCTACATAATCAGTGAGACAGATGTCACGGGCGACGAAGTGCTTACATTCTCTACTATTATCATCATTCTCCAACTATTTCTTCTGTCCCTATCATTCCCCCGCTTCTCCTTCCTCGTTCTCCTCTACCCCCTTCTCCCTCCGTTCTTATCGTTCTCCTCCTTCTCCTTCCTCCTCGCCAAAGGCTCCCTGGTTGCCGTCCGCAGCCATTCCGTCGTGGTTCACAGGCACGGCGTTCGACTCCATCACACGGTAGCCGTCCTCGTCAGCGACGTACTTGACGTAGAACTCTTGGCCTTCGGGTGACGTCCAGCTGTAGAGGGTGAAATATGCCATGTCATTAGATATGCAACTTATTATGGTATACACTGTCCTTTGCCAGACTAATAGTACCAATAGTTTACCTCAACGACACGTATTCCCGTCTCCCAATACCTAAGGATTCAAAATATATTTTGAAACTGGTTTTTTTTTTTTTTTTTTTTTTTTTTTTTTTTTTTTTTTTTTTCATTTCCTGCTTCCTAAAGTGGCTCTCTCCACTGACCTGTAAGATCCTTCCACGTGATCCCCGGCGTCTCCCTCCTGCTGGTGTTGGTGATCTTCGCCCTCGAAGTCCAGGACGTCCGGCCGAGCTGTCACCAGGACTGCCACGACCACGAGCACGAATAACGTCTACAAAGAAAAGTTGGTCACATTAACTATTTTTCACATAATAATGTTTTAAAATTGCTCGAAGTGCCTAGTGAAATATAACAGTATCAAAAATAGATAGATGAAACAAAAAGAGTATAAACAAACAAATACACAAACCATAGACTTCATCCTAAGGCAGTTTCCCGAGGTCCTCCCTGTGTCAGACGAGGCAGTGCAGTGACAAACACCTTCGTCATAGCAGGTCCTTTATAGTACCTGAGGAAAAGACAACAACGCACTCACCTCTTCCTCGGCTCGCTGGCCAAGGGAAGGTCAGCCTGCGGGGGGAGGGGGAGGGGGGAGAGGGAAGTAAAAACAAAAACAAAAAAACAGAGTGTTGTTCCTGTAGGCATAAGATGGCAAGGGGAGAGAGGGAGAATCAATGGGCGTGAGGGGAGAGTGCCTTAACAAGGTCAAGGTTTGGTTGGGTCAGATCGTGTGAAACGTCCTTGTGATGTGGGGGGGGGGTTTCCTTCTCTTTTTTCTCGTTTATTTTTTTTTTCTCTCTTTTCACGCACACGTTCTCCTCCCTTACCGCGTGCGAACGTGAGTTTTGTGGGCATATATTTTCCTCGTCCCAATACTATTTAAGAACTGTCAAAGTTCACTTTAAGCCAAAATCATATGAGGAAAGAAATAATCAAATATCGGGTAATTGTGATTTATATATACACATGTGTGTCTGTTTACATGTGATTAAAGAAATTACATTTATTTTGTACTAAACGGAGATGTTAACTATAGAAAATTGGATGCAAATTTTCTTTTTGTCTTCTTAAGATTATTATTAACTTCACACGCTTAAAATCCTTATCTAAAATTCAGCATGCTTTATGTCTATCAAACAAATATTACATGCATGCCTCAATAAATTTTACTTGAATACTAAAATAAGGGAATGAGCAAATTGAAATTGCATGAGTGTAAAGGGAAAAAAAATACATAATCAGTTTGTTTGTTTATTGATTGTAATTTTTTACTATATGCTGGGAAAGTTTGAAAGATACTCCATGTCTATATAAAAGACGCCTTAGCATGTAACCTGAAAACCTTTTAATTTTGTTTTTCATTTAAATTTTCCATGGATTATATGAATAGCTGAACTGTGAATGAATTGGGAACAAAAAAATATTGATCTACTAAAATTTAAAGAGACTGAGTAAAAGCAATAAAATGAATGAGAAAAATAAACAAGTGAATATGCGAAGAAACAAAATCCAAGAAAATATGTTTTTTGTTTTTTGTTTTGTTTCTTTACTCAAGAGCTGGATGGCCTGTCTCACTAAAAATTCACGTGTTTACCTCCCCTGATTTAAGGACGGTATAATACAACTAGCTTGGGATTCACATCATTAGGTGAAGGTGATTTGCTGATACAGAATAAGAATTGCAGTGGAATAGATTATAACCGATGACTGTTATATAATTGGAATTGCAGGAAAGATTTTAAAAATATATGTGTTATAAGTCTAGAAGGAAAGTGAGTTAGGCAATTTTTTTTCTTCTCTCTTGTATATCGGTTTTATATCATATTTTTCATTCATTGAATAACCAGTTTTTTACATTTACCAATTTATGCAGATTTGACAAAGGTCGGCCTGTTTCTCCCCTCTTTTTCAGTTTTAAATAAACAAAATCTATAAATGACAGTTTATTAAATCGATCCACACAATCAGTGAGACAGATCTCACTGGCGACAAATTGTTTATATTCTGTACCATTATCATCATTCTCCAACTATTTTCTCTGTTCTTATCATTCAGCCGTTTCTCCTTCCTCGTTCTCCTCCTCTTACTACTCCCTACGTTCCTATCGCTCTCCGCCTTCTCCTCCTCGTTCTCCTCCTGCTCCTCCCTCTGTTCTTATCGTTCTCCGCCTTCTCCTTCCTCCTCGCCAAAGGCTCCCTGGTTGCCGTCCGCAGCCATTCCGTCGTGGTTCACAGGCACGGCGTTCGACTCCATCACACGGTAGCCGTCCTCGTCAGCGACGTACTTGACGTAGAACTCTTGGCCTTCGGGTGACGTCCAGCTGTAGAGGTGAAATATTGCCATGCCATTAGATATGCAACTTATTAAGGTATACACTGTCCTTTGCTAGACTAATAGTACCAATAGTTTACCTCAACGACACGTATTCCCGTCTCCCAATACCTAAGGATTCAAAACATATTTTGAAACTGATATGACAATTTTTCCTTTCCTGGTTCAGATCTTTCATCCCCAAAGAGTGGCTCTCTCCACTGACCTGTAAGATCCTTCCACGTGATCCCCGGCGTCTCCCTCCTGCTGGTGTTGGTGATCTTCGCCCTCGAAGTCCAGGACGTCCGGCCGAGCTGTCACCAGGACTGCCACGGCCACGAGCACGAATAACGTCTACAAAGAAAAGTTGGTCACATTAACTATTTTTCACATAATAATGTTTTAAAATTGCTCGAAGTGCCTAGTGAAATATAACAGTATCAAAAATAGATAGATGAAACAAAAAGAGTATAAACAAACAAATACACAAACCATAGACTTCATCCTAAGGCAGTTTCCCGAGATCCTCCCTGTGTCAGACGAGGCAGTGCAGTGACAAACACCTTCGTCATAGCAGGTCCTTTATAGTACCTGAGGAAAAGACAACAACGCACTCACCTCTTCCTCGGCTCGCTGGCCAAGGGAAGGTCAGCGGGAGGGAAGTTAAAAAAAACAGCGTTGTTCCTGTAGGCATAAGAGGGCAAGGGGAGAGAGGGAGAATCAATGGGCGTGAGGGGAGAGTGCCTTAACAAGGTCAAGGTTTGGTTGGGTCAGATCGTGTGAAACGTCCTCGTGATGTGGGGGGGTTTTCCTTCTCTTTTTTCTCGTTTATATATTTTTTTCTCTCTTTTCACGCACGCATTCTCCTCCCATACCGCGTGCGTACGTGAGTTTTGTGGGAATAGATTTTCCTTGTTCAAATACTATTTACGAACTGTCAAAGATCACTTTAAACCAAAATGATATGAGGAAAGAAATAATCAAATATCGGGAAATTGTGGTATATATATATATATATATATATATATATATATATATATATATATATATATATATACATACATACATACATACACACAAATGTGTGTTCATGTGATCAAAGAAATTACATTTATTTTGTACTAAACGGAGATGCTAAGAAAAATTGGATTCAATTTTTCTTTTTGTCATCTTAAGATTATTATCATGTCTTCTGAACTTCACACGCTTAAAATCTTTTATCTAAAATTCAGCATGCTTTATGTCTATCAAACAAATATTACATGCATGCCTCAATAAATTTTTAAATAAGGGAATGAGTAAATTGAAATTTCATGAGTGTAAATGGAAAGAAAATACACAATCAGTTTGTTTGTTTATTGATTGTAAATTTTTACTATATGCTGGGAAAGTCTGAATGATACTCCATGTCTATATAAAAGACGCCCTAGCATGTTTGTTTTTTATTTAAATTGTCCATGGATTATATGAATAGATGAGCTGTGAATGAACTGGGGACAAAAATGTTTGGTCTAATTAGATTAAAAGAGACAGAGAGTAAATGCAATAAAATCTATGAAAATTAAATAAGTGAATATGCGAAGAAACAAAATCCAAGAAAATATGTTTTTTGTTTTGTTTCTTTACTCAAGAGCTGGACGGCCTGTCTCATTAAAAATTCACGTGTTTACCTCTCCTGATTTAAGGACGGTTTAATACAAGTAGCTTGGGATTCACATCTTCAGGACAGTTCGGTGATTTGCTGATACAGAATAAGAATTGCAGTGGAATAGATTATAACCGATGACTGTTATATGATTGGAATTGCAGGAAATATTTTAAAAATATATGTGTTATCAGTCTAGAATGAAAGTGAGTTAGGCAATTTTTTTTCTTCTCTCTTGTATATCGGTTTTATATCATATTTTTCATTCATTGAATAACCAGTTTTTTACATTTACCAATTTATGCAGATTGAACAAAGGTCGGCCTGTTTCTCCCCTCTTTTTTCAGTTTTAAATAAACAAAATCTATAAATTACAGTTTATTAAATCGATCTACACAATCAGTGAGACAGATCTCACTGGCAACGAATTGCTTATATTCTGTACCATTATCATCATTCTCCAACTATTTTCTCTGTTCTTATCATTCAGCCGTTACTCCTTCCTCGTTCTCCTCCTCTTACTACTCCCTCCGTTCCTATCGCTCTCCGCCTTCTCCTTCTTCGTTCTCCTCCTGCTCCTCCCTCTGTTCTTATCGTTCTCCGCCTTCTTCCTCCTCGCCAAAGGCTCCCTGGTTGCCGTCCGCAGCCATTCCGTCGTGGTTCACAGGCACGGCGTTCGACTCCATCACACGGTAGCCGTCCTCGTCAGCGACGTACTTGACGTAGAACTCTTGGCCTTCGGGTGACGTCCAGCTGTAGAGGTGAAATATTGCCATGCCATTAGATATGCAACTTATTAAGGTATACACTGTCCTTTGCTAGACTAATGGTACCAATAGTTTACCTCAACGACACGTATTCCCGTCTCCCAATACCTAAGGATTCAAAACATATTTTGAAACTGATATGACAATTTTTCCTTTCCTGGTTCAGATCTTTCATCCCCAAAGAGTGGCTCTCTCCACTGACCTGTAAGATCCTTCCACGTGATCCCCGGCGTCTCCCTCCTGCTGGTGTTGGTGATCTTCGCCCTCGAAGTCCAGGACGTCCGGCCGAGCTGTCACCAGGACTGCCACGGCCACGAGTACGAATAATGTCTACAAGAAAAGTTGGTCACATTAACCATTTTTCACATAATAATGTTTTAAAATTGCTCGAAGTGCGTAGTGAAATATAACAGTATCAAAAGTAGATAGATGAAACAAAAAGAGTGTAAACAAACAAACACACAAACCATAGACTTCATCCTAAGGCAGTTTCCCGAGGTCCTCCCTGTGTCAGACGAGGCAGTGCAGTGACAAACACCTTCGTCATAGCAGGTCCTTTATAGTACCTGAGGAAAAGACAACAACGCACTCACCTCTTCCTCGGCTCGCTGGCCAAGGGAAGGTCAGCCTGCGGGGGGAGGGGGAGGGGGAGGGAAGTTTAAAAAAACAGTGTTGTTCCTATAGGCATAAAGGGGCAAGGGGAGAGAGGGAAAACCAATGGGCGTGAGGGGAGAGTGCCTTAACAAGGTCAAGGTTTGGTTGGGTCAGATCGTGTGGAACGTCCTTGTGATGTGGGTGCTTTTTCCCTTTTTTAACCTCGTTTCTTTTTATCGTTTTTTTATTGTTGTTGTTTTTCACGCACACATTCTCCTCCCTTACCGCGTGCGAACGTGAGTTTTGTGGGCATATATTTTCCTCGTCCTAATACTATTTAAGAACTGTCAAAGTTCACTTTAAGCCAAAATCATATGAGGAAAGAAATAATCAAATATCGGGAAATTGTGATTTATATATACACATGTGTGTGTCTGTTTACATGTGAATAAAGAAATTACATTTATTTTGTACTAAACGGAGATGTTAACTATAGAAAATTGGATGCAAATTTTCTTTTTGTCTTCTTAAGATTATTATTAACTTCACACGCTTAAAATCCTTACCTAAAATTCAGCATGCTTTATGTCTATCAAATAGATATTACATGCATGCTTCAATAAATTTTACTTGAATACTAAAATAAGGGAATGAGCAAATTGAAATTGCATGAGTGTAAATGGAAAAAAATACATAATCAGTTTGTTTGTTTATTGATTGTAAATTTTTACTATATGCTGGAAAAGTCTGAATGACACTCCATGTCTATATAAAAGACGTCCTAGCATGCAACCTGAAAGCCTTTTAATTTTGTTTTTCATTTAAATTTTCCATGGATTATATGAATAGTTGAGCTGTGAATGAACTGGGGACAAAAATGTTTGGTCTAATTAGATTAAAAGAGACAGAGAGTAAATGCAATAAAATCTATGAAAATTAAATAAGTGAATTTTTTTTTATCTTTATATCTTTAGACAAGAGCTGGATAGCCTGTCTCTTCAAAAATGCACATTTTTTGCCTCCCCTGATATAAGTATAGTATCAGACAAGTAGCTTGGAATACACATCTTCAGCATTGTCCGGGTGATTTGCTGATACAGAATAAGAATTGCAATGGGATAGATAATAACTGATGGCTGTTATGTAATTAGAATTGCAGAAAAGGTTTAAAATATACACATCTGTTATAAGTCTAGAATGAAAGTAAATTAGGCAATAATTGAAGTCTTTATCTCTTGTATCTCGGTTTTATATCATATTTTTCATTCACTAAATAACCAGTTTCCCAAAATCAAATTGAGCTACAAGAATGCCAGTAATATGTATAATACCTGTTGTACTTTTACCAATTTAGGCGGAGTGAACAATGGTCGGCCTGTTTCTCCCTTTTTTTCAGTTTTAAATAAACAAAATCTATAAATGACAGTTTATTAAATCGATCTACATAATCAGCCAGACAGATCTCACGGGCGACGAAGTTTCATTCTCTACCATTATCATCATTCTCCAACTATTTCTTCTGTCCTTATCATTCCCCCGCTTCTCCTTCCTCGTTCTCTTCCTCCCCCTTCTCCCTCCGTTCTTATCGTTCTCCGCCTTCTCCTTCCTCCTCGCCAAAGGCTCCCTGGTTGCCGTCCGCAGCCATTCCGTCGTGGTTCACAGGCACGGCGTTCGACTCCATCACACGGTAGCCGTCCTCGTCAGCGACGTACTTGACGTAGAACTCTTGGCCTTCGGGTGACGTCCAGCTGTAAAGGGTGAAATATTGCCATGCCATTAAATATGGAACTTATTATAGTATACAGTGTCCTTTGCTAGACTAATAGTACCAATAGTTTACCTCAACGACACGTATTCCCGTTTCCCAATACCTAAGGATTCAAAACATATTTTGAAATTATGAAAAATTTTCCTTTCCTGGTTCAAATCTTTCTTCCCCAAAGTGGCTCTCTCCACTGACCTGTAAGATCCTTCCACGTGATCCCCGGCGTCTCCCTCCTGCTGGTGTTGGTGATCTTATCCCTCGAAGTCCAGGACGTCCGGCCGAGCTGTCACCAGGACTGCCACGGCCAGGATTAGGAGTGATGCCTGAGGAATAATAAGCGCTGTTTTTGCTGTGCCTGTACGTTGCTATTAATTGATGATGATGACAGCAACAACAATAGTAATGATATTGATTATGATAATAACAACAAGAAAAATAACAATGATAATAATGATAACAAAAATAATTATGATAAAAAGGATAACAATAACAATGATACTGATAACAATGACAATAATAATAACAATAACAATTATAAGAATCGAAATGAAAAATATATATATATGTACAATAATACGACAACAAAAAGAAAAAATGAATGAAGTCACTCACCACAAACTTCATTGTAAGACTTCTCCAATCGTGAACAAAACACCTTCCCAAAAGCAGACCTGTCCCTTAGAAGGAGGAAGAATGAATGACAGATCACACAGCCCCGTCTGGGCTTTTATACGAGCGAGGCAAGAAAATCTCCGCTTGACAAGCCATGACTGACTGACCCCTTCGTCCATGCCTCGATGGCCATAGAAGGTCAAGGGCATATTGTATGTAAAAAAAAAAAAAAAAAAAAATGCTGATTATTTCGGGGAAAGTTGTACATGATTGAAAATCGAAAAGAAGAATGAAATATGCTACTGTTTATGTGAGGTTTGGGTTGGTCGTGTAAGGTAGATTTTATTTTATTTATTTTATTTTTTTTTTTTAAGGGTAAGAGATACATCCTTGTTCTGTAATTCATATTGAGAATAAGAAGATTCCTTTTACATACCATTAATAAAATCGGTATATCACAGCCCGCGATAAGGTGAACTACATGACATACACAATATTTTTCTTATATCTACAGTTTATCTGAACCTTGAAAAGACGAATCCAATGACATTATAATCATTGCATTTTTTCGTTCATACTTTATATGAATGTATTTTGTTATTCATGGATTGTACTATGAATCGTTCCTGATTATTTTATTAGTTTGGTTGTTTGTCTATTAATTTGTTTGTTAATATTACTAGAATAGGACTACTTGACTCGAATTATGTGTTAGAAAGCGAGAGTTTGGCTCATAGTCTATCCGCCACGTTCAGTCCTTATCAGAGAGAAGAGAAGGCTTGGCGTTGAGTACTTCGGATGCAAGTCAACATAGCAATTCTAACTTGAATTCGAACCTCGTCTCACCTTTCAATACACCAGTTAAAAGCCAGTCCAATTTTGAGTAAGAAGAAACTCTACACTTTAAGCTATGTTTTATCACTCGTGTTATAAGACGTTTTTGTCATTTGCAAGAAAACCCTGGACGTATGACTTACTTCTAGTATTGGCATTTGCCCCTCTACCCACCTCCCCTCCCCAGTCTTTCTCTTTCTTCAAAATATTCAAACCCATTAAATACCTAAACAAATCTATGTAAGGCACGAACAAATTTATTACCTCTATTGTTGCACCGAGAGTCACCGAGAGTTAACTAATACATAAATCTGCAAAAGATAATGATAACGCGAAGAACAAGTATAGTTTATTGTGTGTAGTGTTTTTTTTTTCTGTGGCTTGCTAGTTTATAGAACAGGCAGGACACTTTAATTATCAGTTGATATTGCCTTTTAACAGTGTTGCATGTCGTCGAATGTTGTTTTAACACCATTTTGTAGGTGGTGTATCTATTTGTATACATAGAAAATCTATTGTTTAGGATGCAAGAAGAAAAAATCTTTAGACGAACGTGGCAGGAAAATTAAGTTATAGCCATTATGTTAATGATATCTGGGTTATATCCATTCGGTACTTTAGTTCTATTTGGATAACATGAATTCTGCTTGGCTTTGAAAATGCGAGGCAAATATGTATAGTCGAATATAAACAACACATTTGCTTTTCCTTTTCTTTCCTTTTTTATTTTATTTTTTATTATTATCTGTTTTTTGTTTTTTTTAGTTTAGTCTAACCTCAACCTCAAAGATAGTACATTGTCTCTTTCTCTCTTTCTTTCCGACTAGTTTGGCCTCAACCATCCCACGTCAACGAGGCAAGGTCAAAGAAGTCATTCAATCGTGGCGTGTCAAGCGGAGACTTTCTTGCCTCGCTCGTATAAAAGACTAAATGAAGTTTCGAGATCTGTCACAATACTCTTTCTCATTGCACTGGAAAGGTCTACTGTCATAGAAGAATTTTTAAGAATCATTCCTTTATTGGTTTGAAGAATCAGCTTTAAGATGAAGCTTGTGGTATGCGCTTTTGTTTTGTCTTTTCATGACTTTTCATATGATAATGATGATAGTAATGATAATGATAATAATAATAGTGATGATGATAGTGATAATGATAGGAATGATGATGATAATGATTATTCTTAGCATCATTATTGTTATTATCCTTATCATCATTAACATTATTATAAGTAGTAGTATTGTTCTGTTTTTGTCCTTGTCTATTTTTGTTATCATTATTACCATTATCCTCATTAATGTTACTACTATTATCCTCCTCCTCATCATCATTATCGTTTCTAAAATCATCAGCAGCATAAGTGTTATTGTCATTATCATATTTCCTCATTATCATTATTGTCACTGTTTTAGAACCGTTTATATACCAACAAGCTAATTAACCTAATCATCATTTCATACTCCACATCAAATTTACTGCAGATACTTCCCTCACTACAAACTGACCTTCATCCTTTCCCAGGCATCGCTCGTAATCCTGGCTGTCGCAGTCGTGGTGACAGCTCGTCCAGACGTCTTGAGCTTCGAGGGGGACGAGCAGCAGCACCAGCAGGAGGGAGACGCCGGGGATCACGTGGAAGGATCTTACAGGTTAGCTGAGGGTGTGATTATAGGGATCAGCTAGTGAAGCAGGAGGCAGTTTTAGGAATGTGGTTTGGTCGTAAGTTTTGAGGAAAGCGGAAGCAGATGTTGTAAAGATAAGTTACTGATTATTCATCTAGTGAGATAAAGCATAGATTTTTAAGGAATATCACTAATAACAAACCAACGTTTCATGATCTGTCTATTATACTCCTTGTAGCTGGACGTCACCCGAAGGCCAAGAGTTCTACGTCAAGTACGTCGCTGACGAGGACGGCTACCGTGTGATGGAGTCGAACGCCGTGCCTGTGAACCACGACGGAATGGCTGCGGACGGCAACCAGGGAGCCTTTGGCGAGGAGGAAGGAGAGGGCGGAGAACGATAAGAACGGAGGGAGAATAAGGATGAGGAGAACGATAAAAATAGAAGTAAAAGAAAGAGGAGAAACGAGAAGGTGGAGGACTATCAAGAAAAATCATTATTTATTGTTATATCTTAATCGTGATGTGACAACTGAGATCCATATCATCATTATGTAAACCCTTACATTAATAAATTATCAGTCATAGATTCTGTGTCTTTAATAATGAACAAGAAAAGAAAGAAAACAGTCACGACCATACACTTCATTCAGTCATCAGAAGTGATGTATGAAAAATAATTTAGAAATAGTATTCCTAATGAAAAAAAGAAAAGAAAAAAAAGACGAGTAATATGTCGAATGCCTAGGACTAAGGGCCGTTAAGAAGAAGGAATGTTCTTCAAACCTATTGAACATAGATCACTTATTGAACATCAGTCATCTCTGCAACATTAATCACTTATCGGACATCAGTCACGCAACGTCAGTCATCTAAAGAGTTGAAACGGTGATACAAAAATGTCCTTTGCTATGAATAGAGAAAGGTCATATACACCATACATGACTGTGAGACAAAGGAATGAAGTAGGCCGAAAAATATGATTTTGAAAATGTTTTAAAAAAATAGAAAGAAAAGACAAATGGAAAAACAAGTGGAAGAAAGAAAGAAAATATATATCACATATCAGTAACATTTATAAATATAGGTTATCATTTGTATCATAACTCCTCTTCCCTGATAAAGTTTTTGATCTTATAATGAATTTGAAAAAAAGGAGAAGTAGAAAAAAAAGGAATCATTAGGACATTAATGGCGATATTGTTTCAGGTTAGTAAAGGCTAATAACCCTTAATAGAATCCATTTCGTAGATCAAGGCACTACCTGATACTTATATTATGCTTATGTCGCTGATATGTTGAACATGCGGTGCCCCAATCCTTACCTGGAGCTCGTGTCTTCAGTGTGTCCCCTTCCCCTTAACTTTATTTAAAAATAATTATAAAGATATGAATGATCTTTTCTGCTAATCAGTGAAAAGGAAAATGATTTCATATCTAGATAGAACTCGGCAGAGAAGGAAATTAGTGGATGTTTAGAAAGAGAAGAAAACCTCTTTGAGATGTATTCTTTAATCAAATTTGAATTAACTAAAAAAAATAAAAAAAAAATGTCTGTACACACACATACATGCACATACACATATGTATGTATTTGTGTATATTGCATATCTGTGTTCGTGTGCAAATATTGTTTGAATTGAGTTTTATTTGATTGATACATTTGTATTAACTCAAAAAATGTCTGTACACACACATACATGCACATACACATATGTATATATTTGTTTGTAATATGTATGTGTGTTCGTGTACAGATATTGTTTGAATTGAGTCTTATTTGATTGAAACATCTCAAATAGAAGACACTCTCACATAGAAAATGTGTATTTGTGCGCGAATGAGGAAGTTTCCAATCCTGCTCAGCGATTCTATGACCTTTTCCCTCTTGCTCCATAGCCATAGCTCCATAAACAAATAGCGTTTTTTTTTTTTCTTCTTTTTTTCATAGTCTGGCCTTCTCTTGCCCAACGAGCCGAAGACAAAGCGGTCGGTGCGTTGCTATGCCTTTGTAGTTAGTATAAAAGACCTGCTATGAGTACGCTGCTCGTCAGTGCATTGCTTCGTCTGGCACAGGAGGGATCTTTAGACTGTCTGTTACTATGAAATCTATGGTTTGTACATTTGGGTTTCTCTTATTACTCTTTGAAACGATCAACATTTCAATTATAAGTTTTCAATTTAATGGTAAGTCACGGAGAATGCTTTACAACCTCGAAATATCCTTATTAGATATTTGAGAAAGGTAAAAGTGACCAATGTATCTTTTCTTGCAGATATTATTGGTAGTTTTGGCCGTGGCAGTCCTGGTGACAGCTCGGCCGGACGTCCTGGACTTCGAGGGCGAAGATCACCAACACCAGCAGGAGGGAGACGCCGGGGATCACGTGGAAGGATCTTACAGGTCAGTGGAGAGAGCCACTTTGGGGAACAAAGATCTGAAGCAGGAAAGGAAAAATATTCCATATCAATTTCAAAATATATCTTAAATCCTTAGGTAATACGTATCACTGAAGTAAACTATTGGTACTATTAGTCTGGCAAAGGACAGTGTATACTATAATAAGTTGCATATTTCATGGCATGGCAATATTTCACCTCTACAGCTGGACGTCACCCGAAGGCCAAGAGTTCTACGTCAAGTACGTCGCTGACGAGGACGGCTACCGTGTGATGGAGTCGAACGCCGTGCCTGTGAACCACGACGGAATGGCTGCGGACGGCAACCAGGGAGCCTTTGGCGAGGAGGAAGGAGAAGGCGGAGAACGATAAGAACGGAGGGAGAAGGAGAGGGCGGAGAACGATAAGAACGGAGGGAGAAGGAGGAGGAGGAGAACGATAAAGACAGGAATAGAAGAACTGGGGAAAAAAATAATGATGGAGGATAAGAAGAATATATTTGGAATGTTTTTTTTCATATTCATTTTTTTTTTTTTTTATGTCAATAATGTCGCTATGTATATCCCTATGCTAATAAAGTATCAATCGTAGATTCTGTGTATTTAATGAATAAGAAAGAAAAAAAGAAAAACGAAGATTATACCAGTAGGGGCCAGACAGTAACAGAGGCCTCTATTCATTCGGTCATCAGTAGTGATGTATGAATAATAAGTAGGGAAAGAAAAAAAGAAAAAAAAAGAATATACATATATATATATATATATATATATATATATATATATATATATATATATATATATATATATGTGTATGTATTGAGGACAAAGAAATTAATGGTCACTTTAAGAAAGTCACTTATCCAACATCAGACCCCTAGCAACGGTCATTTGCCAAAAAATAGACACTTATCAAAAAACAGTCACCTATCCAACATTAGTCAACTTTCGAACTTAAGTCTCATATGCAACACCAGTTTAAGACTGAAAATACGATACATAAATGTTTATTGTTATGTGCAACCCACCGGTGCCAACAGTTGTGAGCCACCAATGGGAGCAGTTATAAAGCACCTGATGCCCTGGTTGTAGATCGGTGGATGAACAGACAGACGTTCACGTGCCATGGTCTTTATTGTGGACTCTTGTTAATACACTAGGCGGCGGCCGAAGGCCGGAGGTCAGAGCTATTCGCTCTTGTCTGTCTGTCTGACCTGATCTGCTCTCTTGTCTGACCTGGTCTCTTTCTGTGTCCTTCTTAAGTATGAATCCAGAGACGCTTTCTATGCCTCAGGCCTTCCGTTAGCAAACACAGCTGCTAGAAGCTAGAGTTTCGAGGCAGAAACGAACACAGGAAACAGGACACGTCAGGTCGAAACAGACTGCCAGCGATATTGCATTGAATTAAGTAGAAATATATAATCAACGTCTTGGGTCAAATGATGCACAATACCAGTGCCTTACACTATGACTACAGTTAAAGAAAGGCATTCATATTCCGTTCTTCCTTGCTGAAAGAATGGCTATGGATACTATACTCAAATTTGGTACAAAGGGAATCAAGTAAGCCGAAAGACGTCTTTTGAAAGGGATTATTTGAGAAAGAATAAAAAGGAAAAGAAAGTTGAAAAAATAAATTATAAATATGTATTCCATATCAATGATATCTAAAAATATAATGAATGTAAGCATTTGCCCTGTAATGAATATAAAAAAAATATGCTGAAGTGAAAATTGAGAAAATAGAAAAAAGGGAAACATTATGGCATTATTAGTGGGTTAGGTTAGGTCCCTCACCTGATAAACCATAAGGAAAACAGGCGACCACTTCGTAGATTCAGACATGTCTAACCATGCTTATGCTGTTGATCATGCGGTATCCCCCCCCCCCTCCTGTCCAGATTCAAAAACAAACAATGAAACAAATTAACTGGAGTCTTCTGCTATTCAGGGATAGGGGACATGATGCCATAGCTAAATGAGACATAGAGGAGAGAAGGTAGTTTGGTGATTATAGAAGGAAATCTATTTGAAATATAGCAACTTATCCAAACTGTTTTCATGACTTTATGTATATATATATATATATATATATATATATATATATATATATATATATATATATATGTACATATATATATATATATATATATATATATATATATATATATACATATATATATATACATATATATATTGTAAAGGATTTAGATAGAATGAACATGTATTTTCTTTATATTTCTAATAAGGTTTATATGACTAATAGGGTTTTTTTCCTATTATTTATGATTCGCTGAATTGTAATGCCTTAGCAAAAACGTATCTCCTTTGGTTCTGTGCATGCGCGGTGGCATACTAGCATAATCCATGAATAACAAAATGCATTCACATAGAGTATGGACGAGAACATGCAATGATTACAATGTCATTGGATTCGTCTTTTCGAGGTTCAGATAAACTGTAGAGATAATAAAGATATTGTGTACGTCTTGATGTTTACCTCATCGCAGTACTAAGCTTAGATACTAATGTCTGTGATATACCGATTTTAATAATGCTATACAAAAATCTTCTCATTCTCAGTTTTCATTACAGAACAAGGGTGTATCTTTAATCCTAGAATAATAATAATAATAATAATAAATATAAATAAATAAAATAAATCTACCCAAACCATATATAAGCAGTAGAGTATTTCATTCATCTTTTC
>NW_028234414.1:35864579-35869579 GCF_977035675.1 Penaeus japonicus
TTTATCCCTTTAAAAAAACGGAAATCCAAAAATAACAAAAAACAAATCACAAACCAACCAGACACCATCCACAAACACAAACCAACACACAAAAACAAAAGACAAAATCCGATTTGAATTCCAACGTTTTCTTCCTCCTTAAAGAAAACGGGAATGATCCCAGACGCAAAAACAACAACAAAAAACACGTGACAAAAAGTAGACCACGTGATGCAAGCAGTTCTGTAGCGGATCTTGAAGGCCACCTGTACTTCAGTGTACATACGAGTGTACAGATATGGATGTTTATTGTGTGGGTACGTATATTATGACATATGATTAATCTCAAGTTGAAAAAAAAAGAAAATAGAAGAGAAAAAGAAAGAAATGAACGTTAGGCTATCAAACCGAAAAAAGTAAACCGAATTTCATATGCAAATTGACTATAGAAAAAAAAATGTGTTACTTGTTAACCTTGACAAATATTACTAAGTCGGTATGACCTAACTGCTGAAGATGAATGCAAATACATTTTACATAACCCAAAGTCGGCATTTTGACTCAGGTATTTGGGTTACAATACGTACTTCTAAGATCAAAATTATGAAACATATAAAGATTACTTACTATTCAACCGAGTTCGTAGCAATTAGTTTTGAAAAAAAAAATATATATAAATGAAATTGAATCACAATTTGTGAAATTAGTCATTCCCATTGCCAAATATACGTAAATAAGGCAAACATTAAGCCATATGCAACATGAAACATTGCCAAATTTCACGCATGGGAGTTTGCAGTTAAAATTAGCAGTGACTGGTACCTAACTGTTAAACGGTAACTGTTGCCGGAATCACCAAGAAGAGAGGAAATGCCCTGACAAAGATATTTAATTATTTCCTTGCTCAATTGGCGGACGAAGAACAGGAACCTGAAAACAAAGAAAAATAAAAAAAAAGAAAAAAAGGGGGGGATGGGAGATAGACAACCCAGTAAGAAATAGAAATAGGAAGGAGAAATAATAGATGATAAATGTGATAAGAGGATGTTAGGAAAATAGTATATGATAATTATAAATTGACCATGAATGATAAGATACAGTAACTTGGAAAATCTTAATGAAATGATACGGGATTGAAAAGCTTTTGAAACGAGGAAACAATTTTCTTTGCTTTTCTTTTGAATTTTTGTATTGTTTTCTTTATTTTCTTTATCTATTTTATTTTTCTTCATTTAAATCTCAGTAAGTGTGACATTTTAACAGTATTTTGAGTGTGTGCGTTAAGTTAGGTCATACGAAGTGACTCTTGAAAAATTACTTATTATCTATTCTTCTCTTATCTTTGAGTTTCCTTCTGCGCCTTCGTCTTCTATTTGTCATTATTACAATCCTCTCTCTTATTGTCATTCTTCTTAATTTTCGTTGCCCCCCTTTTCTTCTTCTTCTTTACTTTTTATATTTATCATTCCATTCTTCCTTTCGTCCTCTTCTTCTTCTTCCTCGTCTCCATCTTCTTCTATTCCATTCTTCATCTACATCTGTTACTCTCGTTTCTTCTTCTTTTTCTTCACCTTCCTCATCATTTCCTTCTTTCATCACTCTCTTCTAATATCCAAATCCGGTGCTCTACATTTTGCAATCCAAAGGCCATGATTTCAATTTGCATTCTTGTTGCAGACCGAACGTCCTTCACGGAATATCATTTAACGCGACGGTTTTTTTAAGATCAAATAATTCCAGATTTTAAAGCAAGCCACTTCCCTGTCACGTGTGATATGTTTCCTTGTCATAGTAAACAGGATCTTAATACATGAAGGGTGTATCAGTTAAAAAAAAAAAAAAAAAAAAAAAATCGAGTCTCTTTTACCTATTCATCTTTCGATCTGTCTATCAGTTAATGTCTATCTGTATCAGATTCAAAATCGTATGTATACAATCTGTCTGTTCATCAAAGTCTGTCTATATCGTATTCCACCGGTCTGTGTATAATCTTAGTCATGTTATGTTAGCCATGTTGTTATGACATCTTTATGACCATGAGGGTTGATCATGAGTATGTCAACGATGTTTGGATTGGTGGAATGTTTGTTTTACTTTGCCCCCCCCCCCCCCTCTATCTTTCTTTCTCTGCCTCTGTCTCTCTCTCTGTCTCTATCTCTGTTTCTCTGTCTATCTCTCTCTTTGTCTCTGTTTCTCTCTCTATCTCTCTCTGCCTCTGTCTGTCTCTGTCTCTCTCTGCCTTTCTCTGTCTCTGTCTCTCTCTCTCTCTCCCTCTCTCTCTCTCTCTCTCTCTCTCTCTCTCTCTCTCTCTCTCTCTCTCTCTCTCTCTCTCTCTCTCTCTCTCTCTCTCTCTTTCTCTCTCTCTCTCAATCTCTTTCATTCTTCTTATTTTTAGCCGAAAGACCTTATCATATCCTCATGCTCGGAAAACAAAAACCAGAAATACTAAATCACATCCTTTCTCTTTCTCTCTGGAATTGGACATGAATTATGCCTTTTTTCCCAGTTATATCTGACGCAAGAGACAGAAATATACCTTCTGATCATGCCAAAGGCCTCCGTTAGTTACCCTGGATCAAGGACAGGCCAAGTCATCAAGGCAAAAGCCGTGTGAATAGTACACGACCTGTTTTCAAGAGTGTTCAGGATATGATACACGTTGCTCTGGTTTGTGAAAGGGTTAAGGCTGTACGTGTGTGTGTGGGGGGGGGAGGGTGTATGTGTGTGTGTGTGTGTGTGTGTGTGTGTTATGTTTGTGTGTGTGTGTGCGTGTGTGTATGTATGTGAGTGTGTGTATGTGTGTGTGTATGTGTATGTGTGTGAGAGAGAGAGCGTGTGTGTGTGTATGTGTATATGTGTGTGTGTGTGTATGTATGTGTATATGTGTGCGTGTGTGTGTGTGTGTGTACCCCCCGTGTGCGTATACTGTAAGTATATCTCAGTACCTGAACTTCCGTCTAACGGTTTCCCAAAGGAAAGGTCAATCCAGACGCAGTGACTAATCCGTTGCTCTCATTCTTCTGACGTAATTCCGTTTTTGTCTTGTCATAGCAGTGAATCTTATGAATGAAGATAAAAGGCCAAGGTTGAGAGTACTGATGTGCCGTAATGTGCAACAGCCAAACTATAATAATGTTGCTGTACCCTTCGTCATTCTTGGGTTAGACTTTGTGACGCTTTTGCGGGCGTATGTATTTTATGTATTTTATTTTCGAAGAAAGTGAAACTGGCCAGAAACAATGAATAAAGCATAGACAATGGAAAAAAAAAGAAAATTAAGAGAATTGGAACACATACGGGGTGGAATTCCCTACTCTATAAATCCATTGAGGACATATAGCCCTATACTTTATGGATTCTAGAATTAGTATATCAAACCCTTCCATCTCATCTATATATTAAGGAAAGAGGGTGCCAACCTCACGACATTCTTATGAAATTATAATGATTCTATAATATATATTATTAATGGGTACAATGAAGTTCTTTCGATTCGTTTAAACATGTAGAGATTATATTTGCATAATCGGAGAGAGAATGAAAGACGGAGAAAGAAAGAAATTAGAGAAAGAGGGGGACGAAGACAGAGATGAGGGGAGAGAAAGAGAAAGACACGCAAACGGAGAAAGAAATTAGAGAAAGAGAGGGAAAAGGAGAGAGAAAGAGAGAGACACACACACACTGAGACCAATATAAAACAACAAAAGGAAACAGCGACAGCAACGAAACGACAGCCGTAACACTAATGCCAACAAAAAGCAGAAAAGGAACAAGAACGAGAATGAAAAAAAAAAAAAAAAAAATCCTCAATGCCTGACTGACCATCTGTGTTGAAAAGATGCAAGAGAATAATGCTACAATTACCAAGCAAGATTTAGACAAGTTATATAACAATGCTACAGAATATTTGATGATAAGGATACCCAATGGTGGTAGTTGATAATAACACTCATAATGATGATAATAATGATAATGATATTTACAAGAGGATATCAACGCTTATTTGATAATAACAATAATTACAATACATCCCATATCTCAAAACTGTATCTCAACATCTAAAAACAACATTCATTCCAAAAATGAAATAACACGCACTTAATAACAAACACCTCGACACAGACGGTAACACATCCTAAAAGACAGTCCATAATCACGCCACCGTTACGAAACAGGTTTTAAACAAGTTAGCATATTTTCCGTCCGGATTGCCATTCAGTTCTGCTTAGCGGGACCGGGAAGGGAACAGCTGATCTGCTCTTGTTGAAAGCGAGAGTGGACTTCGAAGGAAATGAAGGAGGAAGAACGGGAATATTGAGAGAGAAGGAGAGGAGGAAAGGATGTGGATGGAGTAGGAGGAAGAGGAAGAGGAAGAAGAAAAAGAAGATAAAGAGGTTTGGTTGTGTTATCGTTGATGAGAAAGAGAATTGGGGGAAGGAGAAGGAGAAGGAAAGAGAGAGGGGGAAGATAAGATAGGAAAAGAAGAAAGAGATAAGAAGGAGGAATAAGAACAAAAAAAAATGATAATAATAATAATATCTAGGCACTAATTGCAGGCAAACCAAAACAAATTTACTTACCCATAGCCTCCCCCCTCCCAAAATAATAATAATTATAATAATAAATAAATAAATAAATAAACAAATAAAAAATATATATATATCTAAACAATAAATCCCAAACTCAGAAAATACATCCGGATCGCAAGAAACCCCAACACCCGCTAAAAAAAAAAAAAAAAAAAAAAAAAAAGGCGAGCGCCAGGCCATTAGCCGCTGCAAGAGGTGTGCGTGGGGGAGACTCAACAAAAAGCTGTCAAGACGCGAGCGAGAGAGAGACAGGACGGGATCGGCTGACCGCGCCCATCACACACGTAAAAGTCAAGTTAGGAAGACGAAGAGGGATGATAGGAGAGAGAGAGAGATAAATGTAGGATTATGGGGACGGAGAGAGATAGAGACAGTAAAGAATTGTTACGGAGATAAAGACAACGTGGATGAAGATAGAATAAATTGAAAAGA
>NW_028234414.1:35872079-35877079 GCF_977035675.1 Penaeus japonicus
ACTGAACACTGTACAAACAGGTTTTAATAAACTACTCATCGCATCATCACATTTTAAAGAGACACTAATTGCATGACGCAACTTCTTCTCTGGCTTTTTAAAAATCGTCTGGATTTACAATATTCTTTCCAATCATGAAAACACTAAAGCATTATACTCTTTTATGAGGAAAAAGTCTCTGTTAATTATATTCTGCCTTGTACATGTCGTTATATATGTGTGTGAATTTTGTTAAAAGGAACGAAAAAATTAATATTACCTTATAAAAACAAATTTCATTATTCATTTCAGATAACACCGAGTGATCTTATGACCCTTTTGGCATGAAAGACAAATAAACTGGTTTTCAGGGCATCTCTCTACTCGTCAGCCTCCTCTTCCTCGCCGGTGGGTTTGGCATCATTGAACTCAGGAACAAAATTGTCGTCGACCACACGGTAACCGAATTGGTCGGCGACGTACTTGACGTGGTACTCGTTGCCGTCGGGCGCTACCCACGAGTACTCGCCCTCGACGGCCCTTCCTGGGACGCCCTCCTGCTCGTGCTCCATGTGGTCCTGCTCGACGTCGATCACGTCAGAAGGTTAAACGACGGTCAGGGCGACGATAAGGTGCGAAAGATAATCTTTATTTACTAGGATTTATCGAGTCCGTTAAATACACTTGAAATACTCATGGAATACGTAACTAGTACATGAATGACAGACTTCACAATTCAAGGTATGTGATCAGTGTTTTGATATTTCATAGACATCGATTGCTACTGAATTCTCAAGTTCGATTTGCATTCCTTGACTAACATATATGTAGGTTATCGGATATGCAAATGCAATGAGGTCATTATGAAATTTTATTCTGAGATTATTTCCACAACTCATATTTTATATGATTAAATGAAATCTGAGATTCTTGTAATAATAGATATTGTTCCATTATTTTGAAAAAAAAAAAATAAATGAACAGATTAACATTTTGAAATTATGTCATTATGAGAATCCACCCCAGTGTGTGGACCAAGACTCATTAAGTGAACAAACATAATTGTGGAAGATCTGGAGAATGGGTTGCTGCCTTTCTTCAGTATGATTTATTACGTCGATCCTTCGATCATTTATCTTCGTACTAGTACCTTCGATATTTAAATTTTCATGTATCGCAATGATTTCGCTAAGTTTTTACATTTGCCTTCCATTAAATCGTTTTCTTTTCATACTGTTAAGAATGTTGTGGGCGTATCTAGATCAAACATAAGCTGAGTTTATGAAAAATTGGAAATAAGAATAATATTCTACTGAATATAAATTTATTATCAATATTTAACTTTATGATTACATCCCAGAATTACGTATATGATAAAATATCGTATTCAAGCCATCCTTCTATTCGTCAGCATCCTCTCCTTCGCCGGTGGGTTTGGCATCATTGAACTCAGGAACAACATTGTCGTCGACCACACGGTAACCGAATTGGTCGGCGACGTACTTGACGTGGTACTCGTTGCCGTCGGGCGCTACCCACGAGTACTCGCCCTCGACGGCCCTTCCTGGATCTCCCTCCTGCTCGTGCTCCATGTGGTCCTGCTCGATGTCGATCACGTCAGAGGGTCGGGCGGCGGTCAGGGCGACCAGAGCCAAAGCGACGATCAGCTGGAAAAATTATTCACAAGTATAAAATGTATGTTCAAATAATGCTTGTGTTATTGATCTGAAAATATCACTAACTGATTATAGAACAAGTCGTAAGATTTCTTGACTGAACTGAAAAATCAAGAAATATACCACTCACAATATGGAGTAACTTACCAGAACCTTCATGTTTGTACTGGCTTAGAAGAGCAACTGTTGCACTGTGCTTGTCCTAGCTACATTATATACTCAAGTGCACCGCCGTGGTCGCTATGAAGGCCAGAAGTCTTCAGTCCTTGAATTATTAAACGAATTTTGTGACCTTGTAAATTCAGTTTTTCGGTCTCACCTACGCTTTAAGCAATTTTAACTACTGGTTTAGATTTGGTTCGAATTCCTGTTATATATTTTTTCAATCTTTATGAAATACCAAGGAAGTTTAATAGATAACATACATAAGTCGTTTGTTTCTCAGTTTTATGACTATTGCTGTCTTTGCTTGATATCTTTAGTCGATTATCTATTTTCTTCTTACATTCATAAATACATGTTTACTTGACAATTTAATCTGATGATTGAATACAGTATGGTTCGATCTCTGTTAAAAATATATTTTGGTTTTATTCCACTTATATTCCACATATATTTTACAAACAAATAATATCATATAACCTCAAATGTGATATTTCATAGATAGAGAGCCAGAGAAATAGTTATGATAATGATAATAAGGATAATGATAATAATCACAATAATGATGAAGATGGTTATGGTCATGGTGATGAATATGATGACCGTAAAGCATTTATAGAAAGTATGAAATTACTACCTTAGTTTAGATCAGTGGGCCCTAAATCATGATGCGTTTCGTTTCGTGACATGTGATATATAATCTGATATGAGTGATATCCAGCCAAAGCCACTTGTTATATGAAAATGCGATGCATGCAATTATTAGTTAATGGTGACAACATTGGTGGCAGTATTAGAAAGAGGATTAGGTCATAATCTGAAAGGTTTATGTAGCCTGAAAAAAATGCGAACTGCTGATCTAGAGATATGCTAAGTTTATGGATGTCAAAGAGAAAAATAAATCTCCCTCCTTCCTTCCCCCCTACCACTTGATAATAAGGTAAGGATATGGCATTATATACACCAATAATCGACATTTTGATGAAAGTGGTTAAACTTTGGTCATGGTAATGAATATTAAGGCATCGATGACCGTAAAAAGCATTGTTAATGATCAGCTGTTGACAGTGGAAAACAGTGTTATAGAATCAGCTTACAATAGTCACATAGAAGTTGAAATTACACCATTGTTTAGATCCTTGGGCCGAATCATGCTGCGTTTCGTTTCTGGACATGTGATATATCATCTGTCATGCGGCCTATCCAGCCAAAGCCGCTTGTTATATGACATTGCGATGCATGATATTATTAGTTAATGGTGACAACATTGGTTGCCAGTTTTTTATGAAGTGGCTTAGGTATTAATCTGATAGGTTGATGTAGCAGGTAAAAAAATGCGAATGCTGTTCTAGAGATATGACTAAGTTTTTGGATGTTCAAAGAGACAAAATAAATCATATATATACTACAATGATTCTTTGGCATTTCCCATAGATCGACATATGCATTTATACCATAGTTTAGTACTAAACTTTTGGTCCACAAATTAAGGCATTGATTGCGTTTCGTTTCGTGACATGTGATATATAATCTGATATGAGTGATATCCAGCCAAAGCCACTTGATATATGAAAATGCGATGCATGATATTATTAGTTAATGGTGACAACATTGGTGGCAGTATTAGAAAGAGGATTAGGTCATAATCTGAAAGGTTTATGTAGCCTGAAAAAAATGCGAACTGCTGATCTAGAGATATGCTAAGTTTATGGATGTCAAAGAGAAAAATAAATCATATATAAACTCATGTTTCTTTTGGCATTATACATACATCGACATTTTTTACGTTTAGGTTAAACTTTTGGTCAGTCACAACTTAAGGCATCGAAGATCATCGTTAATGATAGGCTGCTGACAGTGGAAAACAGTGTTATAGAATCAGCTTACAATAGTCACATGAAATTCATCGAGTTCATCTTTAGTACTTGATAGGCTGCTGAAGGAAGTGGGAAAATGTGTTTTAAGTGAATATGTTTTTCTTAGAATTATAGTACTTGAAATATCCCCATGTGATTCCATTTAAGTACTTATTCCAAATTGCTACCTCTATTGTAGTTTAAGGTAAAATAGACATGCTAATATATCTGTAAATTAACTCTATTGTAGTTAGAAGTATGATATGCTTCTTTATGACGAATTTTATTAAAAAAATCCCAGTTATTTTCTTTCAGAAAAATTGCTACCTCTATTGTAGTTTAGAAATGACATGCTACAATATCTGAATTAATATTCATGTTATTCTTCTTTTAGATGGAGCCATCCATGTTCGTCCAGCAAACATAGAACGTCAAATAATGTATGTGACAGATACAGTATCATATCATGATAGTGTATCTGTCTACATCATGATGTCAGCAAACATAATGTATGTGTCAGAATGTACAGTGATTCATATTATTTGTTTTAACCGTTCACTATCATATGATTGTAATCCTATTTTTGGTCATATTTTAGAAATTTGTTTTAACCAGATTACATAAAGCGATGTAAATGAAAATGTGACAATTCTGTTTTCAGAGTCAGAGTAAAATACCCCACTTTATTAGAAATGATCTTTGAAAACAATTCAGATCAAGAACATCTTTACAAAATCTCGATCAACGAATGAATAAACAACGATTCAAGTATCTTCAAGTATATAATGCTCGTTTGCGAATTCTTGCAGATTGGTGAAGGATGTTTTAACCCGATTGGTGAAGGGTAAGCGATGTATATGAAGGCTTTTTAATTATGTCCTAACTTTATTTTTAAGTAATATGTGTCAATAAAATACCCCACTTTATTATAAATGAGCATGAGTAATGAAACATTCTGAATGTGTATTCCATCTTACAAAAATGCCAGATATGCTTAATTATAGATCAAGTATTTTATTTCATTTGTTTATTTGTTGGTAATTATTGAATGTAACCGTGCTTCTAATGCATGTGACTATTTAAGGGATAAATATGATGGCTTAATTATGTCCCTAACTTTATTTTAAGTAATGTATCCAATTAGATTATTTCATGTGTATTTTCTTGAAATGCATTCATGCTTAAATATAGTTATATTTATTTCATAATTAATTTGTTTATATTGGATGAACCGTGCATGACACTTAAATAAGAGACGTTATTTTTCTTTACTGACGTTATTTTTCTTTACTAAAGATTTATTATTCACGCATATGTTATATCCCCT
>NW_028234414.1:35882079-35889579 GCF_977035675.1 Penaeus japonicus
TGCTCGTGCTCCATGTGGTCCTGCTCGAAGTCGATGATGTCAGAGGGTCGGGCGGCGGTCAGGGCGACCAGAGCCAAAGTGACGATCAGCTGTGATATGGAACATGAGTATAGGATTAGTATCAGATAACGGTTGTGTTCCTAATATGAAAATTCAAGAGAAATATCCAAAACTCAAATTATTTGATTCACTATCAACTTAAGATTAAGAGAAATATTGGTAATACATAGTGTGTTTCACTCACCAGAACCTTCATGTTTGTATGGACTTTGCAGAGCAACTGTTGTCCTTTGCTTGTCCTGTCGCAATTTATACCCAACCGCACCGCTGTGGTCACCTTGAAAGTTCGAACCTTGAAGCGATGAGCGAATTTTTTTTATTGATCCTATGAATTCAGTTTTCTTCTTCTTCTGTATTCTAAATTGGTGTTGCTTTTTTTTTTTTTTTTTTTTTTTGGCTTAGTTCGAGTCCATGTTTATATGAATATTTGAGGACTAATGGAGGTTAATGAGAAAAAAACTGTGTAGCATATTTTTCCCAGATGATATACACATGCATATACTGTATGTATGTGTGTATATATCTATTTGTATATATATAGATATATGTATATATTGTATGTACATATAAAGATAAACATTTGTATGTGTGATTATATGCATATATATATATATATATATATATATATATATATATATATATATGTGTGTGTGTGTGTGTGTGTGTGTGTGTGTGTGTGTGTGTGTGTGTGTATGTAAAAAGCATTATATATATATATATATATATATCATATGCATGTTACATACACACATATGTATATATATGCATGTATGTACATATATACATACATATGTATTAACATACGTAATACATGTATGTATATACATATACATATATATATATTTATATGTATATATATATATATATATATATATATATATTTATATATATTATTATATTATTTATGTATATATATATTATATATAGTATATTATTTATATGTGTTAGTATGGATATGTATTATATATATATATATATATATATATATATATATATATATATTATATATATATTATGTATGTATGTATGTGTATGTGTGTATATAATATATATGTATATATATAATATATATATATATAATATATATAATATATATGATATATGTATGTATATATATGTATAATATGTGTATATATAAATGTGTGTGTTTGTGTTATATATGTCTACATTGTATATTGTGTATATATGTATACATAAATATATATGTGTATACATATGTGTGTGTACGTATATATAAGTATATATGTATATATAGGGATCAATTCGAGACCAGTACACCCAATATGCCTTAGGTGTATTGACCCTGGCAGGTTGCACATTGCTTAAATTGAACCGGGCTAGATGCATTGTGCTTTATCTGATTCTGGTCGTGTTCTAATTGATACGGGCTGAGTGATCCCGTAATACAAGAGAAGTATACTGGAAAACAAAATGTTTGAGAAAAATACAACGAAAGGTACCGCAGATGAACGGTTATATACAAATTTGATCAAATACAAACATACATACCCCCCGCCCGCCCCCCTCTCTCTCTCTTTCTGACTCTCTCTCTTTCTGACTCTCTCTCTTTCTGACTCTCTTTCTCTTTTCTCTCTCTCTTTCTGACTCACTCTTCTCTCTCTCTCTTTCTGACTCTCTTTCTCTTCTCTCTCTCTCTTTCTGACTCTCTTTCTCTCTCTCTCTCTCTCTTTCTGACTCTCTCTCTTTCTTTCTCTTCTCTCTCTCTCTCTTTCTGACTCTCTCTCTCTTTCTGACTCTCTCTCTTTCTTTCTCTCTCTGTTGGAAGAAGAATGTCGGTTTTCCGACTCTTTATCATCTCCACACAGGCAATTACGGGACACATAATGAAGGGAAGAACTGTGTTTAGATTAATTTCGGGTGTACTGTTTTTAAATTTACCATGGCTGGGTGTAGTGTTCTTAGGTGCCCTGTACTTAAAAAGAATAAGGAAAGGAAAGGAAATATATATATATATATATATATATATATATATATATATATATATATATATATTCATATATGTGTGTGTGTGTGCGTGTGTTTATATGTATATATCTATAGTTTTATATATATGCATATATATATATATAAATAAATAAACAAATATATATATATATGTATATATATATATATATATATGCATATATATATATATGCATATATATATATATATATATATATATACATATATATATATATATGTATATAATGTGTATATATATGTGTATATATCTATCTATATGCATATACATATATTCATATGTGTGTGTAAGAGCAAGTATATATGTATGCATTAATATATATGTATGTATATATGTATATGTACATATACATATATATGTATATGTATATGTTTATATATGCATATATAGGCACACATATATGTATATATATATAAATATATATATATAAATATATATATATATATATATTCCTCTTCATATATGCAAAATTACATTTAAGCTATCTGATTGAATAATTGATATGCGTGAATAAAAACTGATTATATATATATGGATATATATTATACATATATTCATATATGTATATATGAGTAAATATATATATGTGTGTGTGTGTTTGCTTCTGTCCGAAAATATGTAGGGAGAGAAAACATTTCTTTTCTTGATAGGGTACAGTATTTAATATATGATTCAATATAAAGGATTTCATTTCTTAAGCTTATGGATATTGTTATATTCTTTCCATGTATGCATATCATCTTTTTATCAAAGTAGTGCATCGTATGTTAATTTCATGATCAAGATCTTATTCCATGCATGACTATTTGGCGCAACTTTTTTTCATGCATTTTGTTAAAATTTGCATTTAATCATCTAAGTATTACCTTTTTTATTTATTTCTTTGGGTCCTCTAACAGAATTATATATTGGTTATGCAAATGATATCAAACTAGGAAATATAACTATGAATCATTTATTAAAATAATATTTCCCCTATATGGTCATAGCATCTGTATTCTTTTGATTACCAAAGAGTTCGCCAGAGATAAATATTTCCGAATCTAAGTCATGCTGTTACTTGTCAGCCTCCTCTCCTTCGCCGGTGGGTTTGGCATCATTGAACTCAGGAACAACATTGTCGTCGACGATGCGGTAACCGAATTGGTCGGCGACGTACTTGACGTGGTACTCGTTGCCGTCGGGCGCTACCCACGAGTACTCGCCCTCGACGGCCGTTCCTGCGACGCCCTCCTGCTCGTGCTCCATGTGGTCCTGCTCGATGTCGATCACGTCAGAGGGTCGGGCGGCGGTCAGGGCGACCAGAGCCAAAGCGACGATCAGCTGGGAAATATGAGTAAGATATATATTGAAATTAGGGATGTGTACCGATTTCATTTTTCCCAAAAGAACAAATATGCTTTTTGACTTACCATAACTTTCATATTTAGTTAGAATTCATAGTAAGGGAACAATTGAATATAGTCTAATACATGTTGCAGTATATTATATGCAAGAACACTATGGGAAATATTCCAGATACATGGCATGTTTTAACTCACCAAAACCTTCATGCTTGTATGGGATTTGGTAGAGCAACTATTGTCCTTTGATTGTCCTGCCGCAATTTATACCCAACTACGCTGCCGCGGTCACCTTGAAGGCTAGAAGTGTTCAGACATTGGATGGATTAGCTAACTCTGTGACTGACCTTGTGACTTCAGTTTTTCGTTTGAATTTGTGTTTTGTTCAGTTACTTTTTCATTTTACCTATGCTAGGTCTGATAACTGTAAACGCATCTGCTTTGATAAAATGATACAAATGATGCAATATATTATATACATGTACTATATATGTTTAAGTTCCATATGAATATCCTTAAATCTCTCTCCAGATCTATGCTATATATATATACATCCATACACACACATACAGACACGCACACACACTTAGATACACACACACACACACACACACACATATATATATATATATATATATATATATATATATATATATATATATATATATATATTTATTTATTTATTTATATATGTATGCATGTATATATTCATGTATGTATGTATATATATATATGTATACATACATATATTTTTGTATGTGTATTTATAGATATACATATATACACACATATATATAAACACATTCTCATATATGTGTATATATGTATATATATAAGTATATATATATTAAAAAAAATATGTGTGTGTGTCCGGACGAAGTGATAGATAATCTACTCTAATCAAGGGTACTCTTACATTAGCCATGTTCAATCAGTAAATTCAGCAATTACTTGTTATTGATACCAATAACATATATAATGTAAGAGAGATCGTCGCCCACTTTTCAACACGAGGAACAGTGGGAATAAATAGGTGTTTGGCATGCATGAAAAAGGGAATTTTAAGGGTGGTGTAAGCACTGGGAGTGATGAGTCACAATACATGGTGACTGTTGCAAAAGTGTTGGCGATCGGATTCAAAGAAGATGCTTTTCACAGCCGTATTATATATATATATATATATATATATATATATATATATATATATATATATTTCTTTTTCTTCTTCTTGCTCTCTTTCGTTCTCCTCTTTTTTTTTCTTTTCTTTTTTTTTATTACTTTAAAAAGGGTACTGTATATATGATGTCAAAGGTCTGTAGCTTAAGTTTTCTTCTTACATGGGTACTTGCACACTGTTAAAGGCTTCTTTACACCGTATTAGATCTGGCTTCTTAAAGTGTCTTCATAAATGATGCGATAATATCAAAATAAAGTATAAAATTACTATTTACTTACAATTCAAACAGCAAAAGAATAACAAAATGATTTAGCAAACAATAGAGTATTTTACATTATATTTAGAAATGCTATAAATTTCGATAAATTTTATAAATCTAAAACCAAAGCAGGTGCTAGAAAACTGTTAAGCTGCTAAATCTATACCTTGACCTGACTCAAGGACTATCTACAGTTTTACAAATATTTCAGTATAGTCATATAGACATATTATAGAACGTATCATAAACAATCGAAACGTTAAGTCATTTGCTTTCTTCTTTTTCTCTTATAGCAAACCATAAACAAAATACTAATTATTTACATAATTAGATAACACAACTTTATCAAATGTGAAACGTTTGAGATGTACTCTTCTTTAAATTCAAATCAAATTTTAGCTTCATAAATATACTTATTCTGTGATTTGTGATTAGATAGTAACCTGTGATTTTATAAGATTCCCGCCTTTAAGCTAATGATTTGCATTTGTTATATTTTGTTTATCCAATTGACTATTTTATTACCTTTTCATTTCCAGTGTTAGTAAGCACTTAAACAACTAATTCGTTATTTATTTATAAACGGTGTCTATGTCGCGCTTTCTTATCTTTATCTTTGGTCACGTAAAATATAATATACATTTCTGTTTCTCCATAAGTCGCAAATGATATCAAACTAAAACATTTTATCGTAAAATATTTATTAAAAGAATGCTCCCCTTTATGGTCACAGCATCTACATACTTTTGATTACAACCTGGAAATATATAACAGATAAATATCTCAGCATCCAATCTACGTCACTAATCGTCAGCCTCCTCTTCTTCGCCGGTGGGTTTGGCATCATTGAACTCCGGAAGAACATTGTCGTCGATCACACGGTATCCATTATGGTCGGCGACGTACTTGACGTGGTACTCGTTGCCGTCGGGCGCTACCCACGAGTACTCGCCCTCGACGGCCGTTCCTGGATCTCCCTCCTGTTCGTGCTCCATGTGGTCCTGCTCGATGTCGATCACGTCAGAAGGTCGGGCGGCGGTCAGGGCGACCAGAGACAAAGCGACGATCAGCTGTGAAATTGAATAATTATAGTTTGTATATTTGTACATATGATACTAGCTGTTACCCTTTTGTAAAGACATCAAGAAAAAATGGTGTATATACTGTATAGTATCTTCTGACTTACCAGAACCTTCATGATTGTTAAGGTGTAGAACAGCAACTGTTGCGTCGTGCTTGTCTTGGCTGCAATATATACTCAGCTGCACTGCCATTGTTACCTTGATCGCCAAAAAGTATTCGGACCTTGAATGAAAGAATTCTGTGACTGACCTTGTGAGTAAAGTTTTTCGTTTTCACTTTTCCTTAGATTAGTTGTCAATTCTCTCTTGATGTTTGTCATACAAATATTAGATTTTCATTGACATCACTTGCTAGTTTTCTATCATCCTGTCTTATATAGTTCCATATCATATTAATTTATTTTCTTCTTCTTTTCTCTCTCTTTCAAGTTGCATAGCGAATATAGAAATATGCTTAACGGAAAGGCAGGAAAAGCGTTGGTAGTTGTTCAAATTTATCGACGTCTCAAATCATCTTTTAAGGTTCCTCGCTTTCGGTTCTTGTCTTAACGATGACGTTGGACCTTTGGTTATAATTTCTATAATCCAGTCATTATTCTTTACACTATTCTTGAGAACCGATTCTGGGCAGAAGTGCTTGCTTGTGTTTTGGTTATTCCCGTTCTCTACATGCATACTCTCACGCACTCAAAGACCGTACATGTACACACAAAAAACAGGCACACGTGAGTTACATACAAATAGACATGTTATTTAATGATTTGACGACAGTCATATGTAACGTACAAAAACAGGCACACAAATGTAGATATAAACAGATAGATGTATAGATAGATGTTTAATGGTTGAACGGCGGTCAAAATGATGAAACGCAAAGTCACGATGATACAGAAGATTCAATAGAGAAATATATGAAAAAAAAATCTCAGAAATCCGTTGTGGTAAGTCACCTAAACCTTCAGTTATCTTATCCAGTGAGTGCAACATATCTACACGACTACACCGTTATTGTCTTGCAACCCAGAATGACCGAACTTTGAATCCGTTGATTTCGTTAAGGAATTTCGAAACTGATATCATTAATTCCAATAATTTTATTCGTCGCTCTACTTATGCTGAGACCTGCTTTGTTGATTTACATAGACCAGTTTAAACTAGTTCGTACAGTTAATAAAGCAGACGCCGGAAAATTATTCTCTTTTTTTAATCACGTAGTCATCGAATACTTCACAATAAATTTGCCTCACAACTTTATTCATTTTGGTCTCGAATCAGGACAATATGTATATATATATATATATATATATATATATATATATATATATATATATATATATATATATATATATATATAATTTACATGTATATACATGTATATATACACATATATGAATATATATATATATATATATATATAATTTACATATACATATACATGTATATATATACACATATATGAATATATATATATATATCATTAAAAACTTTTCATTGTTTGCTGTCATTCCATTCTATATGTGTGTGAAAGTATGTATATATGAGATATATAACGTCTGATGATACAAAAGGAGATATCAAACGCGAACGTTTTGTCAAA
>NW_028234414.1:35902079-35909579 GCF_977035675.1 Penaeus japonicus
AGATGCAAAATAATTAAATTTCTCTCTATCTAACTATATATCAAGTTATCTAGCTATCTAGTTATCTATCTTTCTTTCTTAGGGGAAATCAAAATAGTTTGTCATAAAGGCCCCTTTCGTTTATTATTCCCCATACATTTTCTTTTCTTTCTTTTTTCAAATTCTTTATAATCTAATCATCATCTTCATCTTCCGGCATGTCGCTGCGCACCCTGGGGACTACGTTGTCGTCGACGATGCGGTAACCGAAGCGGTCGGCGACGTACTTGACGTGGTACTCGTTGCCGTCGGGCGCTACCCACGAGTACTCGCCCTCGACGGCCGTTCCTGGGACGCCCTCCTGCTCGTGCTCCATGTGGTCCTCCTCGAAGTCGATGATGTCAGAGGGGCGGGCGGTGACCAGGGCGACCAGACCCAAAGCGAAAAGAATCTGTGAAAGGTTATGATTACAATAATTACAACTTGCATTTTTTTTGTAATGTCCTCTGGTATGGATTGATAAATGTCAAAATAGTGAATGAATATTTCCAGACTAATGACAGAGCAATGGAACTCACCAGAACTTTCATGTTAGCGAGAATCTGGAGAGTGATTGATGCTTGCAGTTTGCTTTGGCTTCAATATATACCCTGTCGACACGGCCTTCTTGCGAGGACATCCGTTTTTGCTCTTTTTATTATTCTTGAATCAGTTATTGTCGGTTTCTCTGACTAGCTCTCTATTTCTCATTTTCTTTCTCTGTCTTTCTATTTATCACGACACAAATTAATTCATCTCTCTCTCTTTCAATACATATATATGTGTGTGTGTGTGTGTGTGTGTGTGTGTTTACAGTATGTATATCTGTGTGTGTTTACAGTATGTATATCTGTGTGTGTATATATGTATATAGATATAAGTATATATACATATAAATGTATGTATATGGGCGTGTGCGTGTGCACATACATGTAAGTATATACATTCAAATATATATATTTTTTTTTTCTCATATATATACATATATCTATGTATACTGTATATATATATATATATATATATATATATTTATATATATATATATATATATATATATATATATACATATACTGTATATATATATATATATATATATATATATATATATATATATATATATATATATATATATATATATATATATACATATATCTATGTATATATATATATATATATATATATATATATATATATATATATATATATATATGTATATATATATGTATATACAGATACATAATTTACATATGGCCATTGGTAGTGTAATTAATATCATGCGAATGGCACAGATAGTAGTAATCATTATAATTATCTTCATGAAGGTGGCCATAAAGAAATGATAATGATAAAGTCAGTGATATTTATAATGTCTTTTATCACTACCGATGATTATAATAGAATGATGATGTCACATCGATATTAATGATAATAGTAAGGATTATGATTATCATTAACTTATTATATGCTTATATTATCATAATGATATAAGATATTATGATGATAACAATGATAAAGATAATAATGATTATTAATAATGATAACTAAGATATGTTACATACAAAATTCCCCATTTAGAAAGATTTGTAGATTTTTCTTTTTTTTTTCAGTGTCCGAGCTTTTCTCATTAAATTTTCTTAAAAGTCTTTCAGATTATTATCAAGGCTACAACGGGATCTTTCGAAAATTATAGTGACTAAGGATCTGAATGATAGTTTTCTCACGCTACAAGAAGCGGTCAACGAACGAATAGTAGCTTTCGTTATATGAGAATTGAATTCAAACTTTGATATATTCATATATACAGATATATATATATATATATATATATATATATATATATATATATATATATATATATATATATATATATGTATGTATGTATATATACGATATATACATATATATGTATATATATATGTGTGTGTGGGGGGGCTGGTATATATGTATGTATATATATATACGTACATATTTATATATATATATATATATATATATATATATATATATATATATATATTATATATATATACGCATGAATATATATATGGATGTAGGTATATATGTATACATATATATATATACAGATGTGTATATATATGCATATATAAACACATATATATACATATACATATATATGAATGTGTATATATATGTATATTTATACATATATAAACACACACACACACACACACACACACACATATATATATATATATATATATATATATATATATATATATATATATATATATATATATATACATATACATACATATACATATATATGAATCTATATATGTATATATATATATATATATATATATATATATATATATATATATATATATATATATAACCAATATATATATGTGCGTGTGTGTATGTATATATATATATATATATATATATATATATATATATATATATATATATATATATATATATATATGTATACATATATATGTCTATATATACATATATATATGTGTGTGTGTCTGTGCGTATTTGGCTATATGTTTATCAATCAGGCAGACGAGGACAAGAAATGAAGACAGAAATTTTGCTATTCGGAATACAACTCAATAAATCATATATAAGCAGTCCATACATTACCTTGATCATTACTAATCAGTGAGTTGGATTACGCTTCTTCCTGAAAGAGAAAGAGAAGTAGAAATCATTAAGCACTTTGCAACCTACGAGCTGAAGATGTTTTATGTAAAATTAACGAAATAGATGAATATTAATTCTCCCATTAATCTTAGAGTGATTGCATGCACTATAATGTTCATCAATTTATTCATAAGAACTGTACACGTTAGTGTGAGCCATTTTATGATGGCATTAATAGCAAAGATTATAGTGATAAATATGATAACAAAGCAACAACGATACATAATGACAGTGATAGTATATCCTAGATTATCATTTTTACTACCATTAATGAAAAAAAAATCATTATCATCATTGCTACCATTGCAATAACCAATATCATTGTTACCATCATTATCATTAAGAATTTTCAGTTGATATGATTAGTAATGTTATCAGGATTATTAGTAGTTGTAATTATGACTATTAATATTATCAGTGGCATTGCAACCAACTAAAAGAAAATAGGTTATGCAATATTGCATATCGTGAAACCATATGTTTTAGCTAGTAATGTTCCTATTAACCCCGATTGGAGGGCCTGATCTTTATTGCAATAAAAAACAAACATTCATATTGCTTATCAATGTCTTTTATGCTAAAATCAGTGAAACTTTCTTATATGCATAGATAGATAGATATATAGATAGATAAACTATTAAGCGGCGAAAGACGAAATATGAAAGAATGAAGGAAAAAGTTGTTTGCAATGAAACTCTCCATTAAAGGCTATAAACACAGAATAACCTTTAAGCAGTGCATATGTAATCATCTAAGCATGATTACGTTGGGTTATGCCTATGCATGTCATGTGTAACTATCATTATTGTCATTAATATTACTGTTGTTGCTGACATTTTGGTCTTGTTCTTATCATAATATGTTTTAATGACGGTGCAGTGCGATTAACTGATTAACAAATAGAATATGAAAAAAGGTTAAAAAAAAGTTATAAGAACAATAGAATCGAGAGAGGGAGACTGGAAGGAAGGACAGAGAGAGAGAGAAATACCTTTATGTATACTTAATTACTGGCCTTGAATGCAGAAAGAGAGAGGAAAAGAAATAGGGAGGGCGAATATAGGATCTGAGACAATAAGCGTTACGAATATTATTTATCTATTGATATCTATTACATATTTCACATCTAATCATCATCCTCTTCAGCTTCCGGCATGTCGCTGTGCATTCGGGGCACAACGTTGTCGTCGACGATGCGGTAACCGAAGCGGTCGGCGACGTACTTGACGTGGTACTCGTTGCCGTCGGGCGCTACCCACGAGTACTCGCCCTCGACGGCCGTTCCTGGGACGCCCTCCTGCTCGTGCTCCATGTGGTCCTCCTCGAAGTCGATAATGTCAGAGGGGCGGGCGGCGACCAAGGCGACCAGACCCAAAGCGAAGAGAATCTGCAACATTTTCATTAGTAGATCAATCTAAATTCTACTGCCATAGTTTTCTGACACTGAGTAAGATCTGAATATTCAATTGCAACACTGACTGTGGTGTAACTTACCAGAATCTTCATATTTACGATATTCAGTAGAGCAACTGATGCTTGTCTGTTGCTTAGACGACAATATATACCTCGTCGATACGACCTTCTACCGAGGACACGCCAAGAATATGGGTTTTGATCTTGTCCTGTTTGCTGTTCTTGAATCAGGCGCCATTTTACTGAACATCATAATAAAAAGTTCTTTGCCAGTTGTTTTACACAGGAAATTCAATTCAATCTCAGATGCATTTTATCTTGTTTGGCACATTGAGTAAAGTCATCATATGTTATTTTTTTTATTATTACTAATATTATTCTCTTCGTCGTCGGCGTAACTATAATAGCATTGCTATGCTATTATAGTTTCTGCTCCATATATCGATATGTTTTCTGTGAATGTTGTTTCCAGCAATGTGAAGTGCAATGTACTATATTCATGCTTGATCTCGTTTTTCATTCCAATTTAATTCACGCTATCATCACAATCAGTTATTGAAATTACTGATATAATTTTTATCTTGTTATTATCATTATTAACATTATCACTATCATTACTATAACTCTTATTTTCATTATTGTCATGATCATTATTATTGACACTCACCATTGTCATCATTATCTTTGTCATCTTTATCATAATTAGTAATGTTATTTTCATGTTAATTGTTATCATCATTCTTATCAATATCATTTTCATTATCATCATTTATATCATAATCATTGTCATTATTATCATTATGATCATTTATATCATTATTATTGTCATTATCATCATTATCGCTGTTGCTGTTTTTATTATCATTATCATCATTATTATCATAATCTATATTATCAATATTATCATAATTGTTATCATCATCACTATCGTTATTGTTCTTATTATCATTATAATCATTGTTACCGTCATCATTACCATTATTATTATGACTTCCACTACTACTATCATCGTCGTCAGTATTATCATTATCATTATCACTGTTATACTATCATCATTGTTGCTATCATTATCATTATTAGCATTATCATTATTGTCGTAATCATTGTTATGACTACATTATCGTTACTATTGTCACTGTTATTGTTATTGTTGTTTATATCATTATAATCAGCATTAGTTTAGCATTATTATTATCTGAACATTCTCATTATCATTGCCATAACTATTATATCTAAGTAATCATTATCATTATGTTGATTATCACTCTTATTCTTTAATGATAGTGCCCATTAGCATCATTATCATTATATCTGCATTCTCATGTTACTACTATTCATATTATTGTTATTATCATTAGTATCATTATCAGTACTAATATTGGTATCAGTTGTTTGCATAGGCATATTGTTGATAGTATTATTATCATCATCATTATCATCACCAACCACCATCATAACTGTTTTGTATTCATTTTTATCTTTATTTTTACCCTACTTGTCAATATCATTATTTTGTTTGCTTAGCTTATATTATTTTTCTTTTGTTATTTTCGGTAATTAGAAATATATATATTACATTTTACCCTTTTTGGTGATTATATAGTGTATCTTTACCTCTGTGAGCGAGTGTTCGTAGATCCATACACATTCATAAATGTATAAACATATGAATGTATGTCTGTGTGAATATCCTTTATATTCCTATTAATATCTTCTTTCGATAACTAGCACGTGCTTTCTCAGGTAATTTGTTAATATAAACACATTGATATAAAAACAAGCTTTTAATCAACACTAATGACAGATCCCTCAGACCATGCCATGCATTTTCCATGAATATTAACTTTATGTCTAATCATCGTCCTCTTCAGCTTCCGGCACGTCGCTGCGCATTCTGGGAACAACGTTGTCGTCGACGATGCGGTAACCGAAGCGGTCGGCGACGTACTTGACGTGGTACTCGTTGCCGTCGGGCGCTACCCACGAGTACTCGCCCTCGACGGCCGTTCCTGGGACGCCCTCCTGCTCGTGCTCCATGTGGTCCTCCTCGAAGTCGATGATATCAGAGGGTCGAGCGGCAGCCAGAGCAATCAGACCCAAAGCGAAGAGAATCTGCAACATTTGCAATACGGAATCACACTCTATTCTGTACCATAATTGCTATCTCACAGAGAGTAAGAATTGAACCGCAGATGTATTTCTGCAACAATGACTACATTAGAACTCACCAGAACCTTCATATTTGCGAGATTCAAGAGAGCAACTGATGCTTGCTTGTTGTTTGCACGACTATATATACCTCGACGATGCGACCTTCTAGTAAGGACAAATAGAGTGCACGAAGAGCGAAGGTTATCATCCCGTCCTGTTTGCTGCTCTTGAACCTGGTGCCATTTTGTTGGGGGTTTTAAGGAAGAGCTTTTCCTTTGCCGTTTAGACAAGGAAAAAATAAATCTCTTTCGTGTTTCATCTTATTCTATATATGAGATAATCCTTAATATCTTGTATGAAATATGGCGTAATTTTTCAGTTGGAAGCTTTTTCTTTTTATCTTATTTTTCTTGAATTCTATTCCATATGTAAGTTGATATTTTTGCTATTAATCTTTAATCTTTTTTAACACAAATATGGTATTTGATACAGCTATTCATAGCGATGAAAATGCGATGTAAAATATCCGTTTTGTTTTATTTTTGGTGTTTCAATGTCATTATCAATTATATTGTGTGATAGATGTGTCATCATTATTACTACTATTACTAGCTTTATTATCATCCTTTTTCTAGCCGGTCTTATACTTTATCATTGCGCTTATCCCTAACATCGCCTAGTATTAAAATCATTAGTATTATCATCATATTATTGTTGTTACTGTTACACTTATTACTCAATATCTTACGAGATTTATTACTACTATATTACTACTATCATCTTCCTTTTCACCACAAATTCTACCATTGGTATCATCATTTTGTCAGTATCCTTATTTATCCTTATCACTTCCATCATACGTTCCTGATACTCAAATTATCCTTACATTTTATCATGATATTGTTGCTGTCGGTTTTCGGTTGTCGTTACTAAAGAATTGTTGTCAATAGCATGTTATTTGTACTTTTATGGTCACTATTATCATCATCAAAAGCAGAATGTTATTTTGTCATTATATCATTAATAGTAGCAATATTATCATCCTCATTATCATACTTATCCTCATTTTTATTGATATCGTAATTGTTTTATTTTGTATTATTATTATAATTATTGTCAGTGTTATAATTATCACCGTTACTATTATTATAATTATTTACATTACTATCATCCTTATTAGTGCTGCTATTTTCATTGTTTTATCATTGTTATCGTAATTATTTTTGTTTTTATGAATGTTATTGA
>NW_028234414.1:35929579-35939579 GCF_977035675.1 Penaeus japonicus
TTGGCGTCACGGAACTCTGGCAGAATATTGTCCTCGACGACACGGTAACCGAAGCGGTCGGCGACGTACTTGACGTAGTACTCGTTGCCGTCGGGCGCTACCCACGAGTACTCGCCCTCGACGGCCGTTCCTGGGACGCCCTCCTGCTCGTGCTCCATGTGGTCCTCCTCGAAGTCGATGATGTCAGAGGGTCGAGCGGCGGCCAGGGCGACCAGACCCAGAGTGATAAGAACCTGTTAAGATAATATCGTATTTAGTATAGGAAATTAAAAAAAAAAATAAAAAAAAAATACATAGATAAAAAATAAAGTATCTTTAAACATTCAAAAACATTACATGCCTTTACATCGAAATCTATATAACATCAAAACCGATAATGTTCCACTATTTACCAGAGCGTTCATGATTAGATCGAATGCGAAGAGAAGCTACTGACAGCTGTCTATGTCGGTTCCCAAATATATAGTAGTCGCTCGCCACGGCCTTGTAGAACGGGGATCTACAACAGGTCTTGGGTTCCTGTTTCTGAGTTTGTTTGTTTGTTTTCTTTTTCTCTTTTTTTTAACCTGTTTTCGTTATTGTGTTGTTTCTCGGTTCTATGCCTTTCTTGTTACTAGGTAATTTCGTAAGAACTTTGATTCATACTTGATGTTTTACAGTACGTACATACACGATTACACACATCCATACATAACTACATACAAATCCGGTACATTCATAAAAAAATGTCATATATATACATATATATATATGCACATGTGTGTGTGTGTGCATTCATGTGTATATATCTATATATCTACCTATCTATCTATGTATCTATCTATATATATATATACATATGTATTTATGTATGTATATACATATATATATACACATATACGTATGTATGCATATATATATATATATGTGTGTGTGTGTGTGTGTGTGTGTGTGTGTGTGTGTGTGTGTGTGTTTCCATACATATATATATATATATATATATATATATATATATATATATATATATATATATATATATATATATATATATATAAGCAAATATATACATATTTGTATAAAATTACATATATGTACATATATAATTATATAAATACATATATATGTATGTATTCGCATGACATACACACACACATATATAAATATGTATATGTATCAGTCATCTTAGATTTGCTGACTACACAGTCATCATGGCCTGCAACCTAGAACAAATGCCTACTAATTATTCTGAATGAAAGCGGTAATGACGCCGGTCTTCAGATAAGCTATAAGAAAGCCCATCGCGTCACCGAGGTTGACACAGTCAGTGTCAAGAAGGAAGTACTTGAGGTACGTTTATATGCCTACTACATCTACCTCAACCAATGAATTTCTACCACATCATCCAACGAAAGAGGAAAAAAAACAAAAAAAAACAAGAGACCCATTACAATTGGTTGGCGGGGCTTCGGTCAAACAAATCCTCTTTTAGTGGTTGTCAATCGATAGGTTTATCATCTATGTATACTCTTAATAGTCACCTATAGAGCTAGAACTTAGAACCTACGTTGAAACAAGACTATCGTTGAGCCTAAAGATTCACGGAACACCGAGAGACTACACCAGGTACCGAGACCCGTGAGAAGAGATTATGGCATGACCTGTGAAAAATTACATAAAGGATAAGGATAAGTCAGATTTGCGGAGCAGATGCTACGCCGGGCTTGTATGCAGTGACGCGAGCCCGCCTGTGTCAGCGTGTGCTGACTCGTGAGAGAATGTGCCAACGAGTGTTGACTCGATCTGAGCTTGGTCCTTACCCAACGCAGTGCCCAGCTACGTCAGTAACCGCCAGGTGACAGTGGAAGCTCACGAGCTTGGACGGGACTCGATCTGCCGACCACGGGGATGTGAAGTCGACACGCTACCAATGAGCTAACCAGACGGCTAATACATAAAGGTGGGAGTGGAAGGACCAGAACAGAGAAGCTTGAAAAGGTTACCATGTGTATGTATATAATACATCCCAACGAGCATGGCGCTTCCTTGATCATGCGTGAATAAATATTAGAAATATATAACTGGTAAACTTTTCTATGGCAGAACCGGATGCTTCTGGAGAGCTACCATTCGCCCCAAACCAAGTCTGCTTCTCACAAAATATTTTATTTGTTCATTGTTCCCTTGGTATAGTTAACCAAACCATACAACAACTACAAGAACCAACATGGTATTTGACTTCTGGTTAAATGATCAGTTCATGGAATATATACCACACATATATATTATGTGGTTGTATAGATCATGAAACTAAGAGGTTATAAGAATCATCATGGCAACTTGACCTACACCGTGTAGGATGCTTCATGGTTTTGAGTGTCAGACTCTAAAATGATAATAATGATTATCTTTTCTCATAATACTATCGTTACAATAGCTATTATAATCCGCGTTATTATTCTGACCATCATTAAGAAAGTAAATTGATTAGTGATATATGAATAAATAAGATCATATAACTTAAAGCCTCAGACTAACTAACGTTATTTTCTTTTATGGCCGTGAATATACACAAAATATTTTACGATCAGTTATGAAGTTGTTGATTCTTTCTATATATTAAGAAAGAGCAATGAAATATTTGATTGAATGCTGTATAGATTAGGAAATTAATGTTTTCGAAGTTGTGGCTGTTATTATTATCATCAGTTCTACTGCTATGAATTGATATCACCAGAGCCTAATAATCTTTTACTGCAGCTATTGATAGCAATATCATTAATCATGCTACGGTCATCATCAGGATGATCATCTTTTCGCATCATCCTGATTATCATCCGTGGCATTATCTTTTGCTTCATTGTCCTCAACAACGTTCTTATTATCACTTTATAATCTATACATATATAGATAGATAGATAGATATTATATATATATATAAATAAATAAATCTATATATATATAGATAGATAGATAGATATTATATATATATATAAATAAATAAATCTATATATATAAAGCATAATTATTTCAGTAAAGATATTCGGTTACTAAAATCTCATAATTTAAAAAACAAATAGTATTTTATTTTACTTTCAGAACAAATTACATTATTTTTGCACTGATAATCGCAATATATCTAATCTAATCGTCGTCCTCCTCGTCCTCGTCAGCCCGTAGTTCAGCAGCGTCGTCGTCGTCGTCGTCTTCGGCCATTTCACCGTCAGGTTTGGCGTCACGGAACTCTGGCAGAATATTGTCCTCGACGACACGGTAACCGAAGCGGTCGGCGACGTACTTGACGTAGTACTCGTTGCCGTCGGGCGCTACCCACGAGTACTCGCCCTCGACGGCCGTTCCTGGGACGCCCTCCTGCTCGTGCTCCATGTGGTCCTCCTCGAAGTCGATGATGTCAGAGGGGCGGGCGGCGGCCAGGGCGACCAGACCCAGAGTGACAAGAACCTAAAAAAAAAAAAAAAAAATACGGATGCAATGCTTATGTAAATGCAATTGTATATCAATGCGTTCAATGCAATGTCTATCAAAATCCAAAACATTTTCCAATTCCTATGAGCAATAGTACGACACGTACCAAAACCTTCATGATTATTTCGCCTGAGAAGAGAAGCTACTGACTACTGCCCGCGCCGTTCCCTAAATATATAGTAGTGTCCGCCATGGCCTTGTAGCTGAGGGAGCTACAGCTGGTCTAAAGTTCCTGTTTCTGAGCCTGCTTTTGCTTCCCTATTTTCGCTATGGGGATTTTTCGTTATGCTTTACCAAATTTAGGGTGTTGAACATCATACATATTTTTTCCCCAAGTTTTATGGAAAGTGAAGGTCGCGTATATATATATATATATATATATATATATATATATATATATATATATATATATATATATATATATATATATATATATATATATATGTATGTATATATATGTATATATATGTATATACATATGTATATATATGTATATATATATGTGTGTATATATATATGTATGCATGTATATGTATATATGTGTGTGTGTGCACATACAGTATATACACATACATATATATCATATTATATGGATATATATATATATATATATATATATATATATATATATATATATATATATATATATATATATATATACACACACATGTATATATACATTAACATATATAAAACTGCATGAAATTTCATACGAAGCTACCGCTCGCGCCAGATCTTATATCTCAAGGTTTATGTCTATCTTCAATTACTGAACTATCCCGTGACCGAAATTGCATCAATCATTTCGAATATGTCTAAAACCACTATGAACAAAAGGTAATGCTTCGACTTTTTTCTTTTAACCGTTCTTTTTACTAAATGTTAGTGCCCCTAGAAGATACCATATATGCCTAATCTGAAATTGTTTGGGTCGTTAAAATAGGGGATTTCCCTAGACTAAGCTTGGTACCAAACCTGACCTTCACATTGTAGAAAATTCCGTGATTTGAATTGTCGGATCTTTTAATGAAAAGAGTGGTACTGATAATGATCATGATCACGACAATGATGATGATAGTAATATTGAAAATAATGATAATAATGAGGATGATAGTAATATTGAAAATAATGATGATAATGATAATGATAGTAATATTGAAAATCATGATAATAATGATGATGAAAGTAATATTGTAAAGAATGATAATGATGATAGTAATATTGAAAAGAATGATAATAATGATAATGATAGTAATATTGAAAAGAATGATAATAATGATAATGATAGTAATATTGAAAAGAATGATAATGATAATGATAGTAATATTGAAAAGAATGATAATAATGATAATGATAGTAATATTGAAAAGAATGATAATGATAGTAATATTGAAAAGAATGATAATAATGATAATGATAGTAATATTGAAAAGAATGATAATGATAATGATAGTAATATTGAAAAGAATGATAATAATGATAATGATAGTAATATTGCAAAGAATGGTAATGATGATGATAGTAATATTGAAAAGAATGATAATAATGATAATGATAGTAATATTGAAAAGAATGATAATGATAATGATAGCAATATTGAAAAGAATGATAATAATGATAATGATAGTAATATTGCAAAGAATGATAATGATAATGATAGTAATATTGAAAAGAATGATAATAATGATAATGATAGTAAGATTGAAAAGAATGATAATGATGATAGTAATATTGAAAAGAATGATAATAATGATGATAGTAATACTGAAAAGAATGATAATGATGATAGTAATATTGAAAATAATGATGATAATGATCATGATAGTCATATTGAAAAGAATGATAATAATGATGATAGTAATATTGAAAAGAATGATAATGATGATGATAGTAATATTGAAAAGAATGATAATAATGATAATGATAGTAATATTGAAAATAATGATAATGATGATAATAGCAATATTGAAAAGAATGATAATAATGATGATAGTAATATTGAAAATAATGATGATGATGATGATAGTAATATTGAAAATAATGATGATGATAATAATGATGATAGTAATATTGAAAATAATGATGATGATGATGATAGTAATATTGAAAATAATGATGATGATAGTAATATTGAAAATAATGATGATAATGATAATATAGTAATACTGAAAAGAATGATAATGATGATAGTAATATTGAAAATAATGATGATAATGATCATGATAGTAATATTGAAAATAATGATAATAATGATAATAGTAATATTGAAAATAATGATAATGATGATGATAGTAATATTGTAAAGAATGATAATGATGACAATAGGAAGAGAAACAATAATGATCATTTGAATAATAGTAGTAATGATTATAATATAACTGTTTTCATAATATGAGTTAGTTAACTATATTTCGCCATATATTAACGATTATGTTATCTGGCAACTAAATAGTTACAGATCTTTTTATGTAATCGTATGAAATATAATTTATTACATGCCCGTGAAACTCTGTATGCATGTTCATAATCGTAAAAGATGATCTTTAATTGTTACAGCAGTGAATATTTGTTTGTTTTTTTAACCATAGTTATAATCATTATTACTATTATTATTATCATCATTATAATTATTATCATATATGTGTATATATATATATATATATATATATATATATATATATATATATATAAAATTATGTGTGTGTGTGTGTATGTATATATATATATATATATATATATATATATATATATATATATATATATATATATATATATATGTATATATATATCATATATATATGTCATCCTTCTAATATTCCACTTGATCTTCTTCAAGATCTTCTTTATCTTCATCTTCCTCCTCATCATTATCATAATCATTATCATCATTATCATCCTCGTCTTTTTTTCAATCCGATTTCAATCCCCCTCCCCCCCCTTGAATAACAATCCATACAAATTCAGATTGCATATCAAAGATGCCAGAGCTTCCCTTTTTCGTGGGGGACAAAGTGGGGTCTAAAAGGTCACATTTCAAAAAGGAAAAGAAATGCGCCCTTTGTGCAGTAAAATGTGGCATGCACTTTGTTCTGTCTTTGTTTGTCATTCTCTGCATACTTCAGTGACTTCCTACTTTTGTTATCAATTACGTGTTATTTGTTTATAATCATGAAGGCGAGGATCATCTCGTAACCGGCATAGGTATATATATATATATATATATATATATATATATATATATATATATATATATATATATATATATATGTATATATGTATATATGTGTGTGTATACGTATATATATATATATATATATATATATATATATATATATATATATATATTCTTTTTTTATGGATGAGTGTAGAGAATGATACTGAAATACATATTATATATCCGATGTTGTGGGCATTTTCATTATCGCTAGTTCCACGATTTAATTATATAATTGCATTAATATTGTTCCTCTATTGTAGTTTTTCTTCATTTTGGATTATTATTATAATTCATCATTCATAATGAGGTTATCATTGTCATTATCAGTAGTTTCATTGCCCTGGTTGTTATTATCACGTTTTGTTTGTTTGTTTGTTCTTTGTTTGTTTGTTTGTTTGTTCTTTGTTTGTTTGTTTGTTTGTTTTAATGACTATGGTAGTTCAGAAATCGGTTATCAAACATGTGAAATTCGGTACAAAAATATGTATTTTATTGTCTTATTTTCTGATAATGGCAGTACGTTCCTATTACTCGTCGTCCTCTTCTTCTTCAGCGTCGTCGTCGTCGTCGTCGTCGTCTTCGGCCATTTCACCGTCAGGTTTGGCGTCACGGAACTCTGGCAGAATATTGTCCTCGACGACACGGTAACCGAAGCGGTCGGCGACGTACTTGACGTAGTACTCGTTGCCGTCGGGCGCTACCCACGAGTACTCGCCCTCGACGGCCGTTCCTGCGACGCCCTCCTGCTCGTGCTCCATGTGGTCCTCCTCGAAGTCGATGATGTCAGAGGGGCGGGCGGCGGCCAGGGCGACCAGACCCAGAGTGATAAGAACCTGTAATGATAATATTACATATAACAGAAAATGTTCAACTATATCTTGCAACCATAAACACATAATCTACATCAAAGCATATAAAACAACTCAAATATTCACTCCATTATTCAAAACAGATAATTTGCTACAACTTACCAAAACTTTCATACTTGTTTCTGCCGAGGATACGAGCTTACTGTCCACTGTATGCATCGATTCCCTGATATATACTATAGAAGCCGCCCACAACGACCTTGTAACACAGATAAGTATATTGTAGGTGTCTAGTTTTTCGGCTATCCATAGGACCCTTTTACAATTACGATCCCTTAGTGGTTTAATCTACAGAGCTGTGGAATAATTCAGGTGAAGAATTGATGATCTTGTGGGTAAGAATGGTGGTCTGAATAACTTCATTCTGATGGTCAGTCTAATTGATAAAGCAATAAATTATGTGAGTGCAATTGGAATTACGAGTGTGCTGAGGATAAAGTTCGAAGATTAATGTGATAGCAGGCGAAGAAAAAAGTATTTAACAGTATTTGGATGTTATTTCACAATCAACATTTTGACTTTTGAAATCAGTATCAAACATTTCTTACATCTCATACAGATAATAATGGCGTTGTTAATAATTTATATGAGTTGTGTATTATGATGATCTTTAAAAAAAAATCGTCATTTGAATTCTCTAATGTCTATGAAGCTACACCAATTAATTTTCTGAATATTACATAAACAAAAGATTCAAGAATATACATTGATTATGATTATTATCATTATCAATATCGTTATCATAATTATTGTTATTGTCAATATGTATATATATATATATATATATATATATATATATATATATATATATATATATATACAATGAATATGAATATTATCATTATCAATATCGTTATCATAATTATTGTTATTGTCAATATATATATATATATATATATATATATATATATATATATATATATATATATATATATATATATATATATATATATATATATAGGTATATGTATATATAAATACACACAAAACACACATACATATATATATATATATATATATATATATATATAAATGTGTGTGTGTGTGTGTGTGTGTGTGTGTGTGTGTGTGTGTGTGTGTGTGTGTGTGTGTGTGTGCATATACATGTATGTGTGGATACTATACATTTATACATAAATATATATATATTTACACATACATATATATATACATATATATATATATATATATATATATGTATATGTATATATATATATATATATATATATATATATATAATATGTTTGTGTGTGTGTTTGTGTGTGATAACAGCAATACAAATGATAGTAGTGATAATGGCAACACTGATGATAAAGTAATAGGTGCAGTGATATGATTATTGATCATGATCAAGATAATAACAATGATAATAATGATAATGATAATAAAGATGATGAGGATAACAATGTCAATACTGATTACAGCAATGACAGTGAAAATGATAAGGATAACAATAATGATGAAATCAATTACGGTGAGAATGATTATAATGATAATGGTAATGATTATCTATAATGATATTTATCATTATAATGATGATAGTAATGATAATAATGATAATCATCAAATAATAATGATGATAATAATAATGATAATGATGATTGTGATGACAATCATAATATCAAGTGAAAGTGATCATAAAAATGATCATAATAATAATTATACTACAGGTAATGATAATGATAACAATGATAGTAACGCTCCTATCAATAATGATTATGATAATTACATAATGATAATGATAATAGTTACGATGATAATAAAATTGATAATAATTGCTATCATTATCATCAGTAACATTATCGTTGTGATATGATGATGATTATGATTCCTGGTAACATTATTGTCTGATAACTAATATCATTATCTTTATCATTATCATCTTCCTCATTATCATTATCCTCATAGTCATCTTCATCGTCATTATTATCCTTAATTATCTCCATGTATAGGAAAATAGATAGGTCGATAGACATAGCTATATAGATATATATTATGAATATATAGATAATATAGCTATATATAAGTATATATATATATACAGGTATATATGTATATATATATATATATATATATATATATATATATATAGAGAGAGAGAGAGAGAGAGAGAGAGAGAGAGAGAGAGAGAGAGAGAGAGAGAGAGAGAGAGAGAGAGAGAGATAGACCAATTGATCGATATATAGATATTGTAAGATAGCCCAATTGATAGATAGATAGATATAGTTATATAGAAAGATAGATAGTGAGATAGATCGATTGACTGATACACGGAGAGGAAAAATAGACAAGTAGGTACAGACATAATCAAACAGTTAAATACATAGCAGATACACACATTCAAAAGAGACAATATAAAAAACCCAGCTCTTCGTTAACGGTGAAAAAAGAAAACGAAAAAACGAAAGTCTAAACTATCTCCACCTTTTCTTCTCAAATCTTCTCACGTGTT
>NW_028234414.1:35954579-35962079 GCF_977035675.1 Penaeus japonicus
AATTCGTGTATCTTTTCAGTCTCAAAAGATATAGTCCTTTACTGAATATCTAATAAAAAATGTGATAACTAATGATGATGAAAATAGGATATATCTATTCCTCATGACACTATCACCTCGATTTAAACATATATGAATAAGGACAGTCTTAATATCCCTAATACAACAGCAAATCATCCACATAATTATAACCTACTTTATAATATAAAAAAAAAGGAAATCGTCTCAATAACTCACCTGTACGCCCCTTCCACAGCCTTGCCTGCCACGCCCTCCTGCTCGTGCTCGTGGTAGTCCCCCTCGAAGTCGAATATGGTTTCGGGACGACTCAGGACGACACCGACGAAGGCAAGAAGAAGGACGACCTGAGAGAGAGATTAAGAGGATTAAGTATCGTTACTTGTTCTGCAATAACAAGAGCGCCTATATGACACGATTAAGCTTCTGTTCTACCAATAATATCGCGCACAACAAGACAAAATATATCTATGTCGTTTTCTTCGAAGCTTCGAACAGAGCGACGAACCGAGAGCTTCATGACGGAATGGTCTGGTTCTTGCTACTGATAGGGAGTGAGTAGGCCTATTGTTCGTGGGAGTAGATTTATATATAGGCAGTTTCGTGTCACACTCCATAGTTACCGTAACCGGAGACTTACACAATGGAAACCGCATGTGACATTTACTTAATATACCAACTGGATGATACTTGTTTTAGTGTGATGGAATGATTCTGTGAAACTTCTGCTTAATTAATGAACTTCAGGCAACTTCATCAAAACATGAAGTTGAGGTTGGTATAGTAGCTGAAGTTAGTGAATCCTCTCGACAGATTCGAAAGGGTTTGAAAAAGGAATTTAGCTTCGTATTATGTGGAATGCGTTTTATCCGACATTAGACGGGTTTCAGGTTAGCACATGTTGTTTAGTAAAGAAAAAAAACATAATTCAGAATTTATTTACTCCTATTACAGTCCCTTCATTAATAATAATGATAATGATGACAATAATTAGGATAATGATAGCAACAACAACAATAATAATAATTCCAATAACAAGAATACTAATGATAATGATATTTGCCACACTATCCACAATAATAATATACATAAAAGCAAGACCACCAATGACAATTGAATGAATGGACAAACATCATTGCCGATCCATTGCAAAATACCATACTAGTTTCTCATGACAGTTCATTTGCTTGTGCTAATACTCTTTCAGAGATTATCCTGTGCATTTACCACGCACACGCAAGCACATCCATACTATTTTTCCTTTTTTCTTTCTTTCTTTTTTGTACTCTAGGTATATAGGATGCAGATGTCTTTTGATTTTTTTTTTTTTTTTTATAGATAAAGTTTATAACACACCGTAAATGCAGCAAGCATTATTTATTAAACATTAAGAAAAGGGGGAACTCTCAGCTATACTCATCGAGTAATCCCTAAACATATCTAAATGATTGTTAATATTCATCATCATCATTACTCATACTTGATATAGCAATGGACAGCTTTTTAAATTATATTTATGTGTTACTGTCGGAAGGGTATTATGCAAGATGAATGTTGTTATGATCATTTTTATTTGTTTGATTTTTCTCAAATTTAATAGAAATCTTAAGAGACATAACAAGACTGGTAAAAGAAATGCAAATAAAATATATATATATATATAAATAAAACATATTGCGTCATCCAGCTCATATCAATTAGATCACTCTGTTGGTCATTTTGTTATGTAAACGTGGAACATGTGAATGGATATCTACTCGTTGTCTTCTCTTATCTTGCTCCCTTCCCTCTCCTTCTCTTCTATCTATCGTCCCATTCTCCTTTATTTTCTCCCTTTCCCCTCTTCTCTCTTACTCCCTCCCTCCAACCCTAACTCCCTCTATCAATCTCTCCCTCACTCCTCCATCCCTCCCTCCCTCCCTCCCTCCCTTCCTCCCTCCATCGTTCCCTCCTCCCTCCCTCCCTCCCTCCCTCCATCGTTCCCTCCATAAGGATACGATCCCTCCTCAATCCCTCCCTCCCTCCCTAATGACCCTCCATTAATGTTCCAATCCTCCATCCCTCCCATCCTCCCTCTCATCGTCTCCCCCTCCATGTATCAATGATGGTGGGTCTAGGTAACGATAAATGGAGTACGTGTGTTTTGATTGATGATAATGATGATAATAAAATAATAGTAATGATTAGTAATGATGATGATAATAAATTGACAGTAAGTATGATGATGATAAAATAATAGTAATAATGATGATAATAGAATAATAGTAATGATGATGATAATAAAATAATAGTAATAATGATGATAAACAATGATAATAACAATAATGATAGCAATAATAATGATAGCTAACAGCAATAATGATAGCAATACTAACAATGATATCAATAATAACAATAATGTTGATAATAAAAGACCAAATAACAACAACGATAAGGATAACTCTTCATATTCATAACAACAATTTTAATGATGCGAATTAATGTCACCAACTCCCTCCCTTCCTTAGATTTCCCGAGTGGAGGAGGGCCTTCTAACCTCAGACCGTAGGCACTATTCGAACCCTCTTAGTCACAGACGAAAGCGCGCTACCACTGCACCATTGTACCGCGGCGACCACTTTATAATTACAATAACATAGCAAGGATAATGATTTGTTAATTTTGATGCTCACTAATGTTTGTTAATACGTACAGTGAGAGATATACTCGCTTAGAATGCTGCATAATGGATGGGATTATTTAATGATGAGACAGGCGATAAGAACACGGAATAAAGTTGATGAGAGGCGACAAGAACACGGAATAAAGTCTTTTTTTTCTTTTCTTTTCTTTTTTGAATGAGCAATGCATTCTTATGTCACTATTACAATTCATACTTTAATGTCAGATTATGACCTCTCTGAAGACTTAAATTGGTGTAGTCTATAGGTTAAGAATTTTTTCAATATACAAAAAAAGTGAATAAGAATGTACAGTATTTTTTTTTTTTTTTTTTTTTTAACACTACGTTCCAAGTTTTTTTTTCTTTTTTGGAAAGTTATACCTTGACATAACTCACTGAAGATTTAGAATATATTAGTGTACTGTATACGTGAAGGAATCCTTTGATATACGGAAAAGTAAACAAGAATGTACAAGAAATGTATTATTTTAACAAAACTTCTACGTTCTAACTTTTTTACTTTTTTCTTTTTCTCTTTTGTTTTAAAGTTGTTGTTTGTTTTTTTTACATTTTTATTTCGTAAATAAATGAACTTTTACTCACCAGTTTTCTTCGATTTCCCTGAAGTTCAATACCCTTTTTTACATGCAAGGAACTCGTTTCTGTAACAATTTGTTTACGACGCAAAGCTTCGTATTAACAAATATTTTTACAGATGCAAATTGGGTTTGGACCAGAAAGAAGATTCAATTTTAAACCTAAATCTTGAATGTTGATCAGTATTTTGTTGTTTAGAGGTCTTAATGGTTTCAGTTTCAAGAATGATCAAAAGCATTTTATAAATGTTAAAAAGCTCCTGTTTTTCGTTGATTATATATATATGTATATATATATATTTATATATATATATATATATATATATATATATATATATATATATATATATATATATATATATATATATATATATATATGTATGTCTACATACATATATATATATGTGTGTGTGTGTGTGTATATGTGTGTGTGTGTGTGTGTGAGTATGTGTGTATATAGATAGATATTTATATGCATATATATATATATATATAATATATATAATAATATATATATATATATATATATATATATATATATTATATATATACATATTATACATATATATATATACATATATATGTATATATATGTAACTATAATAGAGAGGATAATAACAATGATAATAATGATCATGAAAATAACAACAATCATTAAAATAGCGATGATGATAATGATAACGATAGTATTGATAATGATAATGATAATAATGACAATAAATATGATAACGATGACAATGATAATAGTATAGATACTGAAGATAATATTAATAGTAATAATGATAATGATGATAACAATAATATTACTAGTAATTATAATGGTAATGATAATAAGAAATACAATAAAATTAGCAATGACAACAACACTGATAATTATGAGTAGGAGGATAATGATATGGAGAGTAAAGATGATGATAATGATGATAAAACTAATAATGATATAAATATCGACAATAATGACAAGTTAATTAATGGTAATAATAATGAAATATTTATTAGGTTAAAAAATGGGTATACATCATCAAGACAGTTGTGCTAAAACATTAACAATTTTCAAAAGTACTGATTACTTTTTTTTGAGTGTACTTATTACTTCCAAGTGTACCAATTTCTGAGTGAACTTCTAGGTGTACCAATTTCTGAAATAAATTCTAATTGTACCAATTTCTGAGTGAACTTCTAAGTGTACCAATTTCTGAAGTAAATTCTAATTGTACCAATTTCTGAGCGAACTTCTTAGTGTAACAATTTCTGAAGCAAATTCTATTTGTACCAATTTCTGAGTGAACTTCTAAGTGTACCAATTTCTGAGCGAACTTCTAAGTGTACCAATTTCTGAGTGAACTTCTAAGTGTACCAATTTCTGAGTGAACTTCTTAGTGTAACAATTTCTGAAGCAAATTCTAATTGTACCAATTTCTGAGAGAACTTCTGAGTGTACCAATGTCTGCGAGAACTTCTAAGTGTACCAATGTCTGCGAGAACTTCTAAGTGTACCAATGTCTGCGAGAACTTCTAAGTGTACCAATGTCTGAGAGAACTTCTTAGTGTACCAATGTCTGAGAAAACTTCTTAGTGTACCAATGTCTGCGAGAACTTCTAAGTGTACCAATGTCTGCGAGAACTTCTAAGTGTACCAATGTCTGAGAGAACTTCTTAGTGTACCAATGTCTGAGAGAACTTCTTAGTGTACCAATGTCTGCGAGAACTTCTGAGTGTACCAATGTCTGCGAGAACTTCTAAGTGTACCAATGTCTGCGAGAACTTCTGAGTGTACCAATGTCATAGGGAGAACGTTCTAAGTGTACATCATGTCTGTACTGCGAAGACACTTCTGAGTGTCACAATGTTCGGATGCGAGAACTTCTAAGTGTACCAATGTCTGCGAGAACTTCTGAGTGTACCAATGTCTGCGAGAACTTCTGAGTGTACCAATGTCTGCGAGAACTTCTAAGTGTACCAATGTCTGAGAGAACTTCTAAGTGAACCAATGTCTGAGAGAACTTCTAAGTGAACCAATGTCTGAGAGAACTTCTAAGTGTACCAATTTCTGAGCGAACTTCCAAGTGTACCAATTTCTGAGCGAACTCCTAAGTGTACCAATTTCTGAGAGAACTTCTTAGTGTAACAATTTCTGAGAGAACTTCTTAGTGAACCAATTTCTGAGCGAACTCCTAAGTGTACCAATTTCTGAGAGAACTTCTTAGTGTAACAATTTTTGAGAGAACTTCTAAGTGAACCAATGTCTGAGAGAACTTCTAAGTGAACCAATGTCTGAGAGAACTTCTAAGTGTACCAATGTCTGCGAGAACTTCTAAGTGTACCAATTTCTGAGCGAACTCCTAAGTGTACCAATTTCTGAGAGAACTTCTGAGTGTACCAATGTCTGAGAGAACTTCTAAGTGAACCAATGTCTGAGAGAACTTCTAAGTGCACCAATGTCTGAGAGAACTTCTAAGTGAACCAATGTCTGAGAGAACTTCTAAGTGAACCAATGTCTGAGAGAACTTCTAAGTGTACCAATGTCTGCGAGAACTTCTAAGTGTACCAATTTCTGAGCGAACTCCTAAGTGTACCAATTTCTGAGAGAACTTCTGAGTGTACCAATTTCTGAGAGAACTTCTGAGTGTACCAATGTCTGAGAGAACTTCTAAGTGAACCAATGTCTGAGAGAACTTCTAAGTGCACCAATGTCTGAGAGAACTTCTAAGTGAACCAATGTCTGAGAGAACTTCTAAGTGAACCAATGTCTGAGAGAACTTCTAAGTGCACCAATGTCTGAGAGAACTTCTAAGTGAACCAATGTCTGAGAGAACTTCTAAGTGAACCAATGTCTGAGAGAACTTCTAAGTGTACCAATTTCTGAGCGAACTTCTTAGTGTAACAATTTCTGAGAGAACTTCTAAGTGTACCAATTTCTGAGCGAACTTCTTAGTGTAACAATTTCTGAGCGAACTTCTTAGTGTAACAATTTCTGAGCGAACTTCTTAGTGTAACAATTTCTGAGAGAACTTCTTAGTGTAACAATTTCTGAGCGAACTCCTAAGTGTACCAATTTCTGAGCGAACTCCTAAGTGTACCAATTTCTGAGAGAACTTCTTAGTGTAACAATTTCTGAGAGAACTTCTTAGTGTAACAATTTCTGAAGCAAATTCTAATTGTACCAATTTCTGAGTGAAATTCTAAGTGTACCAATTTCTGAGCGAACTTCTTAGTGTACCAATGTCTGAGTGAACTTCTAAGTGTAACAATTTCTGAGCGAACTTCTTAGTGTAACAATTTCTGAGCGAACTCCTAAGTGTACCAATTTCTGAGCGAACTCCTAAGTGTACCAATTTCTGAGAGAACTTCTTAGTGTAACAATTTCTGAGAGAACTTCTTAGTGTAACAATTTCTGAAGCAAATTCTAATTGTACCAATTTCTGAGCGAACTTCTAAGTGTACCAATTTCTGAGCGAACTTCTTAGTGTACCATAGTCCTGGAGACTAGAAACTTCATAAGTGTAGACAATTTCCGAGCCGAACATTCTGTAGTGATATAACAATTTATCGATCGAGGCGAACTCCCTAATGTGGACCAATTTCAGTATTAGAGGCCGTAACTTCCTAAGTGTACACATTTCGTGAGTCGACTCTTAGTGTTCCAATGTCTGAGTGAACTTCTAAGTGTAACAAAATTATCCTTTCTGAGCTGAACTTCTTAGTGTAACAATTTCTGAGCGGGGGGGAAGGGGGGGGAGAGTGGGTGGGGGGGGGGGGGGGGGGGGGGGGGAGCGAACTCCTAAGTGTACCAATTTCTGAGCGAACTTCTAAGTGTACCAATTTCTGAGCGAACTTCTTAGTGTACCAATGTCTGAGTGAACTTCTAAGTGTAACAATTTCTGAGCGAACTTCTTAGTGTACCAATTTCTGAGCGAACTTCTAAGTGTACCAATTTCTGAGAGAACTTCTAAGTGTACCAATTTCTGAGCGAACTTCTAAGTGTACCAATTTCTGAGAGAACTTCTTAGTGTAACAATTTCTGAGCGAACTTCTAAGTGTACCAATTTCTGAGAGAACTTGCTAATATGTATCCCAATTTCTTGAAATTCTAAGTGTAACCAATTTCTTGAGCGAACACTTTACTTAGTTGTACCAATTATCTGAGTGAACCTTTCCTTAAGTGTAACAATTTCTGACGAACTTCTTAGTAAGTAAACAATTTCTGAGAGCGAACTCCTATAT
>NW_028234414.1:35967079-35969579 GCF_977035675.1 Penaeus japonicus
TCGTGCTATCATTTAAGAGGAGATGAGCTTTCTGGACATAATCTACTTTATCTATGATAACAACGTTACTACCCTTATCCGCTTTGGTGATCACTATATTAGAGTTACGTTTAAGCGACTTGAGAGCTAAATAATAACGCCGAGGTAGACCATTAAATTCATCAAATAAATCGAGAATGGGATTTAACATGACTCCCTTAAGGTAGCTAACATCTTTGTTAAAGTACTTATTTTGTTTAGCAATAAGACCATCGAGGCCTTTGATATAATCCAAACAGTGAACTTGACTGGGTTTTGACGCAAACGTATTGCTGCAAAATGCCCCGATCCAAAATTCTTCGATCGTTTCAGGACTGTTAATCCGTAGGTGTGTATATATATATATATAAATATATATATGTATGTATATGTATATGTATATATATATATATATATATATATATATATATATATATATGTATATGTATATATATATATATATATATATATATATATAATATATATATATATACCATGTTGGTGTGTGTGTTGTGTGTTTGTATGTAATAAGTATATGCATATGTATATGTATATGTAATGTGTATATTGTAAATGTATCTGTAATATATGTATATGTATGTATTTATGTATGTATGTGTATATATATATATACATATATATATATATATATATATATATATATATATATATACCCATATATGTAGCTTCGTAAAATAGACCAGCCATCGCTGTCCACACAAGGCACTCCCGAACAAACTCCAACAAACAGTAATAAACTTTATTCAAACATCGAAAAGCGAAACAACAAGCATATTCCTAACCCTAATAATCTCTCTCTATCCCATCCATCCATCCATCCATCTCCCTCCATCATCGCTCTTCTTCCTCTTCTTCTTCCCCCTCTTCTTCTCCTCCTTCTCCTTCTCCTTCTCCTTCTTCCGAGGTGAAAGAGCCCTGATTGCCGTCAGCAGCTATGCCGTCAGCATTGACAGGAACAGCATTACACATATATGCACATACAAAAAACAAAAAACAAAAAAACACAGAAATAAAAAACAATAAAAAGTAGACAAAAAGCATTGGACTCAACTCCCCCCCCCCCCCCCCCTTCCACCCCCCCCCCACCCGCACCCGCCGTCCCACTCCACGACCCGGTAGCCATCTTCGTCAGCAACGTAAACGACTTTGAAGTTTTCTCCTTCGGGTGATGTCCAGCTGAGAGATAAGAGACAAGGTACATAGATAAGGTACACGGATGCGGTACACGGATTAAGGTACACAGATAAGGTACACAGATAAGGTACACGGATGAGGTACACAATATGGTACATAGATAAGGTATATGGATATGGTACATGGATATGGTACATGGATAAGGTACATGGATATAGTACATGGATAAGGTACACGGATGAGGTACATGGATATGGTATATGGATATGGTACATGGATAAGTACACGGATATGGTAAACAGATAAGGTACACGGTTAAGGTACATAGATAAGGTATATAGATAAGGTACATGGATATGGTACACGGATAAGGTACATGGCTAAGGTACACATAAGGTACATGGATAAGGTACACGGATAAGGAAAGTTTGAAGTTTGGGGATATTTTTGGTAAATAAGTTTGTAGAACTTTGTGTCGTCTTACCGAGATACCACATGCTTGATATTAACACAATTCTAACAAAGAGAAGACCTATGCTGTGTATCGTATTTGTGGCAATGATTACCAGAAATCAAGTACGAAATTCCCTTCAAATCATCCATAACCATTCAAAAAAAAATCGACAACAACCTCGATATCAATATGACCATAAAAAAAAGATACAACACCCCCCACAAAAAAAAATTGAAAATAAATAAATAAATAAATAACTCCAACCATACACACGAAAACAAAACAAAACAAACACCAACAAATCCATCTCCTCACAAACCAAACAACAAAACCAACAAACACACAAAACAAAAACAAACCCGAAACAACAACAACAAAAAAAAAACACATCTACCTCTCCCCCCCTCTCACCTATACTCCCCCCCTACATCCCTGCCAGCCTCGCCCTCCTGGGTGTGCTCGTGGTCATCGCCCTCGAAGTCCAGCACGGTCTGCGGGCGGCCGAGGACGAGGCTCAGTGACACTACGAGGATGAGAATCTGGTGGGAGAAATAAGGTGTGATGAATAGGATGAAGAGGGGAAGGAGGGGGGAAGGAGGGGGTAGAGAGAGGGGGGAGGGGGGAAGGAAGGAGGGGGGTAGAGAGAGAGAGAGGGAAGGAGGGAGGTAGAGAGAGAGAGGGGGGAAGGAGGGAGGGAGGGAGGGAGAGCGGGGGGAAGGAGGGAGGGAGGGAGGGAGGGATGGCGGGAGAGAGAAAGGGAAAGGAGGGCGGGAGAGGGAGAGAAGGGGAAGGAGGGATGAAGGAAGAGAGAGAGAGAGAGGGGGGGTGAGGGGGGTAGAGAGAGGGGGTGAAGGAGGGAGGGAGGAAGAATGG
>NW_028234414.1:35974579-35982079 GCF_977035675.1 Penaeus japonicus
TCCCTCCCCCTCTCTCCTCTCCCTCCCCTCCCCCATCTTCTCCTCTCCTCCCTTCCACTCCCTCCTCTCCTCCCTCCCACTCCCTCCTCCCTCCTCCCTCCCCCTCTCTCCTCTCCTCCCTCCCCCTCTCTCCCCTCCTCCCTCCCCCTCTCTCCTCTCCTCCCTCCCCCTCTCTCCTCTCCTCCCTCCCCCTCTCTCCTCTCCTCCCTCCCCCTCTCTCCTCTCCTCCCTCCCCCTCTCTCCTCTCTTCCCTCCCCCTCTCTCCTCTCCTCCCTCCCCCTCTTTCCTCTCCTCCCTCCCCCTCTCTCCTCTCCTCCCTCCCCCTCTCTCCTCTCCTCCCTCCCCCTCTCTCCTCTCTTCCCTCCCCCTCTCTCCTCTCCTCCCTCCCCCTCTTCCCTCTCCTCCCTCCCCCTCTTTCCTCTCCTCCCTCCCCCTCTCCTCTCCTCCCTCCCCCTCTCTCCTCTCCTCCCTCCCCCTCTTTCCTCTCCTCCCTCCCCCTCTCTCCTCTCCTCCCTCCCCCTCTCTCCTCTCCTCCCTCCCCCTCTCTCCTCTCCTCCCTCCCCCTCTCTCCTCTCCTCCCTCCCCCTCTCTCCTCTCCTCCCTCCCCCTCTTTCCTCTCCTCCCCCCCTCCCTCCCTCCCTCCCCTCTCTCCTCTCCTCCCTCCCCTCACTCCTCTCCTCCCTCCCCCTCTCTTCCCTCTCCTCCCCCTCTTCTCCTCTCCTCCCTCCCCCTCTCTCCTCTCCTTCCTCCCCCTCTCTCCTCTCCTCCCTCCCCTCTCCTCTCTCCTCCATCCCCCTCTCTCCCTCTCCTCCCTCCCCCTCTTTCCTCTCCTCCTCCCCCTCTCTCCTCTCCTCCTCCCCCCTCTCCTCTCCTCCTCCCGCCTCTCTCCTCTCCTCCCTCCTTTAATGCCCTCTTTCCTCTCCTCCCTCCCCTCATCTTCTCCTCTCCTCCCCCCCCCTCTCTCCTCTCTTCCTCCCCTCCTCTCCTCCCCCCCTCTCTCTCTCCTCCCTCCTCTCTCTCTCTCCTCTCTTCCCTCCTCATCTCTCCCTCCTCCTCTCCTCCCTCCTTCCTCTCCTCCCTCCCCCTCTCTCCTCTCCTCCCTCCCCCCCTTTCCTCTCCTCCCTCCCCCTCTCTCCTCTCCTCCCTCCCCCTCTTCCCTTCCCTCCCTCCCCCTCTCTCCTCTCCTCCCTCCCCCTCTTTCCTCTCCTCCCTCCCCCCCTTTCCTCTCCTCCCTCCCCCCCTTTCCTCTCCTCCCTCTCCCCTCCTTCCCTCCTCCTCCCCCTCTCTCCTCTCCTCCCTCCCCCTCTCTCCTCTCCTCCCTCCCCCTTCCTCTCCTCCCTCCCCCTCTCTCCTCTCCTCCCTCCCCCTCTCTCCTCTCTCCTCCCTCCCCCTCTTCCTCTCCTCCTCCCCCTCTCTCCTCTCCTCCCTCCCCCTCTCTCCTCTCCTCCTATACCCCCTCTTCCTCCTCCCTCCCCCTCTCTCCTCTCCTCCCTCCCTCTCTCTCCTCTTCCCCCTCCCTCCCTCCCCCTCTCTCTCCTTCTTCCCTCCCCCTCTCTCCTCTTTCCCCTCCCTCCCCCTCCTCCTCTCCTCTCCTCCCTCCCCCTCCTTAACCCTCTCCTCCCTCCCCCTCTCCCCTCCCCTCCCTCCCCCTCTCTCCTCTCCTCCCTCCCCCTCTTCCTCTCCTCCCTCCCCCTCTCTCCTCTCCTCCCTCCCCCTCTTCCTCTCCTCCCTCCCCCTCTCTCCTCTCCTTCCTCCCCCTCCCTCTCTCCTTCCTCCCCCCTCCCTCTCTCCTTCCTCCCCCCTCCCCCTCTCCTTCCTCCCCTCCCTCCCTCCTCTTCCCCTCCTCCCTCCCCTCTCTCCTCTCCTCCTCCCCCTCTCTCCTCTCCTCCCTCCCCTCCTCTCCCTCCCCCTCTCTCCTCCTCCCCCTCTCTCCTCTCCTCCCTCCCCCTCTCTCTCCTCCCTCCCCCTCTCTCCTTCCTCGCCTTCTCCTCCTCCCCTCCTCTCCTCCCTCCCCCTCTCTCCTCTCCTCCCTCCCCCTCTTTCCTCTCCTCCCTCCCCCTCTCTCCTCTCCTCCCTCTCTTCCCTCCCCCTCTTTCCTCTCCTCCCTCCCCCTCTCTCCTCTCCTCCCTCTTCCTCCCTCCCCCTCTTTCCTCTCTTCCCTCCCCCTCTTTCCTCTCCTCCCTCCCCCCTCCCCTCCTTCCTCCCCCTCTCTCCTCTCCTCCCCCCCTCTCCTCTCCTCCTCCCCTCTTTCCTCTCCTTCCTCCCCCTCTCTCCTCTCTCCCTCCCCTCTTTCTCTCTCCCTCCCCCCTCCTTCCCCCTCCCCCTCTCTCCCTCCTCCCCCCCCTCTCTCCTCTCCTCCTCCCCCTCTCTCCTCTCCCTCCCCCTCTTCCTCTCTCCTCCCCCCCTCCCTCCTCCCTCCCTCTCCTCTCCTCCCCCTCTCCTCTCCTTCCTCCCCTCTCTCCTTCCCTCCCCCTCTTTCCTCTCCTCCCTCCCCCTCTCTCCTCTTCCCTCTCCCTCCCCCTCTCTCCTCTTCCCCCCCCCCTCCTCCTCCCTCCCCCCCCCCTCTCTCCTCTTCCTCCCCTTTCTCCTCTCCTCCCTCCCCCTCTTTCCTCTCCTCCCTCCCCCTTTTCCCTTCCTCCCCCTTTTCCCCTCCTCCCCTCCTCCCTTCTCCCTCCCCCTCCCTCTCCTCCTCCCCCTCTCTCCTCTCCTCCTCCCCCCTTCTCTCCTCTCCTCCCTCCCCCCCTCCCTTCCTCCCCCCCCTCTCTCCTCTCTCCCCCCCCTTCTCCTCTCCTCCCCCCCCTCTCTCCTCTCCTCCCCTCCCCCTCTCTCCTCTCCTCCCTCCCCCTCTTTCTCTCCTCCCTCCCCCTCTCTCTCCTCCCTCCCCCCCTCCCTTCCTCCCTCCCCCTCCCTCTCCTCCCTCCCCCTCTCTCCTCCCCCTCCCCCTTTCCCCTCCTCCCTCCCCCTCTTTCCTCTCCTCTCCCTCCCCCTCTCTCCTCTCCTCCCCCCTCTCCTCTCCTTCCTCCCCCTCACTCCTCTCCCTCCCTCCCCTCTTTCCTCTCTCCCCTCCCCTCTCTCCTCCCTCCTTCCCTCCCCCTCTTCCTCTCTTCCTCCCTCCCCCTCTCCTCTCCTCCCTCCCCCTCTCTCCTCTCCTCCCTCCCCCTCTCTCCTCTCCTCCCTCCCCCTCTCTCCTCTCCTCCCTCCCCCTCTCTCCTCTCCTCCCTCCCCCTCTCTCCTCTCCTCCCTCCCCCTCTCTCCTCTCCTCCCTCCCCCTCTCTCTCCCTCCTCCCTCCCCTCTTCCTCTCCCCCTCCCCCTCTTCCTCTCCTCCCTCCCCCTCTCTCTCTCCTCCCCTTTCCCCCCCTCTCCTCTCCTCCCTCCCCCTCTCTCCTCTCCTCCCTCCCCCTCCTCCTCTCCTCCCTCCCCCTCTCCCTCTCTTCCTCCCCCTCTTCCTCCTCTTCCCTTCCCTCCCCCTCTCTCCTCCCTCCCCCTCTCCCCTCTCCTTTCCCCTCTCCTCCCTCCCCCTCTCCCCTCTCTCCTCCCTCCCCCTCTCTCCTCTCCTCCCTCCCCCTCTCTCCTCTCCTCCCTCCCCCTCTCTCCTCTCCTCCCTCCCCCTCTTTCCTCTCCTCCCTCCCCCTCTCTCCTCTCCTCCCTCCCCCTCTCTCCTCTCCTCCCTCCCCCTCTTTCCTCTCCTCCCTCCCCCTCTTTCCTCTCTTCCCTCCCCCTCTTTCCTCTCCTCCCTCCTCCATCCCATCCCCCGACGCCCCCCCCCCCCAAAAAAAAAAAAAGACTGACCGTATCTTGACCATATAAATGTCACGGGCGGTACGAGGTGTTACGGTAACTTTACGACCCTTGTAACACCCCTTCCTAGCCAGGCGTTACAGCTTTTACTTAAACTTTGAAACGCTCTTAAATACAAGGCTGATGTAATGCCAATAACATTTAAACGGTTGCATGACATCTAAATGATATGACAATAGCATTCAAACACCTGCATGACATCTATATGACATGATAATAGCATCAAAACAGCTACATGACGTCATGATCTGCTATATTTCCCTCAGTCTTCTTTTATTTTTTTTATTTTTTTGACAAATAAATTCCAATGTCGTAAAGTGATAGGTATACTTTCTTTTTTCTTTTTTTCACGAAAAGAGTCCGTTGTATTATCATTATTTTTGTTAGCAGAAATAAAAGTTGAAGAAATAACAGCAGTAATAGTAGTCTACTAGTGGTAATAGTAATAGTAGCAGCAATACTATTATTAACATTAATATTATCATAAAACTTACTCCTAAAATATTTCTTCCCACTATGACTACTGATATTTAAGATATTTCTTTCTCTACGGCTATTACTTCGAAAATGATTAATATTTTATTCTTACTAGTATCATCGTGTTTATAACAATAATTTCAATAGTAACTCTATGACTGTCGTTACCATACTGTTATGATTAATATTACCGTTACTGTTATTAATAACAGAAATCTGTAACTGACACATAAGACTGCAGAGTAACTAAAGTACAGTTGCAAATGGCTTTTGGAAATAGAGTCACATTAACAAAAGTTTTGATATTCAATATTTATAATTTTTCATTAATACTCAAAGGGAAATAAATTGCAATTTATATTTATATTTTTTTATTTATATATTTTTTCACAACGGCATGATTGCACCATTGAATGTTTGTACTTATTTACCTCACGATAGTGTATATTTAAATCGGTAATAAATATATTTAAAAAAAAAATGTAAATGCACATCAAGCCTTTAAAATATCACAATTGATGAGACATGGCAACAGCGAAACCAAGAGAATATTCGTCGAGAAAACATTCTGATTTTTCTTATCCTTTCTCCTTCATTCATCCTTCTTTATCTCCTTCGGCTTTTCTTCCTCCTTCCTTCCTTCCTTCAATTTTTCTTCCTCCTTCCTTCGACTTTTCTTCGACTTTTCCTCCTCCTCCTTCTTCCTTCCTTCGTCACCTTCTTCCTCTTACTCTTCATCACCTTCTCCTCCTTCCTCCTCCTCATCATCGAAGGAGCCCTGGTTTCCGTCAGCCGCCACGCCCTCGTGAGTGAGAGGAAGGGCGTTAGACTCCACCACCCGGTAGCCGTCCTCGTCAGCGACGTATTTGACGTAGAACTCTTGGCCTTCGGGAGACGTCCAGCTAAGGGAAGAGGGAGGGAGAGAGGGTGGTCGTGGTTGGATAGGGTGTTGGTGGTCGTGTCGTTATTGTTATTGGTTATGGGGATATGATGGTAATGGTAATGGTCGTGGTGATTGGTAATGGTAATGGTATAGTTTATTTGCGTTACTATTATCTTCAACAGGGGCATTGTTATTATCTTCGTGATTATCATCAGTGTTATTAGCGATGTTATTGCTGTCGTTGTTAATGTATCTATAACAAGGGCAAAAGCAAGAGTAACAAATAACAATCATAAATGTTCTCCACAGCACCAAACCTAAATCTGTATCTCGTCCTTTATACTGTCTCTACATATCTTTCCCCTTCCACACCATAAATGAATAAATAACCAAGTAAATAAACGACTGAAGAAACCCAAACACAGCTCAAAAAAAAAAGAAAAAAGAAAAAGAAAAAAAAACTCAGGGAGAACCCACTCATCCCACCTTAATCAAGGTTCAACTCACCTGTATGTCCCCTCAACGGAGCTCCCTGGGTTTCCTTCCTGCTCGTGCTCGTGGTCGTCGCCCTCGAAGTCCAGGACGTCGGGGCGGGCGTAGGCAAGGGCGGCGAGACCCACAAGGACGAGGAGGAGCTGGAACAAAGAGGATAGTTACGTAGAGTTAAAGAGTGGTAGATTTATTTGGTGGTAGAGTGTTCGAGGTGTCTGAAGAGTGACGAATGAGAGTTTGTTTGTAAGAGAGTTTGAGACGCGTTCTGTAATGAAGAAGTTTTGGGAATGAAACGCTGTATCATATATTGACTTGGAAAATACGGAAGATTTCAGCTAAACAGTACTGTGTATGTTCTCTTTCCCCCTACACAATAAGTACAAATAGAAAGCAGTTCTCGACTTTATAATCTCAATACAGTATCACTTCTCTAAGAAAGCTAAATAATTTTCTTCTTCCAATAGCTATTACGGTTTCTTAAACTAAAGTATCACTTATTATCACCAAAGTAAATACAACTAAATCTAAGTCAGTGAGGATAAAGCCCCAAGAGTGAGAACTAGTTTGTGTTTTCATTATAAAGTTACCTTTTTACTAGCTAATGAAACTAAATTAAACCGGTTTCAAAAGGCAAACCCGTTTTATTAATCCTGACAGTGTAATATATAAGAAAAAAATATATTCTTATTAGAAGAAAATGAGATGTAACTGACTTTTAATTGTAGGCTATATAAATCATAAGTATAGCCTCCAAGCTGTTACCTATGGAAATCATATACCACTTTGACTATATACAGTATATATATATTTTTTTTTTATATATATTCATTATATATCACTTCTCTCTCTCTCTCTCTCTCTCTCTCTCTCTCTCTCTCTCTCTCTCTCTCTCTCTCTCTCTCTCTCTCTCTCTCTCTCTCTCTCTAATCCAAAGAAACTACAACATTTCTTGTAATTAATCCCAACTAAACGACAAGTAAAAGAACAGAAGGTAATTCTATCGTCCAAACCTGCAACTTCATGGCTATTGGTGTTTCGATAGTTCGGTGGCGAAGTTAGTCGTTTGAGGAGCTCGTTGGCACTTCGATGTCTGACTGTCAACAGAAACGCTATATATATACATACATACGCCAGCGCATGTAGCAGGTTTCATCATAGCAAACCTGTAAAAAAAAAAAAAAAAAGGAAGGCTCCACCCACTTCATTTACGAGTGTGGGGACCTTCGACAGCCGAGAGAGAGAGATGGAGAGAGAGAGAGAGAGAGACAGAGAGGGTGAAAGGGAAGCTGTAATTACGCGTGTTTTGTGTAGCGTCTGGGTTTCGGTGTCTTTGGGGCTGCGGAGTCTGATTTCGGGAGAATTTCATGACAGACTTCAGATTTGGAGTTTTCAAGAAATTGCTTTTGATGTGTATATTCAGAAAATCAACACAGCAAAAATATGAAACAACAGATTCAAAGATGTATACAAATATCGAGAGTTTTATTTTAAAAAAATAGATAAATAAATAAGAAATAGTAATGATAATAAAATAATAATAATAATAATAATAAATCATATTCCATCCAATAGAAAATTCTTAAAAACATAAGATATTAAAGTCAGATATTAGGTTGTAAAAGAAAACCATATACTAAGAAGAAGAATATATATTTGGCATATTACGAAAGGAAAATGCGGGTCATATCATTATGTATAATTTTCGATACCACGGCGTTACTTGGTCATGTTTTGGTGCACGACTTAGCAAAATATTATTGGAACGGCCCGACATTCTGCTTTTCCCTGTATTTTCACGTATGATTTGCAAAGTCTTCTACACAGTACTTTTTAATTCTTTCGTGAACAC
>NW_028234414.1:35997079-35999579 GCF_977035675.1 Penaeus japonicus
TGTGGAGATTTCTTACTCTACTAAATAACAAGAAATTAAACATGCAATTCGGAGTGTTCGAGTGTATGAAACAATAGAGATGAAATATTCATGTGAAGAAGAACAGATACAGAGAGAGAGAGAAAGAAAGACAGAGAGAGACGAGAGAAAACGGGGGAAAAAAATAAGAACATTCAAGAAGACAGACTTAAGCAAACTAATGTATCGTTTCACAAGAGGGGAAGCATCAGTCAGTCCAGGCGCCGTTGGAATCCTTCAATCCTTCTTACTTCCTGTCATCGTCGTAGTCAATATCCTCAAGGGACACGAAGGAACCCTGGTGGCCGTCAGCAGCAGTTCCGTCAGCGCTGGCAGGGACGGCGTTGGACTCGACAATGCGGTAGCCGTCATCGTCAGCAATGTACCTGACGAAGTATTTCACGCCTTCGGGGGAGGTCCAGCTGAGAGGGGGGAGGGGAGAGGGGAGAGAGGGGGGGGAGAGGGTCGTTAGTTTAGGGCAATCAGTTGCTGTTTTGATATAAGAGGTAATGTTGTTACTCTTTTCATCGGTAGTATCTATACCACTATCATTATTAGTACGATTGCTATCATCGTCATCTGCATTATAACTATTACTATAATTATCGTTATCATTATTATTGTCAGTTTTGCCATCGCCGTTATAATAATCACCATTACTGCTCGTTAACATTTTAACTTAAGTTCTTATAAAAAATAGAATTGGAGAAATCCCGATAGTTTTATCTGTATATATTTTAAGAATTATTCGAAGATTTTCAGTAATTATAGGGGAATATTCAAAATTGTGTATTGTCATTATCAAGTATTTCAGCGCTCGTGCATTTTATTAATACTATTACCATATTCATGTAGAATATCATAAGACTTACTTCCTGTACTCTTTTATAATTACCATAGATATCAATTCATTAGTAATATTCATATCCTGTTCACCAGTTATTGCTAAACCCTACTTATCATTTACCGCTAATCTCTATGTATCAATATTCACCAAACGCGTTTTATCAATTATAATTAAATTCAGTTTATTAGCTTCAAGTCAAACTCAATTCTTCAATTATCGAAATCCCAAGAACATTAAGTAAACTTCAAAAGAAGTTTATTAATAACAATCAATACAGATATACTAGACCGAGTTTTCTTGACGATAACAAATCGCAAAAATAATAATAAAAATAAAAATAAATAATAAAAAGATAACAATTCATCCCTATATGTAATGACCCAGTTCCCGATAAACCTGCCGGAAGTTGATTAATAACAATCAATATACAGATATACCAGACCGAGTTTTCGCCAACAAAATCGCACAATAAAATAGATCTATCAAAAAAAAAATAATAATAATAATAAAAATAAATAAATGAATAAAAAATGAATAAAAAGGAAAACAATTCATCCTTATATGTAACAACCCAGTTCCCGATAAACAAGCTCGTTAAGCAGTTGAGGCTTACCTGTATGTTCCTTCGGCATTGGCTCCCTGGATGTTCAAGTCGTGGTGGATGTCGTCGAGGTCAAGCTCGAGGTCATCAGCCATGGCGACGGCGAAGAGGGCGAAGAAGACGACCTGGAGAAGGAGTTGAGAAAGTCAAGGAAGACGTTTGGGGAAGTTGAGGGCATGAAATGGCTTATGAGATTAAGGTCATGAGAAAAGAACTAAGAGTTGAAGTGTGCATGAGATTGTGTGCGTGAGTTTGTATGTATTCTTATTTATTCATTATTTATGGGATAAGAATAAGGGAAGAAAGATACAAGATAGGGCTATGTGGAATCGAAGGAAAGAAAGCAGCTTTAAAAATCTCTCAAAACGCCATGGATAAAGATGTATATAAGTGATTGTTAATAGTGGTTTATTATGATGAAGACGAATTGAAAACAGATTTTTAGAATATGTTTTTATTCTGAAAAAAATACTCAAATTTCTTAAATCAAGATGGCAAAATGAATATTAATCGTTTGTGCTGTTTTACCATAATGAAAACTAACCTGTACGTTGATGTTGACTTTAAACGTTACTCAAACTCCTGAATCAAGACGATAAAAAATAGTGATATAATCAACACGATTCCTAATGATGAAAAACAATCTAGAGGCTGATGCAGTCTTATATCTAGTCACTATAAATCCCTAATCGAACTGAGATAAGTTATGAATCCTTTATGCCGGTTTGGTATAATTGAAACGGATTTTTAGATATTACGTAAATGATTGGAAGGAATTATATCAAGGGGAACTCCTATACATGATGATATACCACTTCTAAGAATTATATTGTTTGTGATAGTGGAATTAACATAACTGATTCAGTTTCGATTGAGAAAGTGCACTTAAAAGACATAAAGTAACTTGGTCAACAAAAATAAAGTAGATTTGTTCTAAGTTTGGAGTATAACCAAGAGTCTTAACTACAAACTATCATATTGAATACAAACTTAATTAATACCAACTCAATTTAAAACGAAGAATCAAATGAGAG
>NW_028234414.1:36039579-36042079 GCF_977035675.1 Penaeus japonicus
ATTGGTCTTGCCCTTGGTCTTATTGTGTCGTGCATTTCCCATTCTGTTGTTTTCTTTGTCCACCTGTTGTCCTGTCTATGATATATGTGTCCAGCCCACTGCCACTTTTTCTTCTTGATGCTCTTGAGTATATCCTCTACCTTTGTTTGTTGCCTGATCCATGTAGCTCTTTTCTTGTCTCTTAAGCTAAGTCCTAGCATAAGCCTTTCCATTCCTCTTTGAGTACTTACTAATTTCCTCTCGAGTGCCTTGGTCGTAGTCCATGTTTCAGACCCATATACCATGACGGGGAGCACAGATTGGTTAAAAATCTTTCTCTTTAGACATAGTGGCAGACGACCTCGTAATATATTACTATATGTACCGAAGGCACTCCATCCTAGCCTGATTCGCCGTTTTATCTCGGCATCGCAGGAAGTACTCGTCTTGATGAGTTTCCCTAGGTATACATACTCGTTCACTGCTTCTAGTACCTCGCGTTGTATTTATATTTGCTTAACTGGGGTTCGACTGTTGAACATGACTTTAGTCTTTTTCATGTTCATTTTAAGGCCAATCTTCAGACTTTCCCTATTTAAATCGCTTAGTAATTGTTGTAGTTCATGTGCTGACTCGTCGAAAAGAACAATGTCATCTGCAAATCTTAAATTGCTTAAGTGCTCATTCCCTATTTTAATCCCTCTCTCTTTCCAATCTAACTTCTTGAATACTTCCTCCAAGCAGGCTGTAAACAGCTTCGGTGAGATGGTGTCGCTCTGCCTAACACCCTTTTTTATTGGTATTTTATTGATTCTCCGTTGATTTTGATGGTCGCTGTACCATCTTTATATGTATCCTCTAATAATCTGCAATATATTTCCTCTATTCCTTGTTTACGAATTGTATCTAGTACACATATATATATATATATATATATATATATATATATATATATATATATATATATGTGTGTGTGTGTGTGTGTGTGTGTGTGTGTGTGTGTGTGCATATGTATATGTATATGTATATGTATATATATATATAATATATATATATATATATATATATATTATATATATATACATATACATGTGCGTGTGTGTGTTTGTGAGCATGTACATATATCTATACCTATATCTATGTGTATATATAGATAGATAGATACAGATTTAGATATATGTATAGATATATAAGTAAACACACACACACACACATGCATATGCGCTTACACTCCTACACTGCATGTTCTTAGTTATTTCAACAAGATGACCAAAGTCACAAAAGGCAAAATCCAGTCTTACATCATCAACAGGTCGAGAAGAAGAACAACATCTTGCTTTTGATATTGTATAAAGAAATCGATCTTGGTACATCATTTTCACAGATACTCAAATAAATGATTTAAAAAATGTTATCTTCGGTTCCGATTTTATATAACTCTTTAGTTCTCACAACTCACAACGGTAGTAATTTGTTTACATATCATCATTAAAAGGCTGAACCGAATTAAATCATCCATAATGTATTAAAACTTATAGATCAGATTACTTAAGAATACAGACGATATCAAGGGCGCCACAAGGATTCCCTGATATCGTAATCAAGTGATAAAACAAGAAAAGATATTTTGTAATTAAAGTAAAAACGAAAGAAGGAAAAATCAATATATAAAATACATTTAGAATAGGGTGTAGACAACATGGATGATTTAAGAGGTCATAAAGCTCTTTAATTTGTGTTCGAATTTTATCATCTTGACTTCGACGAAAACTTAACTTTTACTCAGCCAAGCAGATGGAATAAATTTTACAAACTTGTTGATACAAACATATAAATAATGGCACTCATATATACACAAGGCTACATGGGTGTGTACATGCATATGTGTTAGAGTTTTCATATGTCTGTATAGCATCTGTTTATACATGCATAATATCCTTGTGTAAGCTTGTATACGGATAGATTAGTTCACACACACACACGAACACACACACACACCACACACACACACACACATAAATATATATATAGATATATATGTAGACATATATGATTCCTATAACCAGCCGGACTGACTCCATGAAAACAACTTCGGTAGCCTGGCATCTGATCTGAATTTCGGATTCTTTCCCGCCTAGTGCTCATGGGGATTGTCTGTACAAACTCCCTATTAATACTCTAGTTGAGAGCAAATAGGCGACTTACAAGGAGCCACTCCATCGCCTGGCGAGACAATTGTTTTAGTGTGTTGTTTTGGTGTAATGGTCTGGGACGGGGGTTCAAGTCACGGCCAGGGAAATACGGACGATGCTTGTTATTTACACTTTTCATTGTAGGTAAGGTTTTTTGATATTTAATAATGGCTATTTCTAGAAACTTGGTGGTTATTACCTTCTACCTTATGAGTTGCATGTGAAGCATTTGTAGTCACGAACGATTTTTATTTCTTTACCTCAAAGTTCGATTTTTTCTTCGGTACTAAGACTTCCCCTGGAGTCTATGGGGTCAACTATTGTAAACA
>NW_028234414.1:36052079-36054579 GCF_977035675.1 Penaeus japonicus
GTGTATGTGTGTGTGTCAGTGTACGTGTGTGTGTATATGTGTACGTGTGTGTATATGTGTATGTGTGTGTCTATGTGTACGTGTGTGTATATGTGTACGTGTGTGTATATGTGTACGTGTGTGTATATGTGTACGTCTGTGTATATGTGTACGTGTGTGTCTATGTGTACGTGTGTGTCTATGTGTACGTGTGTGTATATGCGTACGTGTGTGTATATGTGTACGTGTGTGTGTATGTGTACGTGTGTGTATATGCGTATGTGTGTGTATAAGTATACGTGTGTGTATATGCGTACGTGTGTATGTCTGTGTACGTGTGTGTACAAATCTGTGACTTTGCGATTGAATAAATATACCAAAATAACCTCAAGGAAAATTAAAAAAAGAATAATAAAAGTTTCGTAATATTTGTGTTTATTATATCATCGAATCCCATGTTATGTAATCAAGCCAGGGTGAACTTGACCATCGCTTGATCTGTAGCAAGCAAAACCTTTCGTCTGAAGGTAAAATATGATGATTGCTAAGCTTATAGAGATTGAGATGAAAATGATATGGTGAAGAGATGATAAAAGATACATTTGAACTGGTCACAATTTTTTTTCCTTTTTTGTTCTTAATGTGAAAGGTTGATTTAAAATTCTCTTGTCTCTAACTTTTTCTTTCTCTATCTCTCTTTCTCTCTCTCTCTCTCTCTCTCTCTCTCTCTCTCTCTCTCTCTCTCTCTCTCTCTCTCTCTCTCTCTCTCTCTCTCTCTCCTCTCTCTCTCTCTCTCTCTCTCTCTCTCTCTCTCTCTCTCTCTCTCTATCTATCTATCTATCTATCTATCTCTCTCTCTCCCTCCCTCCTTCCCCCCTCTCTCTCTCTCTCTCTCTCTCTCTCTCTCTCTCTCTCTCTCTCTCTCTCTCTCTCTCTCTCTCTCTCTCTCTCTCTCTCTCTCTCCCTCCCCCCCCCCCCCCCTCTCTCTCTCTCTCTCTCTCTCTCTCTCTCTCTCTCTCTCTCTCTCTCTCTCTCTCTCTCTCTCTCTCTCTCTCTCTCTCTCTCTCTCTCTCTCTCTCTCTCTCTCAATCTTGTGAAATCTCGGACGTAAAGTGACACATACCCTTTGGAGCGATCTCTCGAAAGTGCAGAGGGAAATTATAACCTTTGGGAGACGCCAATTTTAACAGGACTCACTTTAACATAGTTATCGTGAAACAGTGATGGTCCGGTGAAGGCAAGTATAGCAATGGATCTATTATCTATTTTTTTATAACTGTTCGTTTGGACATTTATGAAATTAACTATTTGATGATAAAGCCCTTTATGTGTGTGTGTGTGTGTATGTATATATATACACATATATATATCTTATCCATATCATTAATCCTTTCATTGATTTAAGTATTCTAATCTAAGTCATTACTCATTTTCAACCAAAGAGAAACATTAATTATCTGAAAACGTTTCGACTGAAAACGTTTCGAGGTAACGTGATTAATTTCTGTTCTTGTTTCCGCAGAGACTCATTTCATTTGTTTCATATTTAAAGTGTTCTTATTCTAACGTACGTGTATGTGTGTGAATGAGAGAAAGAGTGAGAGTGGAATTGGCAGGTACCAGAGAAGTGAGTATTATCGTCTAAACTGACTCATTAATCACAGTCAGCTCCTGGGACTGACACTAAATCTGGCAATGGTCGGTTGACAGGAATTTATGCAGTTGACTAAATACCAAGTCATGGATAATAGGTACCTGTTGTAGACTTCTCTGGAAATGTATATTATGAATAAACTTTTTACGCTCTTTACTACTAGTTTTTAGAGGATGAACTGAATATCGACTTTGGACCTTTTGCAGGCTATTAGTACGTTCCTGGGGATGTTTTTTTGAAAAATATGATTGAAGAAAAATCTAGATCACGAAAACGCAATTCCTGGTAAAGTAGGGTGCCTTATGAGATGATATATATATATGTATATGTATGTATATATATAATAAATATATACATAGATAGAGAGAGAGAGACTATGTACTATGCCCAATTCCTTCAAACATAAGTGATAAAATAAAAAATAAAAAATAAAAAAAACAAGCTCTGCGTAAGCTCCAGATACGATACCGGTTTCTATATCAATAATTTCCAAATTGCATTGTCAGGCATAATATTCGATCACCACTGACAAAGCTGATTAAAACGGAGACTGAAGTAATCTGATATTATTGATGCACGGTTGATATAAACATCTCTAGTTTATGCAATTATTTTCAAATACAGTATCAATAATTATTTCCGAATTGTATATTATCTGGTGTTTTATATTCTTGTGGTTGATTTGAATATTTAATTATGAGATGTTTTGTTATAAAATGTTTATCGATGGATATAACTGGGGAGTTGCCAATTCTCACTTTATTGAATTATTTATTTTTTATGATATATATATAGATAGATATTTATGATGAAATAGCATATCCTTTTCCTAGTTCGGGGTTCTTTGCAAAATGTCAAAGGCAACTT
>NW_028234414.1:36074579-36077079 GCF_977035675.1 Penaeus japonicus
GGAAAAAGGGAAGGAGGAGGAGAATGGATGGAGGGAGGGTGAAGGAAAGAAGGAGAAACGAAAGAACGAGGGGAGGAGGAGAAAAATGGAAGGAGGGAGGGAGACAGGGGAAGAGCGAGGATGAAGGGAAGGAGAAAGGAAGGAAAGAGGGAAGGAGGAGGAGAATGGTGGAAGGGGGGATGGAGACAGGGGAAGAGGGAGGATGAAGGAAAGAGGGAAGGAGGAGGAGAATGGAAGAAGGGTGGGAGACAGTAGAAGAGGGAGGGTAAAGGGAAGGAGGAGAAAGGAATGGAATAGGGAAGGAGGAGAAGAATGGAATGAGGGAGGGTGAAGGGAAGGAGGAGAAAGGAATGCAATAGGGAAGGAGGAGAAGAATGGATGGAGGGAGGGTGAAGGAAAGAAGGAGAAAGGAAGGAAAGAGGGAGAGAAGAGGAGATGGGACAGAGGGAGGAGGGAAGGAGGGAGGATGATGGAAAGAAGGAGAAACGAAAGAACGAGGGAAGGAGGAGGAGAATGGAGAAGAGAGGGACGAGAGAAAAGTTGGGCAGAGACGAGCTAAGTATTTAGTGACGCCCTTTATTCAGGGTAAAGAACTTGTCAAAAAAAAGGAGACGTCGCCAGTACCTTCACTGCCCCCCCACCCCCCAGCCCCCCTTTCCTCACAAGGAATAAATGATCTTGTGGCCTTTTGTCTTTTTGTCTCTCGCTCGCTAGGGAGATAAACGAGATCTCGAGTATGTAAAAAAGGAAGATAGGAGAGGAGATATCGAAAGGGTTAGAGAAAGAGTGAGAGAGTGGATTAGGATAAAAAGAGAGACTAAAAATAAACAACGAGATGGGAGATAGGGAGACTAGATAAAAAGAGCGAGAGAGAGAGAGAAAAAATGCAGACGAGCAGATAGAGGGGGATGGAACGCAGAGAGACAGAAAACAGTGAGGTAGAAAGAGGGAGACAGAGGAAGAAGAAAAAAAGGAGAGAGAGAGAGAGGGGGAAGACGGAAAGGTGTTTGCATTGTAAAATTTAACATCAATATTATAGACTGTTATGCATATGATACACAATGGTGTGTTTGTGTGTGTGTGTATATATATATATATATATAGAGAGAGAGAGAGAGAGAAAGAGAGACGAACGAATGAGTTGTTCATCTGTCATCCTCAAACTTCATTTCATTGCGTTTCCATTCATATTTTCATATTTTCAAAGTCATCACTATTGACGTCATTGACATTATCATCAATACAATTAACTTTTTTTTTATTATATCATTGTTATTAATGCTTCAACACCGTTACTAATATGGTTATTACAGTGTTATTGCCAATAGAATTCTCATTTCAAAGAGAAAGCTAGATTGCTCATTGACAGCATGTGCTTTTGATAACGTATATGTGTGTATCAGTATGTAGGTATGTGTATTTATGTGTGCATGAAGGTTTTTTTTGTGTGTATGTGTGTGTGTGTGTGTGTGCATGCATGAACATTCACACACTAAGGTATATTCAACAAATAGTTGAATAGATATATGAATAAATAGATTAATTAATTGATATATGAGTATCACATATCTATGTCTGTGTGTGCAGTATTATACCTGTCATACAATTCAGTGCATACGAAATCGTTGCAATTCAGAACCCCGTTTGCAGTATTTGCCTGCATGTGTATTCATATGAAAATATACATCCATTAGTGATGCAGACAGGCAGACATATATCCCCATATAAGGTTATATACATAACTCAATTTGAAGTATATGCTTGCATGTATAGTCAGATGAAAATTATTGATACAAACAGATAAACATTTATCTCTATTGAAGGCTCTCCGAATTCTCGATGTGGTTCGAAAACAAAATTCCGTTTGGAGGATTCAAAGTTTATTTACAAAGAATCGTGAAATCACATGAAATGCAAGATGATTCATTAAATTAGATGAAGGGATGCAGTGAGGTCACAAAAGGGTATCAAAGCAACACCGTTTTCGCGTGTTGCTGACTTGATCTTTATCGGATTTACTTGTCGTCTTCTTCTTCCTCTTCGGAGTCTCCGTCGAGGTCAGCCTGCTCGCCGTCAGCTCGGACTCCGCCGGCGGAGGGGACGGCGTTGGACTCCAGGACGCGGTAGCCCTTGTCGTCGGCGATGTACTTCACCACGTACTCGATGCCCTCGGGACTCTCCCACCTGCACGAGAGGAAAAGAGGTGCAATATTAAGGAAAAGAGATAGTCTATAGATAGATACAAATAGATATTAGCTCATTTAGATAATCACACCTACTGCAGAAGCGTGCGTGCGCAACATGCAATGTTCGCCACTCACTTGTACTCTCCGGTGACAGCCTTGCCTGGCTGGCCCTCCTGGTCGTGCTCGGCGTCGTCGCCCTCGAAGTCAAGGATCTCCTCGGGGCGGGCGGCGGCGAGGGCGGCCAGGCCAAGGAGGACGAGGAGCTGTAGATAAGAAAAGTAATGATAACCGTGAGAAAAAAAAATCAGTAAAAG
>NW_028234414.1:36102079-36107079 GCF_977035675.1 Penaeus japonicus
TTCTCTCTCTCTCTCTCTCTCTCTCTCTCTCTCTCTCTCTCTCTCTCTCTCTCTCTCTCTCCTCGCTCTCTCTCTCTCTCTCTCTCTCTCTCTCTCTCTCTCTCTCTCTCTCTCTCTCTCTCTCTCTCTCTCTCTCTCTCTCTCTCTCTCTCTCTCTCTCTCTCTCTTTCGCTCTCAACGTTCATATCATCTCATACGTTCAAAAAAAATCCTCACGATTTTCAATCATACTTATAATTAAGTAATAACAGATGTCTCACTCTATTAAGACAATTGACGTCTGTGATATTTTTTTGTGTTGTGTTTGTTTTTGTTTTTCTTTCTTTCCCTGTGGTTTGTGTGCACCTTTGTTCATATATTATTATCACCATTGTTGTTATTATTCTCATTATTGCTTTTGTTATCATCATCATTATCACTACCAGTATCATGATTATCATTATCAGTATTGATTTCATTACCATTATCGAAGTCATTATCATTTTAATATCATTATCATTATCACTTATTAATCATTATTAACGATTATTAATTATCAATTATAATAATTAATGATAATAATCATAACGCCAATACTTACCAACAATGATCATAATAATGATAATGAAAATAAACAACGATAGAAAAAAACAAAACAAATACTAAGTATAAGTACATAAGCCGACTGGTGTACAATAAGGTCGAGAACCGAAGACATATAAAAACAAAAGGGAATCGGGAAGAAAAGCATTCAACACTTTTACCTGCGCTTCGCCGGTAACTGTGGGGGATTAAAGACTTAGGATTAGAGAGAGATAGGGAGGGAGGGAGAGGAAGAGAGAGAGAGAGGGAAAGAGAGAAGGAGAGAAAGAGAGAGGGAGAGAAAGAGAGAAGGAGAGAAAGAGAGAGAGAGAGAGAGAGAGAGAGAGAGAGACGAAGACTAAGAGAACGTGAAATAAGAACAGGGAACAGAGGAGAGAGAGAAAAGATGAAATGGGAGAGAAAGAGAGAGAGAGAGAGAGAGAGAGAGAGAGAGAGAGAGAGAGAGAGAGAGAGAGAGAGAGAGAGAGACGAAGACTAAGAGAACGTGAAATAAGAACAGGGAACAGAGGAGAGAGAGAGAAAAGATGAAATGGGAGAGAAAGAGAGAGAGAGAGAGAGAGAGAAAGTGAGAAAGAGTGTGGTAGGGTGAGAGAGAGAAATAGAAAGAGAGCGAGATACGAAGAGAGAGAAAGATAAAGACAGAGAATAAAAGAGAAGAAAAAGAACAGATACACACCATTCCCCCCTTCCTCCCTACCTCCCTACCTCCTCCCTTCCTCCCTACCTCCTCCTCTTCCTCCTCCTCCTCCTATTCCTCCTCCTCCTCTTCCTCCTCTCATTTCTTCTTTGTTACGGATATGGTTTTAGTTTCTTGTATTTGAGTAAAAGAAAAATAAACATTATCCCACTTCGCACCGCTGTGACTCATGTTGCTATTTTTTTTTTTTTTTTTTTTTTTTTTTTTTTTTTTTTTTAATTCATGTTACTGAGATTATATCATAATTCGTTTAATCACGTGGTAATTTATTTTACGGATATGATTTTAGTTTTTTTTTGTATTTGAGTAAAGGAAAAATTGATGATGATGATGATTATGATGGTAATGATAGTAATGATGATAATAGTGATAATGATAAAGCTGATAATAAATGGTAATGATAGTAAATGAGGATAATAATTATAATGAAAGTGATACAATTTATTAATAATGATGTAAAACTAATGACGGTGATAATAATAATGATGTTGATAGCAAAAATGATAATGACAATAAAAATAATAATGATGACAATGATACTGGCAATAATATTAATGATAATGATAATAATGATAGTAATAATAATAATACCAACATTATCTTTAATAAGGATGATAATTAGGAAAAATACAAGAAAATCTAAAGAAATTATTCATGAAGAGAGCAGACATTTTCTCATTAACAGGTTCATTAAAATCAGCTGATTTGCAATTCCAGATTTGTGCAAAGAATGCAAGTTGTTCCTTATTGCCTAATCACCTTGCATATATTAGAAGAAATAAGTAAAAGAGAAAATATTATTCTTCTTCTATTTCTTCTCTTCTTTTCTTCTTCTCTCTCCTCCTCTTCTTCTTATTTTCTTTCCTCCTGTTCTTCTCTCTTCTCTTTTTATTATTATTCTTGTATCTGTTCCTCTTCTTCTTCTTCTCTCTTTTCGTCTTGTTCTTCTTTTTTCTTCTTCTTCTTTTTCTTCTTCCTCTTATTTTTCTTCTTCCTCTTATTTTCTTTTAATCATTATTATCATCCATTGTCATCATCATCTTTATCATTATTGTTGTGAATATTCTTATCATTATCATTATCATTATTATTGTTATTATCATTATTCTACCATTGTCTATTTATCACCATTATAATTACCCTTATTGCGATTATCATTATCATCATAATTTTTATCATTCTCATTGCTAATACTATCACTTTCACCTAATGTCGTTTTTATCAAAATTATCATTATCACTATTATCATCATAACTATCATTATCTTTACATCTTTCATTGTCATTTTCATTATCATTATCAATATCATCATTATGGTAAATCTCATTAGCACGATCATTATCTATATCATTAGCATTATTATTACCGTCTTAATTATTATCATTAGCATTATTATTTCCCTATAAATCATATTATTATCATTATCATCCTCATCATTGTTATGATTGTTGTTATCACCATCATTATCAATTTTGGTATCATTCTTTTTTATATTCTTCGTAATCATTATCATCATTATTGTTATTATTATCATTGTTATTGTCACTATCATTATTATCATTTTACACTAATATTGTAATGATCATTATTATTATTACAAATATTATCATCATTATTATTTTCTTCGCATCCTATTTCTCAACTGTACATACTCTTACTGATTTATACATATGCATGTACGTGCACACACATACACGTACACACACGTATACACACACACACACACACACACACACACACACACACACACACACACACACACACACACACACACACACACACACACACACACACACACACACACACACACACACACACACACACACACACACACACACAACACACACACACACAACACACACACACACACACACACACACACACACACACACACACACACACACACACACACACACACGTACACACACACACACACACACACACACACGTACACACACACACTCACACACACATACACATACACACACACACACACCTACAAAATCCCTAACAAAAAAGACCCCCAAAAGAACAAACAAAACAAACAAACAAACAAACAAAAAAGCCAATAAGAAAATACCAAACAACTAAAATGACAAACAAAAATATCCAACACATTTTACAAACAAACAAACAAAAAAACAAGACAATATCAGACAACTAAAGTGACACAGAAAATCCATCATATTTTTACCAGAAAAACAAAAGAGCATCATTCAACGCCATAAAATGCCCGTCGATAATCTTTTGCCATCAACATGATAAATAACATGTGATTGTAACTCATAAAATAAAACTTGCAATATATTCCTATTTCTGGCGTTTATTATCAAGACTTTATCATTATATCATTTTGGATTTTATTTTCATCATTATTAAGGATAGACTTGACACCCTTGGCTTTAAAGAGATTTTATTGATTACGTAATATATTTTCAAAAGAAAAATCGATAATTCGAAGATTTATATGGATGGCGAAAGGCAAACACACACACACACACACACACACACACACATGTACGCATATGATACATACACAAGCAAACATACATATACATACCCATAACAAAATGAATAAATAGACGAACTGTATCGTTTTATATGAAACTTATATAAAATTCTTAATGAAAAAAAACGAAGCAATTACACAACTTAATCAAACTTAGCATTAAAATGTGACATCCTGTTAATAGCACCAGTAATCAGTGTGGATCTTTAATTAAGCTGGTGATAATTACACTTTATCTTCATGAGTTTCATTATCACATGATGAGATACTTACAATTTTATGGTATTTTGAAAGCACGATTATTCAGATATCAATTGGATTACTGTTATTTAACAACAGGGGGCGCTTTCTACGTGTAATATGTAATGTAATGTAATGAATGTAATGCTAATGATGATGAAATTCCTTCCTTCTTGATCTTTCTATCATTATCCATTTTGTATTTTTTTTTTTTTTTTTTGCATTTATTCTATCATATATTGATTCTAATTCCGTTTTCTAGCAGTTCTAACTGTATTATATATATTTATTTATTTCTTCAAATATTTCTCTCTTTTGACGCTGACGAATACCAAATAGGGAGGAATAGATAATAAATAACGATAATGATAAAAATGATAACAATAAGAGGAATGATTTAAACAATAACAATATTAATAATAACGATGAGAATAATGTTATAAATGATAATGGAAATGATAATGATGATAATGAGAACAATTATAAAATAAGGATAATAAGGATGATGATACCAATAATACAGTAACAACAACAACAACAAATAATAATAATAATAATAATGATAATAATAATAATAATATTAATAACAATTACAACAATAACAATAACAAAAATACCCCACCCCCCCCAAAAAATACAGACCAATCAAAACAAACAAAAAACAAACAAACAAAACCGCACCACACAAACAAACCCAACAAACAAAGCCAGGACAAACAGAAACCAGAGAGCCAAAAGGTAGGCTTCTTTCACTCCACAAAGACCCTGAATGCACATCGAGGTCACGTTCAGTGGACAATAGATGGGGCTTTTGTTTATTTCTTTAATAGATGTGATGTGGAGGATGTGTAAGAATTATGATTGATATTGTAATTTTGTTGATTTGTGATTGAAATGGTTGTATAAATGGAAATGTGTGGATTGATAGAGAAATGAATAAATGATAAATAGAACTGGCGTCAAGATTGATCA
>NW_028234414.1:36149579-36152079 GCF_977035675.1 Penaeus japonicus
TATATATATATATATATATTATATATATAAGATATATATATAAAGATATATATATATATATATATATATATATATATATATATATATATATATATATATATATATCCAAATTACTCTTAATTCTTGATGAACTAGAAAAGTAATGATAACAATGACAGTAGCAACAATATAAATGATAAAAAAAATGGATATGAAAATCATAATACTACTAATGATAATATATTGATAATGATTTGCAATAACAACAATAATAACGAGACATTTGAATAAATATTATTTTGGGTATTAAGCTGTAGTTAATCTGTGGCTAAAGATATGTATTGTTTTATATAAGTGCAGTATTGTGTACGTGAATTTATTCCACCTTTAGAGTTAATCAATTAGCCAGTTTCCTAACATTCGTAGTTCAACATTCATTATGTTAGATAAGCACTGTGCAAGAGTGCTGTGGCATCTGCAGACACCATGTATTCTAAAATATAACTTGTTAATTAAACGCAAATCCTTCAAATATAAAAGGAATAGCACTGGCTCTTTGGAAGCCCTGTGGTTTATCATCATGATATATTTACGAATAGCGATCTGTCAAGAGAGAGAGAGAGAGATAATGAAATAGAGAGAATGAGAGAAAAGGAGAAGAGAGAGAGAGAGATAATGAAATAGAGAGAATGAGAGAAAAGGAGAAGAGAGAGAGAGAGAGAGAGAGATAATGTAATAGAGAGAATGAGAGAAAAGAAGTGAGAGAGAGAGAGAGGATGAAAGAAAGAAAGAGAAAGGGAATAAGAGAGAGAGAATGAAATATAGAAAGAGATAAAATGAAAGAGAATGAGAGAGAGAGAGAGAGAGAGACTGAGAGAAAAATAAATAGATAAAGAGAGGGATAGAGAAAGAGAGAATCTTCTCCCATTCTACCTCTCTCCCTCCCTCCCTCTAAGACTAACCGGAAGAGAGAAAGAGAGAATGAAAGAGAAAGATAATGATAGAGGGAGAGGGGGGGGTGGGGGTAAAACAGTCAGATGAGAAAAAAGAAAAAAAAAATCTTGCGTAGACACAGAAGAGAACGAAGAGAGAAAACTGGCATAGATATTGTTGCTGATAACAATAAAAATAGTATTTTACAGCATGTATTTTTCTTGTTCCGTGTTCTCTCTGACTTTGTTTTTACAGTTTTCTCCAATATGTCCTTTGGTGTAATTGTAATTTAATTGATAATATTAATCTACTGACGAAAAAAAATTCTCTTTAACACAGTCACATTATAAATAACATGGATAATTAATTTGAGTGATTAATAGTTTATCTAAATTCTCTCCAGCGGAATTACATATTCTTATATATACTTTATTATTTGATAAATTATAGAATTATGTAAAAAAATATTTATCTTTATTCTAGACGCATTAAGCTAATTTTAACTTAAAAAAAATTTACTGCTGATTTCCTGCCGAGGGAGGATATTCGTAAAAGGGAATTGCAGACAATGAAGATGTTATTTTCCACTGCTTGGATAACCATAATAACTAATACTTAAAAGTGAAAAAAAGTCTATAATAAAAGAGTCTGAGATATATAAGGCCCGAGTTTCGCCTTCTTTCCTTAGATCTCGGTGGTACAGTCGACAAAGCGTCTAACTCTCTTTTCAGGTTGGTTCCAGCGTCGGAGGTTCCCGGGTTCGAGACCAGAAAAATCTTTCCTCGGGAAAAGTTAACAGGTGTCCTCGGCACTTGCTCGTGTTTGGCGGTTCACGAGCGTTCTCTTCGGAGATAACGTCCCCCACTCGAGGTCAAAGGTCATTCCGGTCGGCAGTCACGCAGTAAGGCAGCACAGGCCTCTGGATTATAAGTTGGTTCAAATCTGTATGAGTTTCTGGTTCGGTCCGATACGGTGGTTGTTTTCTAGAATGATAAACTTCTTAATACTTCAGATCACTTCAAGTATTTTTCGAGTCCTTCTACTTCATGTTTATTGATCTAATGTTCAAAAATGATTATGAACATAGCTATTATTTTGAATAATAGTGAAAGTACTAACAATTAAACTATAGTTGTTGTTTTCTTTGATTGTTATTTCCTTCTTACTCTTTTATACTTGTTATTTTTCTTCACAAAGGATTAACAATTTATCTTTCTGGATGTCTAAATGTCTTATTGATTTAATATTTACAATATAGTTTAACAGCATTTTGACTTTCAATTATAACGATAAGGATAAGCCAGATATTCGGAGCAGATGTTGCATCTTGATCTGCCGACCACGGGGATGCAAGGTCAAGGCACTACCTCTGCAATAGCATAACAGGTGAACATGTATGCAATGTCCGTGATAATTCAATAATAATAAAATAAGGTTATATTATTTTTTTTTCTTATTAATGTATTTATGTTTATATATATATATTACTGCCGACTGCTTGTCAAGAAAGGATACATGTATAAAAGAACTGTAAATGAAGATGGGATATATCAATATTAGAATTATGATAACTAATACTTATTAATCA
>NW_028234414.1:36159579-36162079 GCF_977035675.1 Penaeus japonicus
TCATTGTCTGAGAGCCAATGTGATGATGTATTGATGGTAATAAAATAAGAATAAGAAATATATCCATCATTTATTTGAATATCTAAATACCAGCAAAGAAAGCACCTAAATCATTTCATAAATGAATGCAATTAAATTACGTCAGCAATCAATGGATATAAATAACACCGAGACGAAAATTGAAAAGTCACGCCTGCGCCGTACGATCCATCATGGCCACTGACGTATCTGTCGTATATGTCTTTGATTTTTCTCTCATCTCTTTTCGTTCCTTTTCCTCCCTTTTCCATGTTTTTTTTTTTAGATTTCTCTTTCTTTTGTGTTCTCTCGGACTTCATTCCCAAAAGGTATTCTCGTTCTCACGCCTTTTCTTGATAGCCTTAAGCTTATAGAAAGCCGAGAGTCGAGATCTTTTCCCGCCAACGAAGGAGTCATAACAACAGGGAACCAGCCTTGGCTTTTACCGTTCCTCCGGGAGACCAAGAAGACCGGAAAAAAAGGTAATGGGGGAAAAAATGCATATTATGTGGCAGCCGTTTTCAATCTCGAAGTGTTTTTTTTCTTTCTTTCTTTCTTTCTTTCTTTTTTTCTTTGCCGAGGAAACAATTTACCTTTCATGGAACTGAGCCTGGGAGCGTGAAAAGCAAAGCCCTTTCTTTCCTACTGTCTCCTTCCTACTCCCGCCTCCCACTTTTTGTCTCTCCTTTTTTTCTATTTTTTTCCAGACTAAATGAAGGCGCACTGTTCTCCATCGGGTGCGGCACGTGCAGAGGGAGAGAGGGAGGGAGAGAAAGAAGGAGAGAGAGAGGGAGAGAAAGGAGAGAGAGAGAGAGAGAGAGAGATAAAGGGAAAGGAAGAAAGAAAGAGAGATAGAGGAAAAAAATGAAAGATGGAAAGGAGTGAGCAAAAGAGAGAGGAAAGAAGGAAGAGAGAAAAAAAGTGAAAGATGAGGAATAGTAAGCGAAAGAGATAGGAAGGAAGGGAGAGAAAAAGAGAGAAAAAAGTGAAATATTTAGAGGAGAGAGAGAGAAAGAGAAAGATCAGCACTGAGAGAGAGCGAGAGAGAAAGACCAGCTCTGAGAGAGAGAGAGAGAGAGAGAGAGAGAGAGAGAGAGAAGCACTGAGAGAGACGGCCAAGGTCGCCTCCAGCTCACAGGAAGTAAGGTCATCGTGCGTGGTCTGCGGGAGTCAACCTGTTACCTTCACTTTTACTGTTGTGGTTGTTCCGAGAGCGCCTCTGACCGACCAGCATCAGCCAGCGAGCGAGTGAGCGAGTGCCTCTCTTCGTCCCTCGCTTCGTCACCATCTCTTCGTCAGTCCCTCCGCCCGAATTCTCTTCAGTCGCTCCTCCAACGTCGCTCGGGAAACCCACTCCTCCAAACCATGAAGGGTTATCGCGTAAGTAGCAGGTGATTGGGGATTCGTCTGGCCCTCCTGAGTGACCTTTTCCTCTTCGAAACGTTGTTGGGAAAACGTTTTCCTTTTCCTGTGATGAGGGAGGGGGTTATGGAGGCTACTGACCCGTCGTTGAAACGTTGCTACGGTGATATAGTTTGTTGCAGAAGAGGAGTGCAAGAAGGTAGAGTGCACAGGGTATGCATTTTTATTAGGAAGGAGCAAGTGAAAAAATCAGATTGTTTATCATGAATACAGAAAGATGCAAGGGTACTGCGGTAGACTACATGAAGAAATAGTGCCAAGGAGTGCCAGGGAATTCACTACGATCAGGACAAAAGCATTTTGAGTGCTAGGATATTCAATATAACTGGGGCTAAAGAAGAGTGCCAGGTTGCTGCCCAAGTGACTGCCAGGAGGAAGAGTGTCACGGGAAAGTGCCAGGGGCGTGCACTCTAAACAGGAACGAACATTTAGAGTTCCATGGTATTCATGATAACTGAATGCCAGACCGAGTGACTGGGTGAAGGAGGAGAGCCAAAGTGGAGCCTAGGTATTCATCATCATGGGAATGGAGTGCCAAGTCGTTAATTTTACTCAGTAGAAGTAGGAGTGCCAAGGGGTTTATTGTAATCAGTAAGGGACAAATGATGAGCCAAGGAGTTCGTTATAACTGAAGGGGAGAGATACTAACTGAGTGTTGTTGAGTGCCAAGGAGTTCGCTGCTCGGTGGAAAGTGGACTAATGTTTACATAGTTACAACAAAGGAGTATCCAGTACCAAGACGGTAAAAATTGCGAAGGAAACACCATGTTGTCCACTCTCATGGAGAGTAAAAAATATATATACAAAAAGCTTATCCTAAATGAGGGTAGAGAATGCCACAATATCCATCACAGGATAAGGGAGATGCCAGATAGTACATCGACAACACATCATGATAAAGAGATGAAATACTTAGCATATTACGTACAACAACAGCTGGTCTCAGTGACGAGTTATTCACTATGAGAGTATAAAGATCATTACAATGTGATCTGGGATGCTGTTCTGTGTGATAGCAGGAACAAGATGGCGTATTGCGTGCTAAAAAGGTCAGGCTATG
>NW_028234414.1:36204579-36209579 GCF_977035675.1 Penaeus japonicus
TTTTATCATTATTGTTATTATTATCATCATTATGATCATTCTTATTGTCACTATCATTTTTCTTATTCTTAACATTTTCATCATCAATATTATTATTTGTAATAATTATTATTATCATTGATATTATTATTATTATTATCGTTATCATTATCATTATTATTATTATAATTATCATTATTATCATTATCATCATTATTATCATTGTCATTAACATAATATTTATCTTTATCATTAATTGATATCAATATTATCATATTATTAATATTAATATTATCATTATCATTAATATTGATATTATCATTATCATTAATATCAATATTATCATTATTAATATTATCATTGTTATCAATATCAATATTATAATTATCATTAATATTAATATTATCATTATTATTAATATTATTATTGTTATTAATATTATCCTCATCATCACCAGCATATCAGCCATCTTTTTTATCACAGCGATCACAACTGTTATTACTATAATCATCATCGTTATTATTATTATCATTATTATTAGTAGTAGTAGTAGCAGTAGTAGTATTACTATTATTATTATCATTACCATTATTATTGCCCTTGCTTATATTCGAAAGTAAAGCAAGGACGTGAAATTGTTAATGATAACTTCAGAAATTATTCTCTTTGGCGTAACCTTATACGTACATAGAATTGAGAATCCCTTTTTTAACGGTCATTATCGAAAAGACAATTTGAAAATAACAAACTTGGTAGTTGTATCAAAGATGAGAAATATATATAGACATAGTGGTGAGATAGTTTGAAAGTTGTCATAACGAAAAAGAAAAAAATATATATATATGTATGAGAGTGATATGAAGACATATTCACAACATAGAATAATTTCTTGTAAGTTGCACTGACGAAAGAAAGTCTATATGTCTATACATAAAGTAACGTTTTTTAATCTATGTCAGAGGAGTGTGTGTCTATTATATTAAAATAACACGAGAGCTATACTAAAGAAGAAAAAGAAGCGTATTTAGGTTTATATAACATATCATGACGGTTTTAATGAGGAAAAGTTGAAATATGAAAAGAATACACCTTCATTTATCATAACATGACATAAATATAGCAAGATATAAATGCATACTACGTAGCATATTAAGATAAACACATACTAAAAAGATAAAACAGAACAAAACACACAAAACCAGATAAAAATACCACAACAACCTAACATTAACGAAGGAAAAGAGATACGTAAATATGGAATCCATTACCGCTGTTCTTTTGTTTCCGTTAAAACACTCCGGCTGCCTCCCGTCTTTCTCCGATTTTTGGCGCGTCTTTTCACCTTTCCTCTCCGTTTTAACCTCTTCTCTCTCTTTTTAAAAAATTCCTACTTCCTCCTAAGCTCGAATTACCCGCTTCCTTCTCTGACGTAATGGGTGTTAAGGATGACACTGGGCTGCTGTAACCTTACGCTTTTGAGGACGAAACGGAGGCAGAAGACAGCGGTCAATGCACGGTAGTTTTTTTTTTTCCTTTTTTTTTTTTTGTTTTTTTTTTTTTTTTTTGGGGGGGGGATTTGTTGGATTTTTTCCCCTTTCCTTCCTTCTTTTCTTAAGCTTCTTTTCCAATCCTCTTTCTTTTTTGTTTTTCTTTTTCTCTGTCTTTCCTTTCCTTCGGTCTATTTTTTACGTACGTTTTTCTTTTCTCTCTTTCCTCCCTTTCTCCTCCCTCTTTACTTCCTTCCTTCCTTCTCGTCATTTCCTTTATCCTTCCGTGTTCATTTTCCTCATTTTCATTATGGATTAAGATTACATTACTGACTAAGGGTAAATTCATTATTATGTTATTAATCTACAAACGTAATAGAAAATAATTAAATACTTATATTAGCAGTAGTAGCAGTATCTTATTATCATTATCATTCTTGTTATTATCATATCATTGTTATTATTACTATCATCATCATTATCATTATTATCATCCGTATTACTATTATCATCATTATTATCATTATTAACATTATCATTAATATTACTGATATCATAATAATTGTTGTTATTACTATTATCATTATTATTATCAATATCATCATTATCAATACCATTATGATCATTGTTCTTATCATAATATGATATTACAAAGGATTGTAATATTAAGTTTATCATCTAATTTTACAAAAGTAATAGAAGCATTTTTATTTTCATTATTGTTATCATTATCTTTATTGTCGTTATTATTATCAATATTTACGTCATTATCATTATCATTATTATCACTATCATTATTATCATTAGTGTTATCTTCATTATATCTTTTAATTGCTATTATTATCATTATCATTATTATCTTTAATGAAGTTCATTGTGGAAAATAGTATAATAAAAAAAATAACTTTATATATCATTGTTATCACTATTATCATTATCATTCATAGTGTCATTATTATTGTTATCATCATAATTACTACTACTACTACTAATACTGCTACTACTATTATTACTATCATTATCATTGTTATTGTTTTTTTTATTTATGATCATCAATATTATTTTATTATCATTTTCATTATTACTCTTGTTTTTTATTATAATTGTTAAAATCATTATCATCATCATATATCATCATAAATAATATTGTCATTATAATTGTTATCATCATTATGTTGTTGTTATCGCATTCTGATCATCATTATTACTATTGTTATCATCATTATTTTCACTATCATTGCTATAATTATCTTTGCCGTTGTAATCAGCATTTACAATTAATATCATTACCATTATCATTGTTATTATTATCATTATCATTATCATCATTTTTAGTTGTAGTGGTATTGTTATCATTATTGTTATCATCATCATCATTATCATTATTATCATCGTTATCATTACTATTATTGTTATTATCAATTTTATCCCTATCATTATTATTCTTATTATCATCGTCATCATTATTCTTATTATCCTCATCATCAACATTATTATCATTATCATCATCATAAACATTGTTATTATCATGTATTATTGTTGTTCTTGCTATTTTCATTGTTATTATCATCATTCTTACTTATGCTATTATCATTGTTTTATTACCGTCATTATTATCATCATTATCATTATTACAGTTATCATCGTTATCATCATTATTATCAACATTATCATTACTATTTTCATTGATGTTACTATAGTTATCATTATGATTATCATTATCTTTATTTTTATCCTTGCTATCATTATAATTATTATTGCCATCATTATTATGAATTATTGTTGTCATTATTACAAGTTTTATATTGATATTATCATTATCATGATTTTCGTAATCAATATCATTATCACTATGACAGTTATCAATATTATCATTATCATTATCATTATATTTATTATCATCTTTATCATCATTATCATTACTGTTGTTATCACCATTTTAGTATCATTACCGGTTTCGTTATCACTCTCATTATTTTCATCATTATTGTTGTAATCATTATCATCATCATCAATTATTTATATGAACAATTTATCTATTAATATATAGTAGTTATAGGAACTCTATCACCGGTAATGCTTGTAATGTTCGATTTTATTTATTTTTTTTTTTTTCAAATGTGAACCTTACAATTATGCAAGTAATCATTATCTTCATATCTATAGAGACTATCAGATTATCCATTTTCTCTCTTTTCCGATCTTTTCATTTCACTTCGGCTTTTCAAATTGGGCTTAATAAGTTCTTTTCTGTAAACAAGGGGGTCTTACTTGGTTGCTGTAACCATATGCTTTTTACGAAGGAAGGAGGCGAGAAAAAAAAAACAAGAGAAGAATGAGAATGATAAGAAGAAATAGGAAAGGAGGATGAGAGGAGTAAGAGAGGTTAAAGCCTGTTTTTTTTTTTTTTTTTTTTTTTTTTTTTTTTTGGCTCTTCTATTTACCTCGTGTTTTATTTTTCAGTTTGAGTGTTTCTCCTTCCTTTTTTTTTCTTCCCTTTCTTAGATTTTCTTTTTCTTTTTCTTCTACTTTCGTTGTTTTTTTTTTTTTTACTTTTCACATTCCTTTCCCTTTTCTTTTTTTCTTTTTTTCCTTTCCTTTCTCTACTTTTCTCCATCCTTATTTTCATATTTAAAACTCGCTTTCCATATTTCTACGTGTGTGTGTATGTGTTTGTGTGTGTGTGTGTGTGTGTGTGTGTGTGTGTGTGTGTGTGTGTGTGTGTGTGTGTGTGTGTGTATGTGTTTGTGTGTGTGTGTATGTGTTTGTGTGTGTGTGTGTGTGTGCGTGTGTGTGTATGTGTTTGTGTGTGTGTGTGTGGGTGTGTGTATGTTTGTCTGCGTGTGTGTGTATGTGTGTGTGCGTGTGTATGTGTTTGTGTGTGTGTGTGTGTGTATGTTTGTCTGCGTGTGTGTGTTTGTGTATGTGTGCGTGTGCGTGTGTGTGTGCATACATACAGTATATGAATCACTATGATTATAATATAAGTGAAATGATTAAGATTATGTGAAATAACTGGTATGGAGATAAACGTACGAAAAATAATTTGTACTGTTATCTTCATTATTCTTTCATTATTATTTTGATCATTGTTATCATCAATATCATTCTGTTCATGATTATTGTTATTCCTATCATCATTTTGTCAATTCCAAGTGTTATATTTATTGCTATAATCGTCATCGTTAGCATAATCATTATCATAATTATCATTATCTTATCAGTAATTTTATTGGTATTTCTCTTAACACTATCTCTTGTCTTTATTTTTCCTTATATGAATGTCCTAATTGTTATTATCATTTTCATTATTGTTTCTAACATTATTATCATTATCATCATCATCCTTATCATAGTTATTTTCATTGTTGTTGTTACGATTATCATTATTATCCTCATCATCATCATCATTACTTTTTTCATTGTTAGTTTTAGTTTGTTGTTATCATTACCATCATTATTATTGTTAATATTGTCATAATCATTATCAATATTATTATCATAATCATTATCATTGTTATTATCATTATTACT
>NW_028234414.1:36222079-36224579 GCF_977035675.1 Penaeus japonicus
ATTTTGAACATCTTCTACTACATTCTTTATATAATGATTACTGCTTCTTATAATGCATAATATCTGAGGATTTTACTCAGTACCTTGAAACTTATGAATACATCAGCATACTCTCATATGATAATCTTAAGCTGCAACACTTGCAGTACAAGAAAATTCATAAGCAAGACAGACCAACTACTTTCTTTTCAATGTCTACCCTATTTTGGATACACATCTATTCTTATCACATGTTTATCCTGATACAAATTTGTTAAATCAAGAAAGGAATTTTTTCTGTTAGAAATCATATTGAAAAAAAAATCATTCAAATCAATTGGCAAATGTCTACTCAAGTACAAGATTCTGATATATCTTTTACGCTAACATCATCACTCCTTTATATTTGCAACCTTTTTTTTATTAACAAATGGTGACTCAAAACTTCAAGCAATTCTGCATAACCTTTAATATACAATCATTTCAAGTTTACTATCACAGCCTAAGAGTGCCCATACACTAAAGATCAATTTCATTCCTATCCACATACCTTACTACATCATAAGGCATACTACATTACGCATGACAGAAAAACTTCACAATGCAAAGCATTTGTAATTAACACATTTTGATTATAACTACATCAGAGTAATGTCATTCTGATGAAGATATAATTGAAACATGTTAATTATATCTCTCATGCTGTAAAGTTATTCAGTCTCATTTATACTTTTATCTATATGTCACAATCAGCACATCAGATCTAATATCAAAGCTTTCAGGAATAATGGAATAGAAAAACTTGAGCTATTAAAAAAAAAAAAAGTGTTAACATAAAATATCACTGAAAATGGAAGCACTCAGTAACAATCTCAGTAAACAAGTAAAAGAGAAACTAACCTTATTCAGCTGGCTTTGGTTAATAATAGGTCCCTGATTAACTCCCTTCTCATATCCATCACCTACAACCAGTTGCTTGCTCACAGCTTCCTTCACCTGCTCCAGGAACTGGTCATAGACTCCAGACTGAACCAAGATCCTGTTTGCACTGATGCAAGCCTGTGGAGAGAAAAACTATTTTTGAACTGCATGCTTGGATCCAAAGACAGATTCTGCATCAAGAGGAGAAAGTATAATTCCTCAGTAAGTAATTTCTAAGCCAAAATTATGGATTGCTGGAAACAGGAGCCTATCCCAAAACATTTTCTTTCTGTAAAATACAAGCTAAAATGACTACAACAGATGCTAATGCAAATAAGGTAAGGATGTATCTGAAGATGATAACAGAAAAGAGGAATGTGGTCAAAATCAAAACATAATATTCATGAATATATTACAGGAATAAACAGTACAAGAGTTTGTTCTATCATTTATCTGCAAATCTAAATAGTTAATTAAGTAAATTAGTCAAATCTGTAATCAACATGACAAACCTAGCCGCAGCTAGGTCTGTCAACCTTACTTCTCACTATATGTACTAAAGTTTTATGGAGTATCTCTAACGTGACACGCCCAGGCAAACAATCTCAAACTCGAGCCTGACAATAAACACAGATTGACTTTGGTGTTCAGTGAAAAAAATATATAACAAGAAGTATTCAGGATTAAATTAAACTAATCTTTCTAGCTTCTAATTCATTTCAAATGATTTTACAACTAATAAGCAACTTTTTACTACTTTCTATGTAAATACTTGCCTTTAAACCATTGCTAATTTATGGCCAGATATTCTATACACTCCAAACCTTTACTACACCTCTGAAGCGAAAGCCTACAGTAACTATGCCTTATGTACTTCTGTATTTCTATTGCACTTGCCTGTCCTGCATTCCTGAACTTTGCAACCATTAGTCCTTCAACAGCAGATTTCAAATTGGCTGAATTGAAGACAATAAATGGGGCGTTTCCTCCCAACTCCAGTCCAATCCTCTTGATGCCAGTTGAACAGAGTTTGTACAACAAGTGTCCCACCACAGTAGATCCTGATTTAAGATTAGGAGAGAATGTGTCATTAAACCAAAGAAAAAAGCCTTAATTTTTTTACAACTGACATTCGTAACATTGATATGCCAGATAGAAAGCACATATATTACCACTATCCATTTTAGGTTGTGCGAATACAGAGGTTAAATTCCCTGTCAAAACTACAAATGACTTCTATCAGTATCAAAATAGGGCATAAAATACAGCTCCTCATCCTCAGAATCTTGAAAAAAAAAACAATATTCTGTTTTTAATAATCACTTCTCCATCAGATATATTAAATTAAAATATCACATACTCACCTGTGAAGGACATGCCAGCTACTTTTGGGCTTGTGCACATAATATTTCCAACAGCTGGGGTGTTTGGCCTTGATGCCGTTACCACATTAACAACACCTGAAAGAGATAGGGGTAAGTTTTAATCCATTTGAATTTTAAAAGCGTGTTGAAATATTATAATGGAAATACTATTACGTCCCCATTTCTCATTATTGCGTCCGACTTTCTGCATCCAAGAATCTGTGAAGATAAGTTTT
>NW_028234414.1:36249579-36254579 GCF_977035675.1 Penaeus japonicus
ATATATATGATATATATAAAAAATAAATATATAACTAAATCTAAATCACTACAAAATATCTTATACTAACTCACTATGCTTCTATAACAAACAAACTCAACCTCTATATCTATAAATATCCAATATATATCTATATCAATAAATCTATATATAATCAATATATACATATATTAAAAACAAACTAATATCATAACAATATCTAATATCTAAATATTAAATATATAAATATAAAAACAAATAAATATACTCCTAACACATATATATATATATATAAATATAATATCAATACCAATTAAATCTATAAATAATATATCTAATCAAAACACTCTATCAAACAATAATATATCTATATATAACTATAATATAATACATATAAAAAAATATAATATATATATAAATCAACTAATATATATTATAAATATATATATTCTTATAATATATATCTATTATATATATATAATATAAATATATATAAATATATATAACTAAGTATATATCTATAAAAATATATAAACATTATAAAAAATATATAATATAAACTATATATATATATACATATTATATAAAAATAAATAGATATACTAAAAATATCGTATAATAACTCTATACCAAATATAACTAATTATAAATAACTATCTAATAAGATATATATATATATATATATATTATTTATATATATATACAATATAAATATCTATTCATTTAGTCTATATATATCTAAATAATCAAAATATCAAAAATAACAAAATAAATCTAACAATCTATAATATATATATATATATATTCTTTATAAATACAATAAATATATAAAATATATATCTAATCATTTCTTAAAAATACTATCTAAAATATCTCAAATCTCAATACAATCCTACACTCTATATAACATAAATACATACAATCTCTCTACACTCTAAAACACAATAAAACTCTATTCTCTATAATAAACAGATCCATATCTACTCTCTCCCTCATAAATAAAAAACACTATCAAAAACTCTCCCAATACATCTCAAAAACTAAAAGCTCCAACTAACTCTCAATATCACAAACATACATCTGAGCTAAATAATATCATAATATATTTTAATTACTCTATACATATTATATAAACAATATTATAAAATATATATCAATATATCTATCATATATAATAAATACCTATAAAAAACATATAATATACATATATATAGATATAATGTATGAACAATATAAGTATATCTATATATACAATAAATCAACTAAAAACAATGTCTAACAAATATCAAATAAAAATGTATCAATATATATATGTATATATATTAAATATAATATAGTATGTATATCATATATATACTATGAATAAATATCATATCATCCTCTCCACGATTATATCTCTATCTAACTCTCTAAATCATAACAAAAAAAACTAACTAACACTAAATATATCTAAAACTATAATAAGTAAAGTATTCTATAACTATGTAATCAACACACAAATAACTTCAAAAAACAAACAATAAAATAATCATTCAACTCACAATATCACTAACTATGTCTATATATATAATATAAATTATCATATATAAATATATCTATAAATAAATCAAGAATAAATCTCTATAACAATATATAATTTATATATATATATCTCCAGGTATAAATCATAATATAACTAATGAATATAAATAATATCATTCTAATATATCTAAATACACTTCCTACATAATATAAAAATATCAATATCACTATAATACCCTAATAAAACTATACAAAAACAAAATAGATCACGACTCATACTCTCACAACTATATTAAAAACTAACTCCCTCTCATCTATCCCTCACTATCTAACTCTAAATATACAAACCAAAATATACAACCAAATATAAATCATCACACACTCACAACACAATCCATAACTATCTAACAATCAAACTCAATCACTAAATACTTCTAATAATAAACATATAAATATAACAAAAAAAATCTCTCCCTCAATATCTCAAAAAACACTCACACTATCACTCTAATAACTCTCACACTATAAAAACTAATATCTAATCTTAAAATACACAAACAATACAACTTAAACACTCAAAATAACTATAAAATATCTATCTACAATCAAAATATCTTAAAATCTAAATTATATAAATAAAAATATATCACATATATATAAATATATAAAATTCACAACTAACTCTCTAATATCACTAAACTAACACTCACACTACTATAATAAACTATAATTAACTTATAATCTATACTATATATTAACACTACCACACTCACAATCACTCAAACTATCTCTAAATCTATAACTCTAAAAATCAAAAACACTAAAACTATATTCAAAACACCTAAATATAACTCTTTTCTATCCTAACTATGTAAACTAAGTAATATAAATATACAAATAATATATAAATCAAAATACTCATCTCAACGACACGCTACCACAACAAACTATCTATACTATATATACTATTAAATTAAATCCATAAAACTTACACAAGCCAATCTACAGCAAAAAATATCATATATAAATAAAATAACTATCTATCATATCTATTGATATCATCTCTCTCACTTTCTAAAAAAACACAAAATAACAATCTACACGTGTAATATCACTATCACAAACAACAAAATCACTCTATCACTATTAACGCATCAAGCACACTCACTCTCAATATCACAAACACTATATCAAATATAAATCTAACTCACACACCACTCTCTACACTCTCTATAACTCTCACTATCTATAATATCTCAATATCTACTATCTACAAAAAATAAAACACAACTCACTCACTCACTCTACTCACAAAACATCTACAACATACTATCTAACATTATATATCAAACAAAACACACACTCAATATCACACACATCAATCAACACTCTCTCAACTATCACAACACTCACAACACTCTCAACTCTCTCACTATAACCATAAAACAAACTTAACACTATTCCAATCAACTCATCTATACAATAATCTAAAATAACAATATCTCAATAATATCTATAATAACTCATACAATAAAATCTAAATATTATCAAATTATTATAAAACTCACTACAATATATAATATATATATAAACACACAAATAAAAAAACAATCTCTAAAACACTCTAAAAATCTCTCCTATATAACTCTATATAAACTATAACAACTATATAGTATATACTACACTCAAAAAAACACACTCCATAAACCTAAAAAAAATCCTAAAATAAATAAAATTTAAATAATATACAAAACTCAATATATAAACTCAATCTATACACTATCACTCACTAAAACTCAAAAACTCATAAATAATATAACACATAACTCTCTCTCATATATACTCTATATCTAATATCACATATATATAAAACTCTCAATATCTCTACAAACTCACTACATAACCATATAAACACACTCTCCACTAACTCACAAACACAACAATCTCAAAATATATATAATATATATATAATAAATAAAACTATATATATAACAACACTACATATATATCCAACAATCAAAACTCCACATACACACTATAAATATATCATAACAATATTATAAAACAATCAAAATACCACTATATAATCTCACATATCAATCTCACAAATAATATATTAAATATATCTTATAAACTATCAACAATATATATAACATACATCAAACTCAAAAACACTCACTAATATAAATATAATCTATATATCTATATATATATACAACACTAACAATCTCAGAATCTATATATATAATCTACTACCAATAATATACTATAATCATATATATAACACCAATAATCACAAAACTCTAAATACACTCTAAATATACTACCTCTCTCACATCATAAATATATCAATAATATATAAATTAAATATCTTATAAGGGACTAAATCTATCTATCTACTATATACATATAATAAACTAGCTCTACAAAATCTATACTATATATAAAATATATATATTATATATATATAAATCTATAAAATGTAATAATATAAACATATACAAAACAAAAAAATCCTAGCTCAATAAAAAATTCTTCCCCCCCATATATAACCAGATATATACCCCATAATAAATATACTAAATAAATACACTATCATATAAATACATAACCCTATTATTCATAACTTAACATATATATATATATATGAAATATATATAAATATATATATATAAATATCTAAATCAATATAACTATATCTATATAAACTTATAACAATATAAAGACTCTCAACATAAAAATTTATATTTGGTAATCAGTATTTTTCTTAAATACATAAAATGAATATGTAAAAGTATTATATAATTATAATAACTAATATATATATATATATATAAACTATTATTATATATATATTATTTTTATATATAATGTATAATATCACTAAATATATCTATATATATCTAAATATATATATTTAATATGTATTACTAACTCTAAAAATATATCAAAATCTATATATATCTATCTAACTATAAAAATCAACTATGTATTATCATATATATCTATATCTATATCTCAAAATAAATCACTATATACATATATTAACATATATCAAAAAACCTATAATAAATATACAAAACTATCTCTCTACAAAATATCAACTAAATAAATCTCATACACACTCAAAACAATCCAACAATCAAATATAAAAATAACTAAACGCAACAAACCCTAACAAATAATCATACCCTCAAACTTATATATAAATAAACTATAAATAACTATAAAATCTCAAAACACAATAATCAGAACTAATCTCGAATCAAATAACTCCAATAAAAAATCTCTCTCTAACAATATTAAATATATATCTCTAATCTATCTAACTCATATATATATATAATATATATATATATAACAAACACAAACAATATACTAACTCTACAAACTAATACTCAATATAATCTATCTCAACTAAACAAATTCCAAACTTATAAATATCATAATATATAAATAAAATTCAATAATAAATCTATATTAAATCTATATATATAATA